>NC_138313.1:9395000-9980000 GCF_965601325.2 Salmo salar | reverse complement strand
TTGCTTGGAAAATGGCTGTGTGGTTTTTCTTGTTTAGGCGCTGTCCTAACATAATCTAATGTTATGCTTTCGCCGTAAAGCCTTTTTGAAATAGGAGGAGAGCTGTGTCGGAGTAACAGCGTGTGAGAGAAAAGAGTGCGAATGGGTGCCAGGACGTGTTCATGGGTTGTTTTGAGTGTGACTTAGCAAACAGGTATCAGTCAGCTCCACTCTGCCTTGCACAGTGCAGTGTGTCTGGCTACAAACCTGCGCCTGTGCAGTATTTTTTCGAAAAGGACAAACACTTCTTCCCGAACAAGCCATCCGAGTATCACCTCTTCACCCATCTTTACCACTCTACCTCTCTGTCACTCTGACTTCTCCAAACTCCTCCTAACTCGACTCTTCTCCTCTCACAGGTACCTTGCTTTATCACTGTCAGTGATGACTCATGTCACGTACTGTTGTGTCTGAGAGGCCTCTCCTGCCCCTAGCCAGAGAGAGGCGGGTTGGAGAGAGAGACAGAGAGAGAGAGGGGGGGGGGTTGGGGGAGAGAGAGAGAGAGAGAGAGAGAGAGAGAGAGAGAGAGAGAGAGAGAGAGAGAGGGGGTTTGGAGAGAGAGACAGAGAGAGAGAGAGGGGGGTTGGAGAGAGAGACAGAGAGAGAGAGGGGGGGGGTTGGGGGGAGAGAGAGAGAGAGAGAGAGAGAGAGAGGGGGGAACATAGAAAGAGTGACTTCCGTCTACTGTCATTTACCTGCTTCTAACGGCCCTGGCATTCTCAGCCTGGCTCTTGATATCACTTAAGGGGCTGAGTCACATTCAAGCACTGCAGCTGGGGGATAGAAGGGCCCTCGGGAGGCAGCAGACTAGGGGAGATCCTAGAGGTTAGGGTGGAAGAGGGATGGTAGTGGGGGTGGGGGTGGAGGGGTTAAGGGCCTACACGTGGAAGGGGGTTGAATAGAGAGGGCAGACAGGGAGGTGAGTAAAACCAGTAAAACCAGCTGTAACAGTAAAAATAGGAAAGATGCCTAAGGCTGAGAACAGTGTGGAGCTGTGAACGAGGCTACAGGCGTGGGGGAAAAAGGGCCTTTCGGTTGGAGCTCAATGCATAGATCTCTGGGAGTAATGGGATTTTGTGGAAGAAACCATTAGGGAAGAGAGTTGTGGTAACGGCAGAGTGTAGGAGAAGGCACGCTCACAACGCTGAACCGTAGGTCAAAGCCTGCTGGCTCTGCAACAGCTAGGAAACATTGAAAACACCCACAAACCATCATGGGACTTTTATCATGTAGGCGTATTGTTTTCTGTGTGGGAGGGAGTGGAGAGTTAGAGGGGGATGGAGGGGCGTAGGAGAAGGAAGGATGAAGGGATGGGGGAAGAGGAGGGGAGGAGTTGAACGTGGGGATGCTCTGTTAGGAAGAGCCGGCAGGCAGGGAAAGACGAGTCGCGCTGGTGTCACGGTAACCAGGCCTCACCCCGGCAAACCCGCCCACATTCACACAGCGTCAGGGGCCGTTGAGGCGCTTGAACTCGAAAGCCTCACAAATAAGTATCCCGCCTCGGACTCACCTGGCAGAAGACAGGCTTGTAGCGGTCCGAGAACAGCAGGTTCAGCTCCTCCGACTCGTACTCCTGGGGCAGCCGGTCCACACAGAGGCACTTAGAGTGGAGGTGGTGACCCGCGGTCAGCTGGTTCACGTCTGTCCACTGGACCATGACCGCGCGGTCCCCCTGCGGTCGCCCCAGCAGCTCCGACCGCGCCCGCGACGCCGAGTCCTTCTTCATGTACTCCACGAAGCCGTAGCCCTTGGAGTGTCCGGTGAGCTCGCTGTAGACCAGGAAGCAGCGCTCGATGTTTCCGTAGGAACGGACCAGCTCCTCCAGCTGCTGGGCGGTGAAGGTGTGGGGCAGGTTGGTGAGGCACAGCAGGGAGTCGGTGGGTTGGAGCTGCACCGTGATGTCTCGGCCACGCATGTTGCTCTGGTGGAGGGAGCGGATGGCACCCTGAGCCTGGTCACCGTTCAGCAGGGTCACAAACGCTGGAGGGACATGGACAGGGACGCACAGAGATACACAGAGACAGGGAGACAGGAATACACAGAGATGGGAATACACAGAGACAGGGAGACAGGAATACACAGTGACAGGAATACACAGAGACGGGAATAAACAGAGACAGGGAGACAGGAATACACAGAGACGGGAATACACAGAGACAGGGAGACAGGAATAAACAGAGACAGGGAGACAGGAATACACAGAGACGGGAATACACAGAGACAGGGAGACAGGAATAAACAGAGACAGGGAGACAGGAATAAACAGAGACAGGGAGACAGGAATACACAGAGACAGGAATACACAGAGACAGGGAGACAGGAATACACAGAGACAGGGAGACAGGAATACACAGTGACAGGGAGACAGGAATACACAGAGACGGGAATACACAGAGACAGGGAAATGGACAGAGATACACAGAGACAGGGAGACAGGAATACACAGAGACAGGAATACACAGAAACAGTGAAATGGACAGAGATACACAGAGACAGGAATACACAGAGACAGGAATACACAGAGACAGGGAGATGGACAGAGATGCACAGAGACATGGACACGGACAGGGAGACACAAAGACAAGGAGAAATACACACAGACAGAGAGAACAATACACACACACAGACACACATACACACAGAGAGACAGAGAATGGGAGAGAGAGGGGTACAGAAACATACACACCCAGAAACAAAACAGCCAGAGAAACACAGAGATACACAGAGAGAAAGACCCACATTAGCTGGGAGCAGCCTGGAAAGATTCCACTCACTGACACACATATTTATCCCGCTTCTAAACACACAGTGACGGAACAGAAACAGCATGATAGATCACAATAACAGGGGAGGTGTTTACAACATCACAGTCCAATAAACAGGCTTAATCAAACCTGAACCCTTTAATACAAACGCTAACAGCCCGAAACACCCCCCCCCCCCCCCCCCCCCAACACGCCCTCCCCCCTCTCCCCAAAACGCCGACGCAGTGATTCATGGGCCGTGAAATGAGGCGGTAATGAATTGATATGGAATGTGTAGCGTGGCCAAAATACCCCTCAGCCGAGCGAACGTTGAGCCTGAGCCCACTGTAACAGCACCTGACTGACTGACTGACTGAAACATGTCCATGTGATTATTATTATTTTTTTTTAAGTTAAAACTGAATTTGCGATTGCTGGCCCGTCTTCTTCCTAACTGACTGTTAACCGTGTTAACCCTTTAGCGCCTGTGGTAGGTCTGTGTTAATCTTTGTTGACTATTTACTGAGAGGAACTAATATCTACATCGAAATATTTGGTGGCTATTAGCCTCCCCAGTCGACATTGTGAGTCCTAATGCACTTACAGTGCTCAGAGGATGTTGCTGATACATTATCACACAAGTGGACAAGTGAGTCTGAGAGGTGTGTGTGTGTGTGTGTGTGTGTGTGTGTGTGTGTGTGTGTGTGTGTGTGTGTGTGTGTGTGTGTGTTGAGTGCGAGGGAGGGAGAGGGATGAGTGGACTGTGGAGTTGATTAATGATGACTAATGTTTAGAGAGACACCGGCTCGGTCTAACAATGATCCCACTGATGTCTGACAACTGACGCAACTGTGGCGCTGAACCCAGAGCACTAATGTGAAGTCAGGACTGTTCTGCCAGATGAAACCAGAGAGGACCACTCTCCCACGTCCCGCCGGCCTCCAGAACTCACAGCTCCATCTGCACCACTTCACATTCCATTAAAGTGTTCGCGCACGCCGCCAGCCATCCCGCCCGGCAAATCAATTAACTCAACGTTCCGATACTCAAACGGCATGATGGATCTATTTTTCTGAGCCGAAACGGTAATCTGGTTATACCGCGGTGAGTCAAGTAACGTCACAGTGTGTGATGACTTAGGCCTGCTTCATCCTCCTTGAAAAGCTTTCTCGCTCCCATTCTGTGTGTTTCTCTCTCTCTTTTTATCGCTCTCTCGCTCTCTCTCAAACAATACACTCCAAGGAACGGGGGCTTACTAAATAGAGCAACGCTGCTCAACATGTTCTTCATGTGAGAGAGAGAGAGAGAGAGAGAGAGAGAGAGAGAGAGAGAGAGAGATGAGAAGAAAGAGAGAGGGATGGAGAGAAAGAGAGAGAGGGGGATGGAGAGAAAGAGAGAGGGATGGAGAGAAAGAGAGAGAGGGGGATGGAGAGAAAGAGAGAGAGAGGGGTGGAGGTGGAGAGAGAGAGAAAGAGAGAAAGGGGGGTGGAGGTGGAGAGAGAAAGATGAGAAGAAAGAGAGAGAGGGATGGAGAGAAAGAGAGAGGGATGGAGAGAAAGAGAGGGGGATGGAGAGAAAGAGAGAAAGAGGGGTGGAGAGAAAGAGAGAGAGGGGTGGAGAGAGAGAGGGGGGGGTGGAGGTGGAGAGAGAGAGAGAGGGGTGGAGGTGGAGAGGGAGAGAGAGAAAGAGGGGGGTGGAGGTGGAGAGAGAGAGGGGGGGTGGAGGTGGAGAGAGAGAGGGGGGTGGAGGTGGCGAGAGAGAGAGAGAGAGAAAGAGGGGGGTGGAGGTGGAGAGAGAGAGGGGGGGTGGAGGTGGAGAGAGAGAGGGGGGTGGAGGTGGCGAGAGAGAGAGAGAGAGAGAGAAAGAGGGGGGTGGAGGTGGAGAGAGGGGGGGTGGAGGTGGAGAGAGAGAGAAAGAGGGGGTGGAGGTGGAGAGAGGGGGGGTGGAGGTGGAGAGAGAGGGGGTGGAGGTGGAGAGAGAGAGGGGGGTGGAGGTGGAGAGAGAGAGGGGGGGTGGAGGTGGAGAGAGAGAGAAAGAGGGGGGTGGAGAGAGAGAGAAAGAGGGGGGTGGAGGTGGAGAGAGGGGGGGTGGAGGTGGAGAGAGAGAGGGGGGTGGAGGTGGAGAGAGAGGGGGTGGAGGTGGAGAGAGAGAGGGGGGGTGGAGGTGGAGAGAGAGAGGGGGGTGGAGGTGGCGAGAGAGAGAGAGAAAGAGGGGGGTGGAGGTGGAGAGAGGGGGGGTGGAGGTTGAGAGAGAGAGGGGGGGTGGAGGTGGAGAGAGAGAGAAAGAGGGGGTGGAGGTGGAGAGAGGGGGGGGTGGAGGTGGAGAGAGAGAGAGAGAGAAGGGGGTGGAGGTGGAGAGAGAAAGAGGGGGGTGGAGGTGGAGAGAGGGGGGGGGGTGGAGAGAGAGAGAGAAAGAGGGGGGTGGAGGTGGAAAGAGGGGGGGGGGGGTGGAGGTGGAGAGAGAGAGAGAGAGAAGGGGAGGTTTCTCTCCAAAAACACAAAGAGGCTCTTAATTATGGGGCAGCGATCGTTCGGTATTTGTATTTCTATAAGGAGCGTGTCGTATGGTAAGGGAAACGGGGAGAAGGAGAGAAAGAAAGACGGGAATCTTTGCGGAATCATCTCCAAGCCTACAATTCCACATGCCATGTTCGTCGGGAAGTAGCTCATTAAAAACCCCAGGAGATATAGGCGCTAAGGAGGACAGCTATGTCTATGAGTCTATTGTGTCGAACCAGCGTGGTTTAGTTCACCTGCTATGCTCCTGTCAATGCCATAGTGTAGATGACACCCCCTTTCTGTTCCTACACTACGGCCACGCTTGTTCTGAACGCACCCAACAGACGGTAACACGTTTCAACAGGCGAGGCGCGGCTATAAAGGCAGTCCAAGACTTTCAGACCTGTAAGCTGTAGCGTAAAACCCCTTCGTTTGCCGTCGAATGCCCGAACTAGGCCCTACCTTCTGACTTCCAGCCTGTCAATTAAGGTGCAATCACAATAGGCAAAGCCAGGCTTCTTCTGTCTCTCCGCAAACACACACAATCTGGATGTAGACGCAACAGACACGTGTCAACACAGCGAGGTCAACTCGAGTATAAATCCCTTTCACAGCGACAATCGTGTTCTCTCCCCAATACCGTAGCCCTGAGATCCCTTTCCTCTCCCTACCTGGCAGCTAACAGAGAGAGTGTGGACACGTTTCCGCTGTCATCTCAATCTGATAAACCACTTCAATTTGCATGACTCTTTTCAGGCACCCTGGCCTTTTGTCTTTCTGCATACGAACCACCCACCCACACTCTCCACTCCACTCCATCACTAACTGCTGCTCCCCCCCACCCAGCCTCTTCAGCCCCCCCAGAACCAGGCTCTCTAGCCCCCAGTCCCTCACTGCCCCCCCCCCCCCCCCCCCCCATGAGTGGCCAGGGAGTGGGTTACCCTCCCACGCGGGGCGGGGGATGGAAGACTTGTTCAAGCTCAAGTGGACCACCACACCGCCCAGTGCTAATGCACACAGTGAGTGGAACCTCTTCTCTCTCCCACCTATGGCCCAGCGCTCCATCTCTCAATCACTCCATCCCTTTATCTCCGCCATCATTCTGTCTCTCACACCCACCACTAACTAGTACCATGCCTACCAGCCTGCCTGCCTGCCTGCCTGCCTGCCTGCCTGCCTGCCTGCCTGCCTGCCTGCCTCTCTCACTCTCACATTTCCCACCCCTCTGTCTTTACGTCACTCCATCCCGCTTTCCCTCAACTACTTAATAGCTCTCCCCTGCAATCATTCCATCCACCTCCCCTCAAATCACACCCATCCCTCTCTTCTAAAACCCTTCCATTACATCCCTCGCTCGATACCCCATCCCTCCGTCACTGCATCCCTCTATCCCACCATCACTCCACACCACTCTCCAGCTCTCCCTCTCTCCCTCCCCCTGCGTGTTCCACTAACTAAATCCTGACCCCAAAGTCCCCTAATAGACCTCTGAACCACGCCATCAAGTCGAACACCCCAACCTGAATAAAATATCGCTCCCCCACCACATCACACGCGGCTTCCTTCCCCTTTTCGGTAGAGGCTGAAACTAGCCCCGTCTGTGAGGTCTGTCAGCCACGATAACACCACGGAGACATTCTAGAGAAGTATAGGGGACACATATAGCCGCCTGCTCTCCAATTTAGACTGCCGATCGCCTTGAGGTCAGTGATGGGGAAACCCACAGCTAAGGCCAGGGTGAGCGTAGGCTGTTGACGATACGGCGGTCAGAACTGATAGGGGGGACTGAGCGGAAGGGAGAACATACGAACCTCAACGTAGACCTGCTGCCGTTGACGACCACGGCGGAAAAATAAGTCGCAGGCTTCGCCTCGGTGATTCTTAATTGAGTGCGTCATTTTGTACGTGTACCTTGTTTGAAAATGATGAAATAAACTCAACTTGACGAAAAAAAAATTAAGACTGATAGTGTCCATCCCAAATGGCACCCTTTTCCCGATATAGTGCACTACGTAGGGAGGGGGAGGGGGGGGGCATGAGTGACACAGCCGTCGTGTATGGTCAGATCACTGAAGGGAGAAACTCTCTGAGGGAAAGTTCTATCTAAAACAAGACTATCCAAACACGGGTTCAGAGGGCTGAAGTGAAACTGAACTATCGTCGGTGCTAGTGAGTCGAAACAGTATCCAGAAGTAGATCTGACGAGACGGCGAATCGTACGCTCCCCGTGCACGGTACAGCTGCCCTCAAGGGTCAAATATGGCCTGTACAGCAGGTAAGCAGCACACAACGATTTGGTCTCGGGGTCTTTTGTGACACCTTCAGGTCTGTTGGTTTTGACAACCCACTGCAAAAGGGTCAGTGTAGTGTGTGTGGGTGGATAGATGGATGTTGTCAGTGGTGCATGTCAGACAACACACACACACACACACACACACACACACACACACACACACACACACACACACACACACACACACACACACACACACACACACACACACACACACACACCTGCTGTTTGTGGAGATAACACCAGATGGGGCTGGCTGTGAACAAGTGTTCCTATGCCAACTGTTGTCTCACTATCATTACCAATGCTGCCTTCGTCGTCATCATCATCATCATCATCACCTCAACCTTTAGTTAAACCACAGACAGGCTCTTCAGTGTAATGAGAGGTGTTGTTGGGGCACTAAGAAGGGGTGTAGGGGCTAATAGCTTAATGAGCAACCTACACAGCACTAAGGCTGATTGCTCCCTCTTGAGCTGTGACTATTGTAAGAAGAGGCAACAACGGAGAGGGGAACGGAGCCCTACAGGAGGATTCTCAGGGTTGACTTCCTGTGTCCAAACACAGCTGCAAAAACAGCTCCATCAAATACTATTAAACTAGGAGCAAGTGTCACTGAGAATCAAATCTATGAGACAGTGGTATGTGACACACACACACACACCTTTTCCCATAATGCCACAGAGTAAAACACCGTTGTTTTGTCCAGGTTCAGTAACAGCGACTTAACAGGGAACATCTAACTAGCTATGGGTTTGCTACAGAGCGGGATCAACCCTGGCGATATCAGTCACATAACTCACACGGCCTGGCATGTGGGCTGCTGCTCTCATTTACAGATACTGACTCACACAGCACACAGATGGACAGATGACGATGGAGAGAGAGGGGGGAGAGAGAGAGAGAGAGAGAGAAACAGAAAGAAAGAAAAATGGGAGAGGCGGAGAGAGTCAGAAAGAGAGAGAGAGAGAGAGAGCGAGTGAGAGAGAGCTGCCCGCAGTCGTCCTCAGAGGTAACTACAGGGCCGAGAGGTCTCAGGTCATATTGTCAGTTAGAGCTGAGTCATAGACAAGTAGACCCGTAACGGATCGTTCGCATTCTACAGTAATAATAACACTAATAATAAAAAAGTACATAGGCGTTCTGGAAAACAGGGGAAAGGGCGAGTCAGAACATTGCTCTCTCAGAAACAGCCGTGGTTCTGGAAATATTTTGCATCTTTAGGTAATTGGCAAGTAGAAACCGGATGGCGCTTCGGTACATTGGGTTATATGACGAGATGGTGTTAGCTGCCAGATTGGATACAAGCTCTCCTTCCTCAGAGATGCCAGTGGTTTGTGACGCGAGCAATGTACTGACACTGGCTTTCTTGGCACACTGTTGCTCTTCCACTCTCTATATAGCTGAACATTTGTCCTAAACATCCTATAGAAATACAGGGACCATCGTCAGCTCGCCATTTTAAAGAAACACCATTAACTGCGGAGAAATAGTGAAATTGTTGTGATCCTTGAAATCTAGGAATCTTTGAAAACACAGGGCGAAGGTAGAAAGACTACTCCCTAGGGCAGCGGTCACCAACCGGTCGATCGGGATGGCATTCCTAGTCGATCAACAAGCATTTCTGTAGAAAATCCAACGATAAAGGCTTGTACTTCTTTTTTTGTCGTCTTGTGCTGTTGGCGGAAGGTGCACTAGATTCAGGTGCCCTGCGCACCAGGCATGCAAAGTCTTCCCATTTTGAACCATTTCAAATCACAGTGCCTACCTACAGCTTTCACGACCCCAGCAAAGCTTTATACTAGCCTATATAAGATTGCATAACTTTTAAAACCATGACCAGAGAGAGACTGTCAATGAATACATGGCATCGGTGCCAGTCGAGTTTCGCCCTCAGGTGCAAAACGGTGTCCCCACTCTCTGGTCAGTCTCACGGTGGGAGGGGGGGGGGAGGAAGGCGAGAGCAGGGACCGTGAGATGCGGACCATCTGCGGCTGTCTTCCTGCCTCCGCTGAGACTAATGCCAAAACAACTGGGAACTCGGGAAATCTCCAACTTCCGACTTCAGTGCGGTCATCCAACTCAGAAACTTAGGCATCTTTCCACACTCTTATTTAAAAAAAGGTGTTATCTACAACCTAAAAGGGTTCTTCGGCTGTCCCCATAGGAGAACCCTTTGAAGAACCCTTTTTGGTTCCAGGTAGAACCTGTTTCAGTTCCATGTAGAACCCTTTCAACAGAGTGTTCTACAAGGAACCCAAAAGAGTTCTACCTGGAACCAAAAGGGTTCTCCTATGGGGACAGCACAAGAACCCTTTTTTTTAAGTGTAGAGCTCTGATTTTCCATCTTGAAGTTCACCGACGTCATCATTTCACCTTGTTTTTCCCGAGTTCCCAGTTGTCTTGAAATCCCCATGACCATCAGATGCAGGTACCATCAATCCAGTCAAACAAACAAAAGCGAATCATTTGCAAATTATTTCAATTTATTATCAAGCTCTTTTACCAACTGATCTATTTTATTATCAAAGCTTGAGTTTTAAAACAGAATATGATCTGAGAAGAACAATAGTGGTAGGCCAGTCATATAGCCAATATGCTGTGATAATGTATTAGGCCTCATTCCTACAGAACAGTTTTTATTAGGTTTTATCTGAGCTACTGCCCTAGGGAACCCTTTCCACTGAGGTTTTTACATGAAACCCAAAAGAGTTCTACCTGGAACCAAAAAGGGTTTTACCTGGAACCAAAAAGAGTTCTACCTGGAACCAAAAAGGGTTTTACCTGTGATGGGTTCTGACTGCTAAATTTGAAATATTGTTCATTATCAGATATCCTATTGAAATATTACATACCCTCGTAAAACCGACTATCCTACTGATCCTCGACTTCAGCGATGTCATTTACAAAATAGCCTCCAACACTCTACTCAGCAAACTGGATGCAGTCTATCCCAGTGCCATCCGTTTTGTCACCAAAGCCCCATATACTACCCACCACTGCGACCTGTATGCTCTCGTTGGCTGGCCCTCGCTACATATTCGTCGCCAGACCCACTGGCTCCAGGTCATCTATAAGTCTTTGCTAGGTAAAGCTCCACCTTATCTCAGCTTACTGGTCACGATAACAACACCCACCCGTAGCACACGTTCCAGCAGGTATATCTCACTGGTCACCCCCAAAGCCAACACCTGCTTTGGCCGCCTTTCCTTCTAGTTCTCTGCTGCCAATGACTGGAACGAATTGCAAAAATAGCTGAAGCTGGAGACTTATATTTCCCTCACCAACTTTAAACATCAGCTATCTGAGCAGCTAACCAATCGCTGCAGCTGTACATAGTCCATCTGTAAATAGCCCACCCAATCTACCTATCTCATCCCCATATTATTTTTATTTACTTTTCTGCTCTTTTGCACACCAGTAATTCTACTTGCACATCATCATCTGCTCATCTATCACTCCAGTGTTCATTTGCTAAATTGTAATTACTTCGCTACTATGACCTATTTATTGCCTTCCTCCTCACGCCATTTGTACACACTGTATAGAGACAATTTTTTTCCCCTATTGTGTTATTGACTGTACACTTGTTTATTCCATGTGTAACTCTGTGTTGTTGTTTGTGTTGCACTGCTTTGCTTTATCTTGGCCAGGTCGCAGTTGTAAATGAGAACTTGTTCTCAACTAGCCTACCTGGTTAAATAAAGTTAAAATAAAAATATTGAGTGCCATAGTCTGGTTTCTAAACCGGAAGTTAATGGTTATCTGTAGGAAGAATGTATATGGTGGAGGCAATTAAGTTTGCAATGTACTTAGTAAAGAAAAGGCAATCACATGGTTGCCGGCACTGATAAGGGTGGAGAGATGTGGTTTAGTGAGGAATGGGGGCTGAGGTCAGTTCAGGTCACATTAAGGAAGAAGGAATAGTTTACTGTCCGCATCACTTAACTTCCTGCCTAGCAATAAAGATGTTTAGAGAGAAGGAGGATACTCCACCCAAATTGGGGTATATATACTACCACTGGTGGAACCATGTCTTTGTCTGTGCAGCTGTCCGACCCTTTGGGTGAATAAACTTGGTTTGAGCTTTACTCAGCGTCCGTGAGTGTCTTACTCTGTTTATTTAGAACCAAACACCTGGAACCAAAAAGAGTTATCATACGAGGACAGCTGAAGAACACTTTTGGAACCCTTTTTCCTATTGAGTGCAGTGTCTCCATTATGGGGACGGTAATCGGCTCACACAGAAGGCCCATTGTGTGGCCAGGATCCCCCTGCTGACCCCTTCCATTGTCAGCCCGGCGGACAGTTCCGCAACGCCGCGCATACCTTTGGTATTCCCGAATTCCGCATCCGGGGCGCTCTATGGAGGCTCTACGGCTGGCGTGGAAAATTCCCAGGGGTAGGATTGGGCTGGGAGGCCAGGTAACGACAGATGCTAACTGTTAAATCAACACCATAACACTCCGTAATGAGGAAGTCATAAGGAGTCCTCGCTGCGGCGCAGCGCTCCAGTTTGCACGGTGGGTGCACTGAAGCAAAGGCAGAGTAACATTTACACAGGGGATGAGGAGGGAGTTATACCCCTCATTACCTAAAGAGGCTACCAACTTCTGAGCAACGTCCTGGAGCAACTCCTCGCAGAGAGAGAGAGAGAGAGAGAGAGAGAGACAGACAGACACACACACAGATGTGCACACATAAGCACTAATAAGCACAAGCAGCCCCCTAAATGGGCTGAAATGTCTATATGGGGACGGATTTGATGTCACAGATGGAGCAGCCGTACATCTCAGTCATTGGTAATAAGCAAGGGGGTCGGGAACCTAATCAGCCCTCACACACACACACTAGTCCACTCTCTGTCTCCCACACTGGAGCTTGCCTCCTCCAGGCAAGAGAGACCGGCTACAAAACAAGATGTGACACTCCTTCGAATTCACTCTCTGTTGTTTTTTTCCCCCAAAAGGAATCATTGCACTATTGTCATTTCCAGGAATTCTCTGACACATACCACTTATTTCAGCCAGAAAACAATCCCGATTGGGTAGCCCGTGTTTCAGGGCAAACCAAGCCATCTGCATCCCACAATCAGCACAGGGAATATATTATACGACAGTTTCTGCATCCCAAACGGCACCCTATTTCCTATATAAAGCCCTATATGGGCACCTGGTCAAAAGTAAAGCACTAAATAGGGAATAGGGTGCCATTTGAAGCCAAGCTAGTGTTTCACACCAATTAAAACCACGGCCCAATAAAAAATAAAAAAATAACATAAAATCTGTTTCTACATTTCCCCAAAGGGAAGATTACATTTACACACCATACTTACAACGATAGATATTACATCCAAACGAAACATGCTGTTCGGCTAATTCAGCATTAAGCGTACACAGAGTTTGTACACACACCGAGTTTGCACACACACGCAGCATGAGATGAATGGTGAGTAATGTACACTCGTTATCTGGTGATTTACGATGGTTTGAGTCCTTTAATGGCCCTGTGTTCTTTGGTATGGTGCTGAGGAAGTTAGGGAATGGGAGGGAGAGTTTGTGTGTGTGTGTGTGTGTGGGGGGGGGGGGGGGATTAGGCAGTTTAAGGCAGGGATCAAGCCGATTGTTTTCTTGAGTGGATGGTCAGGTGGCCGGAACCTAATTACAAATCATTTGTAGACTGCAAATTGACCGCGAGAGGCCCAAACAGATATAATGTTCGATTAAAACATCATTTCAAACCTTGCTTACATTTGTATCTCTATTGTGCATGGGAATACTTGGGAACAGATTTGTTCAAAAGGGGGGCCAAATTCAGTTGGGGAACCTTGGCTTAAGGGATAACGCTGCTTCTCACACAGGACATACTATATAAACATTTAGAAAGATCAACGTCCTACAGATGCCGAGGAGAACTATTCAGGCTCCATAACAGATTAATATACTCACTATATAGTTTAAACACATATGGACATACACAGAAACATGTACACACACATATATACAATCACAAGCACACACACACACATTCTCACATTCTCCACACACACACACACACACACACACACACACACACACACACACACACACACACACACACACACACACACACACACACACACACACACACACACACACACCTTTCCCTTTATTTCTCCTATCCCTTCTTTATTGTCGTCTATCATCTTTCTCTCTCTCTCCATTTCAAACTCTGCACTTCTATGAGTTGGTGTGTGGACTGGAGAGATCACTGTGTCTCCAAGCGGGACCCTGTCCTGAGAAGGGAGCTGGGGGTCTGTGAGGTGATAAGCCTGGAGAGGTTGAGGGGCCCGAGAGTTGGATCACGGGGCTCACATTCAACCCACTACACCTCTAATTAGGGAATTCTACACAATGTAGAGGGACATATAAGTTCCCCCACACGGCACAGAGATATAAGACCCCTCAGTGCTCACACATCCCACAGCCTAGAGACCACACAAGAGTGAGGGGCAGTGGGAACAGGCAGAGAATGGCAAGATGCAAGATGGCACCGACAGCGATGGTCGCTTCGAATCCTTAGGAAACTACGGAGTATTTTGGTTTTTTTAGGTATTATTTCTTACATAGCCCAGAAAATCTCAAGCATTATTACATACAGCCGGGAAGAACTACTGGATATAAGAGCAACGTCAAATTACCAACATTACGACCAGGAATACGACTTTGCCGAAGCGGATCCTTTGTTTGCACCACCACCCAGGACATTGAATCTAATCCCAGAGGCCGACCCAAAAACAACGTCGCCGCAGAAGAGGTAGACGGAGCGGCCTCCTGGTCAGACTTCGAAGGTGTGCACACCACCCACCGCTTCCGAGTATATTACCCGCTAATGTCCAGTCTTTAGACAACAAGGTAGACAAAATTAGGGCAAGGGTTGCCTTCCAGAGAGACTTCAGAGATTGTAACATTCTCTGTTTCACGGAAACATGGCTCTCTCGGGATATGTTGTCGGAACAGCCAACGTGTTTCTTCATGAGTTGCTCCGACAGACATACACATCTCTCTGGAAAGAAGAAGGGCGGGGATGTATGCTTCATGATTAATGACTCATGGTGTAATCATAACAACATACAGGAACTCAAGCCCTTTTATTCACCTGACCTAGAATTCCTTTACAATCAAATGCCGACCACATTATCTCCCAAGAGAATTCTCATCGGTTATTGTCACAGCCGTGTATGTCCCCCCTCAAGCAGATACCACGGCGGCCCACAAGAAACTTCACTGGACTCTATGTAAACTGGAAACCATATATCCTGAGGCTGCATTTATTGTAGCTGGGGATTTTAACAAAGCAAATTTGAGAACTAGTCTACCTAAATTCTATCAGCATATTGATTGTAGCACAGGCGCGGGCACTACACTGGATCACTGCTACTCTAACTTCCGCGATGCATACAAGGCCCTCCCCCGCCCTCCTTTCTGCAAATCCGACCACGACTCCATTTTTGACTGCAGAAACTCAAACAGGATGTACCCGTGACAAGAACCATTCAACGCTGGTCTGACCAATCAGAATCCACGCTTCAAGATTGTTTTGATCATGCGGACTGTTCCGGGAAGCCTCAGAGAATAACATCGATTTATACGCTGAGTGAGTTTATAAGGAAGTGCATTGGAGATGTTGTACCCACTGTGACTATTAAAACCTAGCCTAACCAGAAACCGTGGATAGAAGCGGGATTCGAGCAGAACTGAAAGCGCGAACCACCGCATTTAACCATGGAAAGATTTTTGGGAATTTGGATAAATATAAACAGTGTAGTTATTCCCGCCGCAAGGCAATCAAACAAGCGACATGTCGGTATAGGGACAAAGTGGAGTCGCAATTCAACGGCTCAGACACGAGACGTATGTGGCAGGAGAGTCTACAGGCAATTACGGACTACAAAAAGAAAACAAGCCACGTCACGGACACCGACGTTTTGCTTCCAGACAAACTAAACACCTTCTTTGCCCGCTTTGAGGATAATACAGTGCCACCAACGCGGCCCACTACCAAGGACTGCGGGACCCCCTCTCCTTCTCCGTGGCCGACGTGAGTAAGACATTTAAACGTGTTAACCCTCGTAACGACGTGGCATCCCTAGCCGCGTCCTTAGAGCATGCACAGACCAGCTGGTTGGTGTGTTTACGGACATATTCAATCGCTCCCTATCCCAGTCTGCTGTCCCCACATGCTACAAGATGGCCTCCATTGTTCCTGTACCCAAGAAGGCAAAGATAACTGAACTAAATGACTATCGTCTGTAGCACTCACTTCTGTCATCATGAAGCGCTTTGAGAGACTAGTCAAGGATCCTATCACCTCCACCTTACCTGCCACCCTAGACCCACTTCAGTTTGCATACCGCCCCAAGAGGTCCACAGACAATGCAATCGCCATCACACAGAACACTGCCCTAACCCATCTGGACAAGGAGGAATACCTATGTAAGAATGCTGTTCATTGACTACAGCTCAGCATTCAACACCATAGTACCCTCCAAGCTCGTCATTAAGCTTGAGGCCCTGGGTCTCAACCCCGCCCTGTGCAATTGGGTCCTGGACTTTCTGACGGGCCGCTCCCCAGGTGGTGAAGGTAGGAAACAACAACTCCACTTCGCTGATCATCAACACTGGGGCCCTACAACGGTGCGTGCTCAGCCCCCTCCTGTACTCCCTGTTCACCCATGACTGCATGGCCATGCACGCCTCCAACTCAATCATCAAGTTTGCAGACGACACAACAGTAGTGGGCTTGATTACCAACAACGACGAGACAGCCTACAGGGAGGAGGTGAGGGCACTCGGAGTCTGGTGTCAGGAAAACAACCTCTCACTCAACGCCAACAAAACAAAGGAGATGATCGTGGACTTCAGGAAACAGCGGAGGGAGCACCCCCCTATCCACATCGAAAGTTAAGTTCCTCGGCGTACACATCATGGACAAACTGAAATGGTCCACCCACACAGACAGTGTGGTGAAGAAGGCGCAACAGTGCCTCTTCAACCTAAGGAGGCTGAAGAAATTTGGCTTGTCACCTAAAACCCTCACAAACTTTTACAGATGCATAATTGAGAGCATTCTGTCGGACCGTATCACCGCCTGGTACGGCAACTGCACCGCCCACAACCGCAAGGCTCTCCAGAGGGTGGTGCGGTCTGCATAACGCATCGCCGATGGCAAACTAAAAGCTACAAGGGGGCTTCCAAGATTGCCCACAGTGTGGTCTGGGGAGGGGCGAGAGGGGTTGCTGGGTATTGGGGGTTGGGGAGATGGTGATTGACAGGGGGAAGGTTACAGTGTAACACCTGCTAATCAGGCTTGGGGTTAACACGTTGTGGTGTGCCGACTCCTCAGTCAGCTATTCTGGAACACCATAACACACACACACACACCTACAGAGATTCTCTCTGTGATAGACAAAGATTGATGACCGAGTTAAAATGCTGTCAGATCCTTTCTGGGGGAGCTGTGATTGACTCGCTGTGTCTGATGTTAAAGATGACTGATCTTGACAATACTGGTCCTGGCCTCAGATATAACGCTGCTGTGTTATGGTATTATAACACACACACACACACACACACACACACACACACACACACACACACACACACACACACACACACACCCACACACACACACATATATATATATAGCTTACTTTGGCTATTTACAATATGAAAATAAAAATAATCCAAATAACCATTCATTGAACGATAACAATAAGCATACAGTAGAGGACATGTGCAGGTTGATTGGTCTCTCTCTCCCTCCCTCGTCCTGACAATCTCTTTGAAGTTCCCCCACTTTCAACTGAGATTTGATTAAAAATAGTTCTGTCTCTGTCTTTTGATTCAAAAGGGCAATCATTAGAATTCCACTAGCACATCAAGTTCTGCAACTAGCTACCTTCTCTAGAATGAGCTGAGCTATTTAAAGCATGGACATCTATTGATGTGTGTGTGTGTGTGTGTGTGTGTGTGTGTGTGTGTGTGTGTGTGTGTGTGTGTGTGTGTGTGTGTGTGTGTGTGTGTGTGTGTGTGTGTGAGAGAGAGAGAGAGAGAGAATGCAATAGAAATGAAATTATTCTAAATCAACATCCCAATTAGAATTTGGACCAAAATATTTGACAGTGTAATCCTACCAATAGCACTTTACGGAAGTGAGGTTTGGGGGCCACTCAAACTGGACTTTAAAATGTGGGACAAACATCCAATTGAAGCCCTACATGCAGAATTCTGTCGGAAAATCCTACAAGTCCAGAGAAATACACCAACTAATGCATGTAGGGCAGAATTGGGCCGCTTTCCAGTAATAATGAAAATACAGAAAAGATCATTAAAATTTTGGGTACATCTAAATTCAAGTCCAAATTCAAGTCTGCAATTTAAAGCACTTCAAACCCAAGAGCTGAGCCCAGAAACGAGCCCTCTCAGTCAGCTGGTGTTGGACCTCACCAACCAAGCTGACACCAGCACTGCTTCAAATGAAAGAATTCAAATAAACAAAATCATGAACCAATCAAAGGACTCATATTTACAACATTGGAACGAAACGAAACAAAATCCCAAAGCCGACTAAATTGCTATCTGACCCTAAACATAGAATATGAATTGGCTGATTATCTCTACTCTGTCAGAGATACGAAGCAGAGACAGATCCTTACCAAGTACAGGCTGAGTGACCACCGATTGGCAATAGAAACCGGCAGACATAAAAAGACATGGCTACCCAAAGAGGAGCGTGTATGTGGTCACTGCACGACAGGGGAGGTAGAGATAGAGATGCACTTTCTCCTTTACTGTGATTAATGAATCTCTTTGTGAGGATTATTTTTCACAGAAATGACTACATTTATTCCAAATTTGTACTTGTTAAACCTAGAGGAAAAACTAAAAATACTCATGGGCGAAGGAGCAATGGCTCCTCTTGCAGCCAAATATGTATTTGCCTGCCATAGCCTGAGGGACACTGAATAATATCATCTGCATAGTAAGCAGTAACTTACTTATTATTACTATTATTATTGTTGTTTATCATTCCAAATAGTAGTGGTATGGGTGGTAATGGTAATGATAGCAGTTTAGTGATGGTGGTGGTGGTAGTAGTGGTAATGATGATAGTAGTTGTAGTACAGATGTAATGGTGAAGATGACCGTTATTTAGTTATAAGTTAGTTATAGATTCATTTTCCATATTAATTACATTACATTCTACTATTGACTGTTACCATTTTATTGTATTTAATTTTGTATTATTATTTTATTACAATGTATATTATATACATTGTTGCTTTGGCAATAATGACAATGTTTTTCATGCCAATAAAGCAGCTTGAGAGCGAGAGCGAGAGCGAGAGCGAGAGCGAGAGCGAGAGAGAGAGAGAGAGAGAGAGAGAGCGAGAGCGAGAGAGAGAAGCTGTCAAAACATCACCAAGGGATCTGTGTTAAGAAAATGAATTACAGTGTGGAAAGAGAGAACCGTCTCTGACGTCCTTCCTTCTACTGCTACTTCAGGAGCCATCCTACCCTTGACACAGCGGTCTGTTGGAATAATTAACAGTGTGACGTGAGCCGTGGATAACACACACACACACAGTGGATAAGGCCATTTCACGTTAAGCTCTCATCAGCCATTAAACACCTTTAACCCCATGACACGTTGCCCTCGTTTGCAGATCCGCATTTCAAAAAGGTATTTGCTTTCAGGTGTGTGGCTCTCACTCTCCTGTATGTATAGTTATCCCCTTGACTCCCCGGGAAAGGTGACTGGACGGACATGGTGGGGTTGTTCTGTGAACTGAAGAGGATGTTGATGGTTTGGAGAAGTGGGAGGTGGTTTTGGTTTACCTGTCCCTTTGTTGCGGTCCACAAAGCAGTACTTGAGCTCGTACTCTCTCAGAATCTCATGGACCTCCTGCAGAGAGAGAGAGGGAGGAAGGGGTGCAGGGAGGGAGAGAGGGGTAGAAACAGAGAGAGAGGGGCGGAGGAGGGAGGGGGGTGCAGGGAGGGAGAGAGGGGTAGAAACAGAGAGAGGTGAGTTTAAACATGGGGGAATGAAAGCAGGATTTTTGGGGGGAACAACCAAACACACTAACGTCTCGGTGTTTCCTGATGGGACAGTTCTTCGATTCGTTGACAGCTGAGGCATTTTCCCCCTCAGAAATACTTTTCAGAAGTCTTTGATGGAAGGTTTCCCTATTGTAATTGTTTTCTTGTATTGAGGAATTAGATCAAACATATCCTCAAGTTTAATAGCTTCTTGGGTTCTTTATCAAGAACACGTAGTTTACACTCACAAGGGGGGAATACATCCCCAAAAACATAAGAATCAGAATATTAAGACACTAAATCAGACACCCTTCCGCCCTCTCATTTAAAATGGTTCTATTTAAAAGACATTTTAACAGAGGCTCCTATCCAGAGCGACATACATTATCTGACAGAGGAGAGGGCAGAGGTCAAAGTGCAGTGGTTACTGTATACTTCCACACGAACCGTGGGGGTAGTGGTGCCTGCCTGCTGTCTGAGAGATGTATGGCTGGTCTCTGGGGAACTGTAAACATGACTTCCTTTAAAGCGTGGCCTGGGGAGGTGCCGAGCACAATGCGAGCGGGCAGGAGATGGGCTGTATATAACATCAAAAGAGTGGCGTATGTTGTTTCACCTCCCTGTTCCGTTTCGCTCAACGCGACCCTCTCTGCTACCCTCTCCGCTCCAACACACACACACACACACACACACACACACACACACACACACACACACCACGCTACGAGTCATCCTCTTACCACGGAAGGCCACACACACCCACGCGGGGTCACTCGTAGATAAAAACTAAAAAAAGAGCAGCTCTTATGGGATGTAAGAGGAAATCAAAGCACTTCAACAAGCCCGCTCTCTCTCCCCACTCCTCCTTCATCCCAGGGTACTGTACAGAGAGAGCAGAGCAGCGTGTCCCGGAGGTAGATAGATGACTATCAGACTCACCTCCCACAGAGAGAGAGAGAGAAAAGAGAGAGAGGAGAGAAGGAGAGCGGAGAGCTGTACATCCTGCACAGCAGCCCATTGCTCTTCTCTCTCCCCTCTCGCCCTACCTACCTACCTACCTACCTCCCTCTTTCTGTATGCTTTCTCTCCCATTCGCTCCTTTTAAGCCCAAGCACACACACACACACCACTCAGTGCTGTGAGCGTCACCGTGTTTATCTGTCCGGGGGTGAGATCAAACAGAGCTGTTGTATTTCCTCAAACCTGTATGTCTCGCCGCTCACAGATCGGAGATGGGTAAAGGCAGCGAGGCCGAACTAGCCTGCTGACAAACCTTCATTAAGCCACTCTGAAGCCCCACACTCGCATCCTGTAGAATACCGCCGAGGCACTTTAGAGCACTTTAGACATGCATGCTGACATGCATGCTGCTCTAGTTCTACGCTGCTCCGCTCCGTGCTGTGACGAGTGTTCCTGGCGTTTCCACATCTGAAAAGGTGGTGACATTTTCAGCAAAGTCCGTTGGTCCCAATGCATCAGCCTACCAGCCACCCACTCCAGCCCCTGCGGTGTGTGTCTCTGCTTTGGCTGTGACTCCTGTGGGTGTCCTGCTGTTCTGGCAGTGTTCTGACATTAAAGGGATACTTCGGGATTTTGGCAATGACGCCCTTTTATCTACTTCCCCAGAGTCAGATGAACTTCGTGGATACCGTCTGTACGTCTCCGCGTGCGGTTTAAAAGGAAGTCGCTAGCATACCCATAGACTTCCAGTCATTGTTCTATTACTAGTTAGCGTTGGCTCGCGAAACTACGTCTGGCTTTCTTTATACTGGACACAGAAACATAAAAATGGTATCCACAAGTTCCTCTGACTCTGGTGAAGTAGATAAACTCCCAAAGTATTCCTGCAGCTACCCCTTTCCTGCAGAAAAATACCAAATTGCCCACTAGTGGCCTCAGGTGTGGAATGTTATTAGTATTTTTCATAATGAAGAATAATTAATAAACATATTTTTTTAAACAAGCAGAAAATCCTGTGTTTTTATGTCAAATGGTTTTGTTATATTTCAGTCGTCGGTGATGTACACTACATGACCATAAGTATGTGGACACCTGCTCGTCGAACATCTCATTCCAAAATCATGGGCATTAATATGGAGTTGGTCCCCCCTTTGCTACTAAAACAGCCTCCACTCTTCTGGGAAGGCTTTCCACTAGATGTTGGAACATTGCTGCAGGGACTTGCTTCCATTCAGCCACAAGAGCATTAGTGAGGTCGGACACTGATGTTGGGCGATTAGGCCTGGCTCGCAGTCGACTTTCCAATTCGTCCCAAAGGTGTTCGATGGGGTTTGAGGTCAGGGCGCTGCGCAGGCAAGTCAAGTTCTTCCTCACCGATCTCGACAAACCATTTTTGTATTGACCTCACTTTGTGCACTGGGGCATTGTCATGCTGAAACAGGAAAGGGCATTGCCCAAACTGTTCCCACAAAGTTGGAAGCACAGGATCATCTAGAATGTCACTGTATGTTGTAGCGTTAAGATTTCCCTTCACTAGAACTAAGGGGCCTAGCCCGAACAATGAAAAACAGCCCCAGACCATTGTTCCTCCCCCACCAAACATTACAGTTAGCACTATGCATTCGGACAGGTAGCCTTCTGCTGGCATCCGCCAAACCCAGAGTCGTCTGTTGGACTGCCAGATGGTGAAGCGTGATTCATCCCTCCGGAGAACGCGTTTCCACTGCTCCAGTCCAATGGTGGCAAGCTTTACACCACTTCATACAGGCTACTGCCAATGTGTCTATGGAGATTGCATGGCTGTGTGCTCGATTTTATACACCTGTCAGCAATGGGTGTGGCTGAAATAGCCGAATCCACTCATTTGAGAGGGTGTCCACATACTTTTGGACATGTAGTGTATATAAAGTGTAATATTGGGATGCAAACTCAAAATGGAATACATTTCTATTCTATATCTGACATGGTACAGGTGTCTTCTTTTGTTTAAGCCCAGGACCATGTGTGTGAGGTGTATACTTTTGTTTCAAAGTACATTTGTTTAAGACTACCAAGAAACACTGTGTGACCCTGACTGAGCCCACTGCAGTAAAAAGGTTACATAGTACAGCGAGAACTTAACTCGGTTAACAAGAAACAGCGGTATATGTACGTATGCTGTCTGTTTCTCTTACTGAGAGGGAAAGATATCTGAATGCATCCTAAATTGCACCCAATTCATACATATTGCACTAATTCTGACCAGGGCCCAGCACCTACTTTTAAGCAGAGCCCTATATGAGCCCTGGTCAAAAGTAGTACACTATATAGGGAACAGGATGCCATTTGGGACACAGCCTCTAATTCACTCTACCATACGAGGCACGGAGGGGAGCTGTCTAAACTCATCTCCATTCAGAGAGATATACTGTGTACACAACACAGAGAGCATTTTCCTCTATAGCTCCATCTCTCTCTCTCCCTCTGTCTTTCTTTTCCTCCTCTGCCTCCCCCTCTCCCTCTCTCCTCCTAATGTGTCTCCATCCACAGAGGATAATGGGTCTTAAATGAGTCGAAAGCCCTTCCCGGACACAATAATCAGAGATATGGATTAAGGCATACTACACGTCAGGATTTGTTGTCTCTCCTGCGCACAATCCCAGTCATTCAAAATGTAAATCGGCCTAGAAATAATTTGAGGGGTGGTCTGGACAGGCTGTGGCCCTGACCCTGTATGCATCCTAAATGCCACCCTATTCCCTCTATAGTGCACTACTTTTGACCAGGGCCCATATAGGTGCAATTTGGGACACAGCCCCAGTACAGGCCAGGCAGGCAGGCAGGCGAGGTGCCCAGGGCAGAGCAGAACAAGGACAGGACACAGGGAGCTGATTCCCTTAGCCAGGGCTAATATATTTACACAGGGAGTGACAATCATTGAGTTACACCTCAGCTCTTAACGCACGCACGCACGCACACACACACACACACACACACACCTACTCCCCAGTCACAGAAGCTTAATCAGGTGGTTTACAAACACAGGGAAAGTGGCCTGAGAGGATTTGGGGTACAAGTCTCAAAGTCTATCCTGTCTGAGAGAGTGACCATGTGTGTCAGTGAGGAAGAGAGAGATAGAGAGGAGAGGGACAGAGAGAGGGGCTGAGGAATTACAGTGAGTGACTGCGTGAGAGGGAGTGCATCTTCAACAAACAGCCAGCCAGACTGAGTTTAAGCTCTGGGTAGTTACTAGAGGGCCAGCATAGATCACTGAATGGCAGCTGGCACCTAGTATGGGAGGTCTTCATGCCCTTGAACGGGTCAAGTATATGATTACCAGTGGTGGAAAAAGTACCCAATTGTCATACTTGAGTAAAAGTAAAGATACCTTAATAGAAAATGACTCAAGTAAAAGTGAAATTCACCCAGTAAAATACTACTTGAGTAAAAGTATTTGGTTTGAAATATACTTAAGTATCACAAGTAAATGTAATTGCTGAAATATACTTAAGTATCAAAATGTAAAAGTATAAATAATTTCAACTTCCTTATATCAAGCAAGCCAAACGGCATAATTTTCATGTTTTTAAACGTACTGATAGCCAGGGGTACACTCCAACACCCAGACATAATTTACAAAAGATGTATGTGTTCAGTGAGTCCACCAGGTCAGAGGCAGTAGGGATGGCCAGGGATGTTCTCTTGATGAGTATGTGAATTGGACCATTTTCCTGTCCTGCTAAGCATTCAAAATAACGAGTACTTAACGAGTACTTTTGGGTGTCTGGGAAAAGTAAATAGTACATCATTTTCTTCAGGAATGTAATGAAGTAAGTCAAACTTGTCAAAAATATAAAGTACAGATACCCCAAAAAACTACTTAAGCAGTACTTTCAATTATTTTTACTTAAGTACTTTACACCACTGATGATTACCTAGATATGGTATGAAATTCCCGCTACTTTATTGATCATGTCCCACTCTGTTTTTGAATGGCTTTCAAGATTATACAGTGCCTTCAGAAAGTATTCAGATCCCTTGACTTTTCCCACATTCCTGAGCGCTCTGGAGCAGGTTTTCATCAAGGATCTCTGTACTTTGCTCCGTTCATCTTTTATTTATATATTTTTTTTACCCCTTTTACTCCCCAATTTCGTGGTATGCAATTGGTAGTTAGTCTTGTCTCGTCGCTGCAACTCCCGTAAGGCCTCGAGAGAGGCCAAGGTCTGTGCGTCCTCTGAAACACAACCCAACTAAGCTGCACTGCTTCTTGACACAATGACCGCTTAACCTGGAAGCCAGCTGCACCAATGTGTCAGAGGAAACACCGTACACCTGGTGACCGTGTCAGCGTGCACTGCGCCACAGGAGTCGCTAGTGCGCGATGGGACAAGGACATCCCTGCCGGCCAAGCCCTCCCCGAACCTGAACGACGCTTGGCCAATTGTGCGCCGCCCCATGGGTCTCCCGGTCACGGCCGGCTGCGACAGAGCCTGGACTCGAACCCAGAATCTCTAGTGGCACAGCTAGCACTGTGTTGCAATGCCTTAGACCACTGCCCCACTCAGGAGGCCCTGCTCCATTCAGCTTTTCCTTGATCCTGACTAGTCTCCCAGTACCTGCTGCTGAAAAACATCCCCACAGCATGATGCTGCCACCACCATGCTTCACCGTAGGGATTGTGCCAGTTTTCCTCCAGACATGACGCTTGGCATTCAGGCCAAAGAGTTCAATCTTGGTTTCATCAGACCAGAGAATCTTGTTTCTCATGGTCTGAGAGTCTTTAGGTGCCGTTTGGCAAACTCCAAGTGGGCTGTCATGTGTCTTTTACTGAGGAGAGGCTTCCGTCTGGCCACTCTACCATAAAGGCCTGATTGGTGGAGTGCTACAGAGATGGTTGTCCTTCTGGAAGGTTCTCCCATCTCCACAGAGGAACTCTAGACCTCTGTCAGAGTGACCATCAAGTTCTTGGTTACCTCTCTGACCAAGGCCTTTCTCCCCCGATTGCTCAGTTTGGCCGGACGGCCAGCTATAGGAAGAGTCTTGGTGGTTCCAAACATCTTCCAATTAATAATGATGGAGGCCAATGTGTTATTTGGGACCTTCAATAATGCAGAAATGTTTTTATTTTTAAGAAATTTGCAAAAATGTCTTAAAACCAGTTTTCACTTTGTCCTTATGGGGTATTGTGTGTAGATTGCTGAGAAACAAATTATATTTAATCAATTTTAGAATAAGTGTCAAGGCTCAGGAGAAGACCCAGATGCAGACAGTTTCAAAGTAACTAAAGTTTATTACAAAGACAGGGGGGCAGGCAAACGACAGGTCAAGGGCAGGCAGAGGTCAGTAGTCCAGAGCAGAGTCCGAAAGGTACAGAACGGCAGGCAGGCTCAGGGTCCGGGCAGGCAGGTCAATAATCCAGGGTGGTGTGACAAGGTACAAAACGACAGGCAGACTCAGGGTCAGGGCAGGCAGAATGTTCAAAAAACAGGAAAGCTAGAAAACAGGAATTAGAGACAGAAAGGCGCACAGGACAAAACGCTGGTAAGCTTGACGAAACAAAACGAACTGGCAACAAACAAACAGAGAACACAGGTATAAATAAACAGGGGATAATGAGGAAGATGGGCGACACCTGGAAGGGGGTGGAGACAAGCACAAAGACAGGTGAAACAGATCAGGGTGTGACAATAAGGCTGTAACGTAACAAAATGAGGAAAAAGTGAAGGGGTCTGAATACTGTCGAAGGCACTGTATATGTTAAATTCTATTCATATTTGTGGATAAAATTTCCTTCTACAAGATGCATTTCATGAAGGTTTTCAATTATGTTGTTTTCTTCTTCATAAGGCATTGGGTAGAAAGAAGTAAATTAGTCCACGGAAAATATGTAATTTTACGTATATTTTAAATGACCGGCTTTTCATGAATTTGATCATATAATCTTGAAGGCCATTCAAAAAAACAGTGTGGGACACGATCCAGGAAGTAGGCGGGACTTTCATACGATATTATAATATAGGTACTATTTCCACTGTACGTGGAAACATGACCGTGCCACGACTGAGTGTCCCCCCATATTCCACTCTGACCTCCTTACTCTCTCTTTCTCCTCTCTCCGCAGGCATGGGTCATTCCTGGGCTCGTTTTCCAGTCACCTCACCTGATCTCTCCCCCCGTCTCTGTGTGTGCCTGGAGCTCAGGAATCAGGTGGGGGCACAGCGGCACACTGCCGCCTCAGCAGCACACCACACAGCAGCACGGCAGAGGCTCGTCACATATCATGGCACGAGCAAAACCGCCACACCGACTGGGATATACAGAGAGCTGCCACCAGCAAAACCTCCTCACAGATAAAACCTAACCCAGCCACAGAGGTTACAATGGGCTTCCAAGGGCAAAGCTATAATGATATGTTAGTACCTTGCAAATCTTTTTTAAGTGCATTGCCGCTACAACTCATAACAGCAACTTCAAATTTACATAGATATTAGATAACAGAATGACATGGTTTGTGCTACATAAGTAAAATTACTTTTTCGAATGTGCAGCTTTAGTTCCATAAGCAATTCCGTTCCTTAACAGTTCAAAGTGCTCTGTGAATGATTGGAAATACAGGTTTCTGAAGGTTGACAGGTTTACAAAGTCAATCAATCAAACGCTTATTATGAAGCCCTTTTTTCCATCAGCAGTTTTCACAAAGTGCTGTACAGAAACCCAGCCTAAAACCCCAAACAGCAAGCAATGCAGGTGCAGAAGCACACAAAGTCTAAGGATATCTGTGGGGAAATAGATTATAATATGTCACGTGGTGTACCCCAGGTGTTTCAGTCGGAATGCACAAGAACTATGGTGGTTTTAAGTGTCAGTCCCAGCTTCCGAAATATAAACTTGAAAAGGAGAATGAACACAGAATTGGACTACAATGATATGCTCCCACCAGGGAGTGAGTTGCAATAACAGCTTCTGAGTCAGTGCCTGAGACAAACAGGCAAAGAGATAGCATGACAGACAGAGAGATGGGCTCTGGTAAACATGCAGCAGCAGGAAGCAGACAGCAGGTAGGAGGCTGCTCCTTCTTGCTCCGCTCTCTCCTCCACCGGCTCCACTATATTGGCTAGCAGTAGGCCAGAAGCAGGCAGTAGGCAGCACACTGTCTCTCTCTCCCTTTACTCCCTCCACTCTCTCTCCCTCTCCACTCCACTCTCTCTCCTCTTCGTCTCCCTCTCCCCCTCCACTCCACTCCACTCCCTCTCCCTCCACTCCCCTCCCCTCCCCTCTCTGTCTCTCTCTCTCCCTCCACTCTTTCTCTCCTCTGTCGCTCTCTCCCTCCCCTCCCCTCTCTGTCTCTCTCTCCCCCTCCACTCTCTCTCTCCTCTGTCGCTCTCTCCCTCCACTCCCCTCTCTCTTTCTCCACAGGCTCCGTCCCTGCTCTGTTTATTGCAGTGGTAATCAGTCTGGTAATACGAGACTACTGTTTATTCACTGTCAACAGTGTTTAGGTTTGACTTTCTTCAGGGGAGAGCGGAGTGTTGAACAGCGAGGGAGATAGGGACATGGAGGTGAGAAATAGTAGTACATGGATATGCTGTTGTGAATGCAACACAAAATGTTTACATTTCAGTGGAATTGCTGTACACAGTATGAAATGTCATAGGCTACTGTGAACGCAACATATTCCACTTTAAGTTGCCAGTAGTCCTTTCTTCTCAATGCTTCTACAGTCAATTACTCTGGACCAGCTCTGATAATAACAGTAGAATAATCTGTGAGCGTGTGATGAAAAGAGTGAATGTAACTGTGTGACTAGAGGCTGTGCTCCACAGTGTGTAACCAGGCATCATGCTGCTCTAATGACCACCCCTCCACAGGCAGCTAGCTCTACACCAGTCAGCCAGGCAGATAGCTCCTACACCCAGGCTCAGAGTCAGGCAGTCAGGCAGGCTGCACCACTCAGCTGTCTCGTCAGCTCTTTCAGTCCCCTTAGGGAGCTACTCAGGGAGGGGGGATACCATTATAACAATACTAATAATAATCTATTCAACCCTTGATAAAGCTGAGCAAAAAAAGACTGTATACATAGAAATATCAAGTTATTGTATCCTCCCAAAAATGTGAAAATTATATTATTTTATACTAATACAATTGCTTAGAGAAAGAGATTTTGTTTAATAACAAGTTTTACAAAAAATATTGCCACACCTAAAGATTCTTGGAAATAAAATACAATAAAATCTGCATTAACATTCAACTTTTTTAAGTTAATCTCATTTTAAGGAACCGTATTGCGGCTTCCTGTTACACTAGGGTATAAAAATGAAGTAACACCCATTTACATTTACATTTTAGTCATTTAGCAGACGCTCTTATCCAGAGCGACTTACAGTAGTGAATGCATACATTTCATACATTTTTTTTTTCTTCCGTACTGGTCCCCCGTGGGAATCTGTTTGTCATCCATCACCATTGGGAAAGGCAAAGAACTCACAAATTAAAAGAGACAAATGGTTGTTGACCTTCATAAAAATCAGGCAACGGGTTTCAGAAAAACAAAATAAAAACAAAATATACCATTTACCACTATTAGGGCAACCATTAAGAAGTTTAAAATCACTGGAACAGTGGTAAACTTGCCTGGTAGAGGACCCAAGAGTATCTTATCCCCACGCAGTGGGGAAGATGGTTCGGGAGGCAAGAAAAGTCCAAGAGCCACAGTTGGAGAATTACAGAACTTAGTTGCATCTTAGGGTCACCAAGTTGCCAAATCTACAATTTGACACCACATCCTTGCCAATAGGCTATTTGGAAGGGTTGCCATGAAAAAGCCTTTATTGAGAGAAACCAACAACCAACCGGGTGCTATGGTCAGATGAGAATAAAATAGAGCTCTTTGACCACGTACATCAGTGGTGGGTTTGGCCTTTGAAAGAACAATGCATATGCAGAAAATACCTCATCCCTACTGTAAAATATGGTGGTGGATCTTTGATGCTATGGGGCTGTTGTGCTTCCACTGTTCCTGGGGCCCTTGTTAAGTTAAAGTCAACGGCATCATGAATTCTACCAAGTACAAGGACATTTTAGCCCCAAAAAAACCTGGTTGCCTCTGTCAGGAGGCTGAAACTTGGCTGCAAGTGGATTTTTCCAGCAAGACAATGACCCCAAGCACACATCAAAATCCACAAAGAAATTGATAATTGACCACAAAAATGTTGCAATGGCCATCTCAGTCTCTGTGGTTTGAAGTCCATAAGTGCAGACCGAAGAATATCAAGAATGAGGAAAGAGTCTTTATGGAAGGATGGCCTAAGATCCCTCCCAATGTGCTCTCCAATCTCATCAAACATTATGGAAAAAGGCTAAGTGCCATTATCCTCGCAAAGGAAGGGTGCAGTATTGACAATTGGGGTGCCAATAATTTTGATACTAAGATCTTTCAGAGATATTTTTAATTAGAAAATATTTTTCTCTGAGCAATTGTATTACTATAAAATGATATTGTTTTTGAGCATACAATATAGCTCAGTATTTGTATTATATTTTTTATGCAGTCTTTTTGCTCATCTTTATCAAGGGGGCCAAACATTTTGGAGGTGAATGTATCTATATGCAGCCTTGTGTATTTCTGTGTTTTTTTTTGTGTGGGTGTTTTGTGTGTTCAAGGTGGTGATGAAGGGTACGTCCTGTTCTACGAGGGGCAGATTTTAGAACTGTTATCTGCTATTGACACACGCAGCCGTACTATCCAGGAGAGGCGTGGGCAGAGAGAGGGCGACATACACACACCGCCCGCGTGAGTCTCACCTGTTCCAGAGAGGCTCTAAATAATTGAACAGCTGAACTGATAGCAGGAGGTGAGGCGGTAGTTTGATGCCTCATCCTTCCCCCTTCCGTCAAACCCCCACCTCACCCACATATCCTCCACCTCCAACTGTCATATTTTTCTATTTAACCTAGTTATTATTATTATTTTACCTGATCCAGGTTGGTCTCGATGAGACGAAATCGATTTTCCAAGAGAGACCTGGTTAATGGGCACGGAAAACCCTCTATATCCTCCACACCCATTAACATCCATCTCCTCTCTCAACCTGTTTCCTCCCTACCTCCACACCACTCCCCTCCTCCCTCCCGTTGACCTGAGGAGTGTCAGCATAGTTATATGTCTCACACCATACACCCTGGACAAGGATGCCGTTAAAATGAAGCTAGTCGGGCTCACACGACGATCCACACTAAATACTCTGTAATGTCAAAGTGGAAGACATATTCTAACATTTGTTTAAATTTAAATGTAAAATAAAACACTAATATTGATGTTAGAGTCACCTTTGACAGCGATTACAGCGTTGTCTTTCTGGTTAAGTCTCGAAGAGCATTGCAACCCTGGATTGTACAATATTTGCCCATCTTTCTTTAAAAGATTCTTCATGCACTGTCAAGTTGGTTGTTGATCATTGCTAGACAGGCATTTTCATGTCTTGTCATAGATTTTCAAGCCGATTTAAGTCAAAACTGTAACTAGGCCACTCAGTAACATTTAATGTCATCTTGGTAAGTAACTTCAGTGTATAATTGGTCTTGCATTTTAGGTTATTGTCCCAGTGTCTGTTGGAAAGCAGACTGAGCCAAGTTTTCAACTAGGACTTTGCCTGTGCTTATCCTAAAAAACTCCCCAGTCCTTGCCGATGACAAGCATACCCATTACATGATGCAGCCACCACCATGCTTGAAAATATGAAGAGTGGTACTCAGTGATGTGTTGGATTTGCCCCAAACATAATGTGTTGTATTCAGGACAAAAAGTTAATTTCTTTGCCACATTTTTTGCAGTTTTACTTTAGTGCCTTATTGCAAACAAGATGCATGTTTTGGAATATTTTTTATTCTGTACAAGCTTCCTTCTATTCACTCTATCATTTAGGTTAGTATTGTGGAGTAACTACAATGTTGTTGATCCATCCTCAGTTTCTCCTTTCACAGCCATTTAACTCAGTAACTGGTTTAAAAATCACCATTTGCCTCATGGTGAAATCTCTTAGCAGTTTCCTTTCTCTCCGTCAACTGACTTATGAAGGACGCCTGAATCTTTGTAGTGGCTGGGTGTATTGATGCACCATCCAAAGTGTAATTAATAACTTCACCATGCTCAAAGGACTATTCAATGTTTTTTTACCCATCTACCAATAGGTGCCTTTGCAAGGCATTGGAAGACCTCCCTGGTTTTTGTCGTTGAATCTGTGCTTGGAATTCACTGTTCGACTGAGGGACCTTACAAATAATTGTATGTGTGGGGTAGAGATGGGGAAGTCATTCAAGTCAACAAAATCATGTTAAACAATATTATTATGACTTGTTAAAACATTTTTACTCCTGAACGTATTTAGGCTTGTCATAACGAAGGGGTTAAATACTTATCCTCTTAAGTCCTTTCAGCTTTTCATTTTTTATTAATTAGTAAAAATGTCTAAAAACATAATTCCACTTTGACATTATGGGGTATTGTGTGACACAAAATCTAAATGTAATACATTTTCAACTCAGGCTGTAACACAACAAAATGTGGAAAAAGTCAAGGGGTGTGAATACATTCTGAAGGCACTGTACACACAAAGGAACACACACCAGGTCTGCAAATACTATGGGAGACAGGAGAAGTGAGCAGACTGGTTTTCCTCCGTCAGTTCCTCACTATCTTCTCTTTCTCATAAAATAGTGCTCAAGGAACCCTGATCTGTTGGCTTCTGAGTTGAGTTGACACTACGCTCTTAAAAATGCTGGGTTAAAAACAACCCAATTTGGGTTATTTGGTAACCCGGCGCTGGGTAAATATTGGACAGAACACACGCTTGGTTATTTTACCCAGCCAGTTGGGTTGCGTGAATAACCCAACAAATTGGGTGTTAGGATTACCCAAACATGGGTTAATTTAACCATCAGTTAAATCTTTTTTACTCTCATGCTGGGTTGACCTAGCAGCTGGGTCTTAATGTAATACTTAGGTTATTTTCAGGAGGCGTGGCTTATTAGGGGCAGGCCTTTCAGCTAGATCTTATTGGCCACCGGTGAGAGTAAATGCCATTCCTGTTCATCATGTTAAGTTCACCTACTGCAGATTGACATTTCTTTTTTCTTTTTTTGCATTTTACACATTGTTCTATAATATTAACATTATTTATTACATATTATAATACGGTATTATTGTATCCCAACAATGGGATTTACATAGGCTTTTAGGGTACTCATGCACTTCTGTAAGCCTCAATGAAGATGAAGCTACAAAAATGTAAATGTTCCACTTTAACATGTGATAACTATACAACAGAACAGAAGAACAGGAATGACATTTACTCTCATGGGTGGCTAAAAATAACTATCTGAAAGCCACACCCCTACTAAACTATGGCTCTGGTCTTCTGATCTGACACGCTGGGTCATATCTCAATAACCCAGCACCAATAACCCAGCATCCAGCATCAATTACCCAGCAGTTTTTAAAGAAAATAACTCAGCTAAGTGACCCAACGCCTGCAACCCAGCAGCTAGGTCAACCAAACAACCCAGCATTTTTTAGAGTGTAATAATGTGGAAACCACATCTTTCTCTCTCTGTCTCACCTGCTTGGCTCTCTGTGTGTGTCTCTGGCTTTATAGTGTTTCTCATACTGTTTCATTGGCTCCTCCAGCAGCTCTGGGCTCTGTGTGTGTTGGTTCTTCCTGGTTGTCTCTCTGCCCTGGCACCCTGCCTGCCTCTGGCTGGGAAATGTTAGCTAGCTGCTACAGTCTGGAGGAACTCACAATCAGCCTCTAGTTTATTACGTATACCCCAAGACCATACTGACTGAATGGAACTGTATTATAGCCTACCCACCATAATACAAGCAGTTACAGAAATGGGATATTACATTGGGAATTCTCAAGTTCATGAAAACAAATTCCAATCCTGATTTGATCAATATATCTAGGCCTATATGTTTGTGCAGAATTTAAGTGTATTGTTAGAACAGGGCTATTAGTAGGCTATAGCCTAAACATTATGGACTGTGCAGGGAATGAATAGCAACACATTTTCCCACCTGCTGAATTGAAATAAGTCTATTGTCCTACTATACACTTAATGTTAAATGTTTATAATATCTTAATAAAATATTATAAGCGTTCAATAATTTTCAAACAAATGTTTGATGTGCAAATACGTACGACGTTCAACGGACATTTGTATTTGCACAGCAAATATTTCTCTACTTAGAGAATGCCATATTGTAGCGTTTTGATTGTCATTTCGCAACATCAAAAACGACTCACGCATATCGTGCAAATAAATAGGCTCCTATCAAGTCTATGTCCGCGCTGTTAGGCTGAATAAAAAATTGCTAACCATTTATATTGGCTTCACTTCTATTTGTTAAATTGTAGCCTAAACTACGGCAGGAGTTATCGCTAGTGGCAAATATGTGGGTGCATCGGTCACATTGTAGAAATGATTAACAAACTTGAGGCAACCGTGGTCTGTTTGATATAATTCCTCGCTGCATGTTAACCACAAAAAAAAAAAAATAACGCGCATGGAGCGCGGCCGTCTTTAAATGCCTTTCAGAATTTACATTGTAGAGCCTTTCTAGGAATTAGCCTGCTAAAAATGCTTCCGTTTGCATATGAATATGATCATTCCTGATCGCATAGCCTAGACAAGACTCGCAGCGAAATTAACGGTTCTCTTAAACCGTTAAAGTTTATTATGTTCGTTTTTCTGCAAATAAACTACAACTAAGTATAGCAAAGTATTGCGTAAGAGCACGCCCGAAATCATTTTTGACTTTGAGAGAGACACAAAATATTAGCCTAGCCTACAACAAGCCAACGTCACTCCATCTGTCAAAATAGAGAATAGCGCACCTGGTTGGTTGTATCTTGTGGCAGGTTTTTAATTAGGATTTTCCTCCTGTTGCTCAGCTCGTGGCGAGTTTTCTCCAGCCTCTTCTCAATTTCCTCCGGTTCCAAATCGGGTAAGTCTCGGAGACTGGTCCCCTCGGAACAGGCGTCCTCATCCTGACGGATCTCCAGGCGGTCAGAATCCAGGAAAGGTGCATTTTCATGGTTTAAAGAGTGAACGCTCGGCGGCTGGATGGAGGAAGCTGCCGCCATCTTGAGTAGCTGTGAAAGAAAGTGAGTGGAGGCAGCGGTAGGTGAGCTATGAAACCATGGAGAATATTTTATCGCCATCCTGTGGTAGACTATACCCTATGGCTAATTAACTAAATGTTACATGTCAATAAGCACATCATAGAGAGGCTATAGCAATACAGAGAAGGGGAAACGAATCTACAGGTTGCATAATTCATTTTATGATAAAGCATAATGCATGCATATACTCTTTAAAATAAACATTGCTCAAATATATACTGAACACAAATATACACTCAACATGAGACAATTTCAATGGTTTTACAGAGTTACAGTTCATATATGGAAATCAGTCAATTTAAATAAATGAATTAGGCCCAAATCTATGGATTTCACATGACTGGGCAGGGGAGCAGACATGGGTGGGCTTGGGAGGGCATAGGCCCACCCACTTGGGACAAGTTGGACCTACTGCCAAATTCTCTAAAACGACGGAGGCGGCCTATGGTAGAGAAATTAACATTAAATTCTCTGAAAGCAGCTCTGGTGGACATTCCGGCAGTGAGCATGCCAATTGCACTCTCCCTCAAAACTTGAGACATTTGTGGCATTGTGTTCATTACAAGGTGCATCTGTGTAATGATCATGCAGTTTAATCAGCTTCTTGATACCTGTCAGGTTGAAGGATTATCTTGGCAAAGTAGAAATGCTCACTAACAGGGATGTAAATAAATGTTTGCACAAAATTAGAGAGAAATAAGCTTTTTGTGCGTATGGAACATTTTGGGGATCTTTTATTTCAGCTCATGAAACATGGGACCAACACTTTACATGTTGCATTTATATTTTTGTCCAGTATACATTGCAATGTAGGATAAAAGCCTCAGGCAATACTTTATTTAGCCTATAAATAAGAAATAAATAGGCCTAAAATTAAACCAGGAAGTGGAAAAAGGAATACCATGTCCCCCTGCTGTGCAGATTATAAACATGAATGGCCAGGACCTTTCTCTCAGTCAGCCAAAGTCAGTCAATCCTTTTCCTGTGGGTGGAGGCTGTGACTGAGTCAGACTGAGCAGTAAATGGCAGCTTTCCTTCAGGACCCTCACAATGTCCAATGGCCATGTATATGTGTGTGTCAGTGTGCACCTCAAATCCAAATTTACACATTGCAACCCACTTAGGAAATATTTACAGCACAATTATGTTTATAAAACAGGATGACAAAAAACAATCATCCAAAATAGATATGCTCCTTTTTGGCAGCAATATATGTAGGGCTATACGCACTGTCACAATTAAGGGATGGAAAAATCCTGCACTCAACTGGTAAATTAAATGACAGGCTTTAGACTGAAGCGGAACTATACCTCATTTATGCATAAATACAGTAAATCAAACTAACCCACCTAATGTCTGACGGGAGGGTGAGTGGAATAATAGGCCTATTCCAGGGATACAGGCTATAACAAGAGGGCTTAAATGAGAGCACTCTCTAAACTGTACTGTATGTGTGCCTACCTGCAGAATGACGTCTCAATATACTGACAAATTGGAAGACGTGAATCACTGAGAACAGTGTTCTCTCTGAAATGATGGTCGGTGATGCTTGTCACTAACAAGATGCTGGACAGCCATGATTCATTCAAAGCAGTGATAAACAACAGAAACTCCCCTCACGAGAACAATTAATTCATCTATTTTTCTTTCTCTCTCTCATTTAGACATGCACGCACACACAATCTCCCCTCATCCTAAACTCATCAAAGTCTGTCCCTGTGTTCACCAATGCGAATCAGAGATTCTTTGCACATGTAAAAGGCAAGGCAGGCAACCCAACTACATAGGTACAATGATACAAATGGGGATGGGGGTGCTGGGTTGAACTGCTATGAGAATGATTCACAGCTCCACTGAGTGGGAGTATGAGAAGACATGAGGAGATTTCAGTGCTTGTTGGGACCTGTGAGTGGGTGTCAGCGAGTGACTGAGCGGGCAAAGCGGGTACCTGGGAGGCATGTATAAGTGATGTAGGCGGACAGAACCTTGAACCCTGAAAGGCTGTGAGCGAGGAGCTGTGTGTGTGTGTGTGTGTGTGTGTGTGTGTGTGTGTGTGTGTGTGTGTGTGTGTGTGTGTGTGTGTGTGTGTGTGTGTGTGTGTGTGTGTGTGTGTGTGTGTGTGTGTGTGTGTGTGTGTGTGTGTGTGTGTGGGAGTGGAAGAGGAACGGTTATCTCAATTTGCGATCCAGAAGAAGACGAAAAATACTTATTTGTAGACCTATCCATTTCATCCATTTACATGCTCATTGGACATTCCTTGCTTTTAATCCACGACACTGGATGGTTGTCCTCACCATACATTTGCACATATCTGGGCTTGAAGAACAGAAAATCACAGATTTCAACAAGATCACGGAATGGATTATGCATGAGCAGGACCACAGTCCGCTCTCATCTACTCAACGCCCTTCAACACAACTTTCCCTATGTTCCCTGATGTTACAATTAGTAACGGGTTCAGCCTCAACCGTCGGTCCTAAACCACATAGATTAATAGAAGGAGCAGGAAGCAAATAAGTATAGGCCTACTTCAGAATATTCTGGCCTGTTTGTTCATGTGTACAATACGCTTACTCCCAAGTTGGCTGGGAACGCCTTGGGTGCACCCAGAATGGAATAATGGCCTGAGGAAAGTTGGAGAACAGTGAGAGTGCTCTAATTCCCCGAGCAGATCCCTGGCAGAGAGAGGGAGAAGGAGTGAGACAGAGTGGAGCTCCTCTCTTCTCCCTGATGTCCACTTCCCTGCCCTGCTACCCATGGTCATTAAGGAAAAACCTTCACCATGTCCTTCTCTGCATCTGAAGGAGAAACTTTGTTTAGAAATATGGAGAGACCTGGTTACATAGAGGACAGACTGGATGCCACTTGAGCATTCACCCATTATTCATAACTGATGAATTATGCATGTCCTCCTCAACCTCTCTACATTCATATACCTATACATTATACTTTGATCATTTAAATAAAAAAAATATTACAAACAGTGGTGCCAATACATCACTTTGGACATGTATTCACCACCTCCAAAAGAGACAGACTATAATGAAAGGTGAGTGTTCTTAAATCTACACGCATCAAAACATGCCTTCAAGCTGCAAGGCTGTTTGTTACAGAACTCTATGGCAATTCAGATAAATAAATCATGCTCTCGGGCAACAATGCATAGCTTTTCCCCCCACCATGGCCTACTGCTAGCTAAAACACACCGTCCGGGATTGAAGAGCCATTTTGTCTCGTACCTTTCAGTTGACCTAAATTACCTTCCCAACCCAATCTAGTTGGACTAGTAACTGAAAGGTTGCTAGGTTGAATCCCCGAGCTGACAAGGTAAAAATCTGTCGTTCTGCCCCTGAACAAGGCAGTTAACCCACTGTTCCTAGGCCGTCATTGTAAATAAGAATGTGTTCTTAACTGACTTGCCTAGTTAAATAAAGGTTAAAGAAAAAAATGTTTTATCCAACAATAAATAAGTGTTGGTGACACAGCAATTTGGACCGGACACTGAGGATGAGGCTGGATGGAGGAGTAGACCATCTCCATCAGTTAGTCCTACTGTATCTGTACTGGCAGACATGACGTGGTGCCCCACTGACGGACCTAAGAACCTGATCCAGTCGTACAATATGTCACGTTGGAGGCCTGCCATGTTGTTCTGTGATTGTGTCTGCCATGGATGGTGTTTAAGGTGTCATGTTATTGCTGAACTAAGAGGAACACTGTCTAAACTAAAATGACTAATGTTGAATTGAATAGAGTAGTACATTATGGTACACAGTGAATGAAATATTGAGGCAGTACATGGTACACAGTGAATTAAATATTGAGGCAGTACATGGTACACAGTGAACTGTAGCATAGTAAATGGACAACACATTGAAAGAGGCAAGGGGTTTAAAATTGACTTTTTTTTAATCACATTCACATTGCAATAAATCTCCATATTATAACTATATATGTTACACTGGAAAAAAGGAATGATATACACACATTGAAGTTCCTTCAGTACATTAATACGATTCATAGCGTTCGGTATAAACAAAATTATACTTGCTTACAACAGCTGGTAAATACTGTTAATGCTCTCTCCTGTTGAAAATGTTATTACTACAACGGAACTAAAAAAAAAAAACGAGTGTAAAAACAGAATTATTCGCAACACTACTCAGTAAATGTAGCTCCTGTTTATCCAGAATCAAACCCACTTCTGCTTTGGTACCATCCTGAGTAGGAAATATGCAGACGATACAAAATCAGGGGGTACATTCACCAGAGCCGTCTAGTGTTAGGAGTGACATCCTGTGCTACGATTTCAGTGGTGGTAGTTAAGAAGAGGACAGTAGCTGCTAAGTGTGACTAAAACAAATGACTGCTTTTAACTACATTGAGAGGAGAGTACCACAACATCCCATAATGTCAGCTTTAGGGTCAGGCGACATTGGGGTCAATTCTATTTCAGGAAGTAACCGGATAAAACATTTCCAATCTAAATTAAATTGACCCATAACCTGGTCTGGAACTAATTCAACTCAACGAACAGGGAGAAAGTTCCAATGCAGTCTTAAAATGAAATCTCTTCCTGTCAATTGATATCGTCTTCCGTGACATTTGGACCCTACGTGTAATAAAAATGAGGCTTTTAAAGACGATTGCTCTCCAACTTAAGTGTGTAAAATACCACAATGTCAGTCTGTTTTCCATCCAATATGGACCTAAAGAAAGGTAGACCTAATAACATCGGAATCGCAGAGTAGTCAGATCGATACCATGTGCTGAAAAACAGCAAAAATAAACTCAAATATCTGAGCGTCATTTTGAGCACACAATATTTCATTTTCAACATAGACATATGGAGTGTAACAACACATTAATAGCTATTTGTGATATTTATTTTAACATATGTACACTTTTATACTTGTTCGTTCGGGGGAAAAAAAACAGACATTCTTTACCCAAACTAAATGAATACCATAATGACTTGATTTGGAACAGTTAAACCATGAATCGCATGACTGAAAAAAGCACAGTCATCGGGGGAAACAAAACATGTAATGGATGCCTTCAATGGAAATGCTCTGACCACTTTCCTACAATCAGACCAAACACACGCACAAGCAGAGTGTACACACACACACACACAATGACTGTAGCACAAGCAGAGTGTACAGAAGACTGTTTTTATTAATTGACCACAAAAGGAACATAAAAATGGATGCAGCCACAACAGCTCTCGCACACGCACACACACACACACACACACCTCTGTTCAACACTAATAGGTTCCACTCAGGCATAGAGACAGAGAGAGCCATCGCTTGGTCCACCAGGTCCAGATGCCAGTGTGAGGTCCGAAGACAGACCAACCAATTCCACCAAGCCTCATTATACCTTTCTTTTCAGGCAGATAACAGGGCACCAAAGCATGGACACTGTACTTCCTGTGTCTGAGTCATTCTGCCAGGGTCCTTGCATGCCCTTTCCTTATTCAGTCATACAGCAGCCCCAGTGACTGATGGTAGGCCAGGTGATCGGAGTACGACACATCTAGTTCAGACAAGTGGGTGGGTTTCTCAATGTCTTCTATTTAGCTCGTCCAGTCATCACAAAGAGTTTATATCTTCACAACGATTTCTGAATCTCAACTGAAAATAATCAAAACGATAGTGTGTCAGATATGTGCTGAATAACCACTTCCTCTTCGTCGATGCATCCTCGACAGAAAGCGAGGGAAGTGTGCCGCGGAGGCTCTCTGTGGTCCATGATCAGCCACTCTGGTTACCTTAGCGACCAGTCCTTTCAGTTCAGCTCCAGCCACGCGGTCAGTCTCTACTCTGATCCATCTCAAATCCGGTTCAATAAATAGTAGAAAAATAATCCTTTATTTCTTCCTTTTTTTTATTGTTGTCTTCTTAAACATAGGAGATCCTTTCTTTACACTTTTAAACAAGTTCAGACCCTTTTAGAATAAGGCCAGCAGCTGCATCTCATCCCCACCACCCCCCATGTTCTGAGCGGAGCTCTGCTGGGCTACAGAGGCTAGTGTTCCTCCTACAGTGTATGATCTTCCAAGGAAACTTCCAGCAGAGGGGGTGGGGGGGTGGGGGTCTGGCCTATTCTCTCTCAGCCCACCTCCCCTCACCTTGGCTGGGCCCAGTGGGAGCCTGGAGGTGATGGTAGTGGTAGCGTTGCATGTCAGGGGCCCCACCAGTGTAGCGAGGCGTAGCCAGGCGAGGAAGAGGGCCGGTCGGGGGTGGAGGAGAGCCAAGGCCCGGGGGGGGGGGAGGGGAATGGGGTTTAGGATCAGCACTCTGCGTCCACACTGTGCACGGTGACGGCCGCCTGCAGGCGGTGCGTGTGGAGCGGGTGGTGGTAAGGGGGGTGGCGGTACGGGTGGAACTTGTGGCTGAGCAGCGCCGCCGTCTGAGGGGGCGTGTCCAGGTCCAGGTCGTCGTCGTGGTTACCCACGTCCACGCCGGCCGACAGGGGGTCGTTGTTGCAGGGAGGGTTCTCGCTGTCCTCTTGAGGACTCATGGTGCTGTAGCCTGATGTGACAAACACAGGAACACACGTGTTACTACACATTCAATTCACATACATACATACATACATACATACATACATACATACATACATACATACATACATACATACATAGACAAGGACACAGAAGCACAGTGATGTGTCCCAAACTTGGATGCCTTGCCATTGCTTCTCTGCCCCTTACTGTAATCTGAACAGCGTACTACGACAGAGGGTAGAAACGTCTGAAGAAAATAAGCACGACTTTACACACCAGAGTATACTTAAAGCGATCTATAATTACAGTCTAGGGAACACAATTCTTAGCCATCACGCCTCATTAATTACATCCGTGTGAAATCTCAATCGTTGTAGGAATCTCTGGAGAAAGAGAGCTGTACGCGCAGCGAGTGGTGCGCGTTGCACGTGGGGTGGTTTGAAGGGGCGAGCTAAGGGAAAGTGTGTGCCCCCGCAGTGGAGGGGAAGAGCGAGCATTCAAGATGGGGGAAAATAAAATCGCCTACACGTTTGAATCAATCCCTCCATCTTCAACGCCTCGATCTATTCCTCCATCCATCCCCCCCCCCCCCATCTCTCCTCTGAATCCCCGCAGATTATTGGCATTGCAACATCGTACATCTCATCTCTGCCTCTGAAACTGCCAAACGCCCAGCAGCCTTCAGGCCCTTTAGACTCAGAAGAGAAAACGTCAACTCTGAGAAAACACTAGAACTGTTGAAAGAAGAGAAATCTGCTGAGTGTAGTGGAAGGTAGATCGGAGTGGATGACGGGTTTAGGAGTGGGCAATGGTAGGCATCTATCGGGATCTATCTAAGCGAAACAGAGAGGTACTGATATAGACTTGCTAGCAGAGCTTCTGAATGGGATTTGGGCTATCGAAATGTTCTCTGAAAACAGTCAGAGGGAACTTCAAAAGGATCCGGGGGAGAGGAAAGATACCGACTTCAGTGGCGCTGCCTTATAGCTCCTCTCTCCTACCCACAACTCCTGCCACCTCCTGATGACAAGTCATTTCAGACAGTGCTACTGCTGTTGTCTTTTGTCGTCGGTTTTTTTCCCCCCAGAGTAGCACAGGGTGTGAGAATACAGAGACCGGGACTAAAACAGGATGTGAAAAGGTCAGGAGTGATGTAATAACTTACACAAAGACATAATACATAGAGAGAGGCTGAATTACTAATACCCATAGCAGGAGGTCTGTTTGCCTGCAGGCTGTTAGACAACATCCTTGACCCCGAACAAACACCAAATGCTCCTCCAATTCCCTGGCGTGTGTACCAACAGATACCAGCTCAGTATTTCCACACACACACACACACACACACACACACACACACAGTGTTAAAATGTGTGAGTGTTAAAATGTGTGAGTGTTAAAATGTGTGAGTGTTAAAATGTGTGAGTGTTAAAATGGTGAGTGAGTGAGTGAGTGAGTGAGTGAGTGAGTGAGTGAGTGAGTGAGTGAGTGAGTGAGTGAGTGAGTGAGTGAGTGAGTGAGTGAGTTCAGCGTGTACAGAGACCCTTCAGCTGTGTGAGAGCGTGGACTGTGGGAGGACACCTTCGACTGAGCCGAGGAAAAACAACTTTTTAACACTTTGCCGTTTGCCCTGAAGCACTTCCACCCCCTTTCTTACACACTCTCTCCATTTCTCAACTGCCTCGCCTTCACTTCTCCCTCCTTCACTTCCCTCTCTGATCAGTGGTTACACAACCGGCGCTGCCTCGAAAGAGACTCGTCTCCAGAGGAGAAGCGAGGGAATAACAAAGGCAGCATGTGCTATCTGTTATGTGGGTTTCCAGAGTTACACCACTCTTCTCCCTGTTTAACCAGAAATGTGTGTGATTTTAAGGGGAGTACAGTGCCCCGTTTCCTCTGTGGTCATCTTGTGGTCTTACCGTGGTCACTCTCCGTCCCTGACCGTCCCCAGTACCTCCTCCTGCGTTCAGGGCTGTGGGTGTGTCTCTCGATCACCGCCGCGATGAACCGGGTGTTACTGACTGGAAGACGAGGAACAACAAGACAACAATCCAGGTCAACTCAAGGGCAAAGGTTAGCGAACACAAGGTCAAATCAAGTTAGAGGTGCAATATTTATTAGCTGTTCAGCGGTCATTTCGAGCGAGAAACTAATCAAGGATTGTGCCTTTAACGAGTGCACCAAGAGTTGCTTTCAGGATTGCAACGGCTCACAACCTTACAGAACACTTTTATTATTAATGGAACCCATTGGTGAAGTAAAGCACACCGAGTGCACAAAACATTAGGACATAAACTGACCAGGTGAAAGCCATGATCCCTTATTGAGGTCACTTGCAAAATCCACTTCAAAATCAGTGTAGATGAAGGGGAGGAGACAGGTTAAAGAATGATTTCTAAGCCTTGAGACAAATGCAACACGGATTGTGTGCCATTCAGAGGGTGAATGGGCAAGAAAAAAGATTTAAGTGCCTTTGAACGAGGTATGGTAGTAGGTGCCAGGCGCCTGTCAAAAACTGCAATGCTGCTGGGTTTTTCACACTCAACAGTTACCCGTGTGTATCAAGAATGGTCCACCACCCAAAGGACATCCAGCCAACTTGACAACTGTGGGAAGCATTGGAGTCAACATGGGCCAGCATCCCTACGGAACTCTTTCGACACCTTGTCGAGTTCACGCCCCGACGAATTGAAGCTGTTCCGAGGGCCAAAGGGGGTGCAACTCAATATTAGGAAGGCGTTCCTAACGTTCTGTCCCCTCAGTGTATATGGCGTACTTACTGATCCCCCTGTCTTCATGGCTGTCCTCGTCTCTCTCGTCTCTCTCATTATCCAGGTTAGACATCCTGACGGACATCTCTGTAGGGAGGAGGGAGAGAGCGATGGATTCTCTTTAGCCAGTGTTAATAATGAGTAATACTACCATTAAGAAGAGGCTCTACGTTGCGGCGTCTAGAAAGGTCAGCCGTTCACTTTACATCATTCCCACGGCAGCCGTAGCAGCTTTCTCTAGCAACACTAAGACCTAAGACACTCAGACAACATTGGAGCAATAACTGTCTTCGAGTTGGGAGTACATTCATTGCAGACTTAGACAAATCACAAAGTGGTCTTGAATGTCAATAACATTTCCTATGCGTGAGACTTGAATCAAACCTAAATCAAAAAGGCGACTAGCTGCATTTACATAGTCAGTTTCTGGGTGACGGTCATCCTAAGTATGTCACGGTGTCTTACCCTGTGCAGCCAGAGGGGACATGTGTTGATGTGAGCGTCGGTGGATCTGGTGTCTGTAGGCGTAGACAGCCAACACGAGCACCATGATACAGCCCATAATACCCCCGGCAACCGGCCCAACCGGGGCACTCTTCATCATGTTCAGAGACACTACCTCTTCATCTGGAGGGGAGAGGGAGGGAGGGGGGGGGAAGGGTTACATTATATCTATAACAGGAGAAAACTCAACGGACCGATTGTCGGTCTGCACAGTACGGGCCGTTCATTCGCCGTTCACTTGCTGTCAGCGTGGTGCGTTATAGGGACCACCCGCCATGTCCGCCCATTTCTACATGTAGAATAGGTTTTCAAATGACCTCCGGCGCTTTGTTCAGAGGTGCCAAGTACTATAGGCTGAAAGACGCTCAACAACTCTACCGGTGTGTCCGAGCCTTAAAGTTACCGAAATATTATTCTTGGAGGATTATCACAGAGCTGTGTGAAGTCAAACATCATTCCACAAAGTCTATCCCACTAGCTCATTCTGTTTGCATGACCTCGTGACAGCAAGGTTGTGTGTAAACTCACCCAGCATCCCCATGCCGTCCATGTAAGGGCTCTTGGCCCCCACGATGCCCCCGAAGCACTCTTTCTGCAGGGCACAGTAAGGCTTGTCCAGGTGGGTCTTCCCATCACTGTCCACCATGCACCACTCACAGTCCAGCACGCCAAAACAGTCACTGAGGATCACAGAGTAAAGGTCAGAGTTAATAAAGTCTATGATGTGCAAGGGATTTCCTTCACAGTTAATCTCAGCAAATCTATTTTTGGAAATGAATTGTAATCTGAAACGTTGCTCTTCTAAAATCAGCGTCACTACATGATTTAATCCATCTATGTACCGACAGATGACAGAAGGTGAGGCCTAAATGAAAGACTTTATTCTCCGGTACAGTATTTCCTCCCCCTGCCGTTCCCCCAGGTTGGTGATGTGGGCTGTAATGGGTCACACTTCCTTTGGGATAGTCCATCGGTAGATGTTCTACAATACGGTCATACTATCAACAGACTATATGTTGATAAGCAACTGCTTGCTAAGGTTAGGGTTAGGTTTAAGGTAAGGTTTAAAAAAATAAGGGCTAGGGTAAAGGTTAAGTTTAGGATTAGTAGATCGTTAGTTGAAACGTTACGGATGGTCTGTAGAGCATCTACAGATGGACTACCCAAATAGAGTGTTAAACCCCTCCGTGTGCTCTACCTGCTGGTGAAGCGCTGGCTGCAGCGGGTGTTGATACACTGGGGCAGGGTGTCCTGCAGACTGGAGTCCATCACCGTCAGAGACAGGGGCTCCTGGTGCACCTCGCAGCTGGGGTTCCTAAAGAACAACCACACGTGGTCAGACCACACGGTCGCAGGCCAGAAACGTACGGCCGGCGACCACGCGGTCAAACAGCGGCAATTACAAGCCAGATAATGAGAGCCACCTGGCACCGGCAGTCAAGCTAAGGAAGTCGAGAAACGGCGTGGTCAAAACAGTTCAATCCGTGAACGGAAACGACAAAAAGGGATAATGGACGGTTCAATGATCATTTAGGTTACAGCTTTCAACGGCTCAACTGAGGGAGAAACTAGCATTATAGAGCGAAGGTCAAAAGAGGGAACACGACACATGAATGCCGGACTGTCTGCAGAACGACAGCTTTGTGGATGATCTCGACTACGCACCCCCTCTGTCCACCACACATTCCTCCATTTCTTTTCCCAAAAAAAGCCCCCGCCAGCCAGACGTAGAGTATGTCAGTGGAATGATGCAGACACAGTGAAATGGTTGCCTGAAGACTGGCGTCTCGGTGTGTGTATTACATTTAGTCATATAACAGATGCTTAACAGTGCCTCCGGGAAAGTATTCAGACCCCTTGACTTTCCCCACTGTTTGTTACGTTACAGCCTTATTCTAAAAATGGATTAAATATTCTTTTTTTTCCAGCAAAATACACACAATATACCATAATGACAAAGTGAAAACAGGAATTACCTTATTTACTTATGTATTCAGACCCTTCGCAATGAGACTCGAAATTGAGCTCTGGTGCATCCTGTTTCCATTGATCATCCTTGAGATGTTTCTGCAACTTGATTGGAATCTGGCCTCCAGAGAGGCGCATCGGTCGAAGGCACTGTATCGCAGTGCTTGCTTCGTTCCCAGGCTGTGTAACAGCCGGCTGTGACCGGGAGACCGATGAGGCGGTGCACAATTGGTCCAGTGTCGTCCGGGTTAGGGGTTTGGCCGGCCGGGATTTCCTTATCCCATCGTGCTCTAGCGACTCCTTGTGGCGGGCCGGACGCCTGCAAGCTGACCCCGTTTGCCAGTTGCATGGCGTTTCCTTCGACACATTGGGGCGGCTGGCTTCCGGGTTAAGCGAGCAGTGTGTCAAGACGGAGTGCGGCTTGGCAGGTTTGTGTTTCGGAGGACGTATGGCTCTCGACCATCGCCTCTCCCGAGTCCATATGGGAGTTGCAGCGATGGGACAAGACTAACTACCAATTGGATATCAAGAAATTGGGGAGAAAAAAAAGGGTAAAAGTACAACAAAAAAATAATCCTTGATTGGAGTCCACCTATGGTAAATGCAATTGGTTGGACATGATTTGGAAAGGCACACACCTGTCTATATAAGGTCCCACAGTTGACAGTACATGTGAGAGCAAAAACCAAGCCATGAGGTCGAAGGAATTGTCCGTAGAGCTCAGAGACAGGATTGTGTCAAGGCACAGATCTGTGGAAGGGGGCCAAAAAAAAAATGCTGCAGCATTGAAGGTCCCCAAGAACAGTGGCCTCCATCATTCTTAGATGGAAGAAGTTTAGAACCACCAAGACTCTTCTTAGAGCTGGCCGCACGGCCAAACTGAGCAATCGGGGGAGAAGGGCCTTGGTCAGGGAGATGACCAAGAACCCGATGGTCACACGGACAGAGCTCTAGAGTTCCTCTGTGGAGATGGAAGAATCTTTCAGAAGGACAACCACCTTTGCAGCACTCCACCAATCAGGCCTTTATGGTAGAGTGGCCAGACGGAAGCCTCTCCTCAATAAAAGGCACAACAGCCCGCTTGGAGTTTGTCAAAAGGCACCTAAAGGACTCAGACCATGAGAAACACCTTCCTCTGGTCTGATGAAACTGAAATGTAACTCTTTGGCCTGAATGCCAAGCGTCACGTCTGGAAGAAACCTGGCACCATCCCTATGGTGAAGCATGGTGGTGGTGGCATCATGCTGTGGGGATGTTTTTCACCGGCAGGGACTGGGAGACTAGTCAGGATCGAGGCAAAGATTAACGGCGCAAAGTACAGAGATCCTTGATGAACACCTGCTCCAGGGTGCTCAGGTCCCCATCCAACCTGACAGAGCTTGAGAGGATCTGCAGAGAGGAATGGGAGAAACTCCCCAAATACAGGTGTGCCAAGCATATAGCGTCATACCAAAGAAGACCCGAGGCTGTAATCACTTCCAAAGGTCTTTCAACAAAGCACTGAGTAAAGGGTCTGAATACTTATGTAAATGGGATATTAAATATATATATTTTTTTATATACATTTCCCAAAAAAATGTAAAACCTGTTTTTGGCTTATCGTGTGTAGATTGATGAGGGGAATATGTTTTTTAATAAAGCTGTAAACGTAACAAAATGTCGAAAAAGTCAAGGGGTCTGAATACTTTCCGAATGTACCGTATATACAGAACAACGTACAGTTAAGTGCATCCATCTTAAGATAGCTAGGTGAGATAACCACATATCACCGTCACTGCAAGCACATTTTTCCTCAGTAAAAGTAGTTATCAGCAAAGTCAGTGCAAGCAGGAAAAGACAAGGGTCCATGCTATCTGGGATCCTTGGAATATCCTTACCCCATTGAAGTTGACATGTAAAATGGTCAGGGGAAATGGTTAGGTAAGGGTTTAGGGTAGGGACGTCCCAAGGACCCAGGATAGCACTGACCAAAATACAATTGTTTTTTGGAGAGAGAGACACTCTGAAGGGGTAGGTTTTCAGATGTTTTCGGATGGGTCCTGACATTAGGGGGAAGCTTGTTCCACCATTGGGGTACCTGAGCAATCATCACAGCTATTTGATTATTATGACAAACAGACATGCAGGACTGTAACTGTTGTTGATGGTAGGCTACTTAATACAGAACCATAATTATGGATCCTAGCACTCACCTGTTTTCAGCATAGCTAAGGTTGCCAGTACATTCATTGACCTCCAGGGGGCACTCACATGGACACTCGCACTCATTCTGCTCCATCCTGCAGCAAAAGTCATACACACTTAAAAATGTTTTCAAAAATAATTACATTATCTACAGAGATGATTAAAAAAAAACAATAGTTTAAATAATGTAACGCACACTATTTAACCCTGTTCATACAACTGTTTACACAGATAAATCACTCATTTAGTAATAAGAAAGCCATCGCAGCTCATCTCCTCTGCAACTGTGTGTTCTGTGACCGTGTCTGACCTGTGACAGTTGAGACAGAGGCGGTCCACGGTGCTGCAGGCACAGAAAGCCAGCGAATCGCACGTCTCGTTGACGATGCCAGCGAAAGCGTTGGTCCCTGGGATACGGGTCAGACGGTACTTGGAGCAGTGGCTCCCGTGGACAAGGTTTGTCAGGTCACCCTGAGTAAAGGCGATGGATACAGTGAGAGAAAGAAGATGTGCTACTATACTATGGTTTATCAAATGGCTCTTACTAGGAAAGCACCAAGGGTCTACAGTATTTTGCTGCTCTTCTGAGTAAGCAACAGTGAGGCTGCTATATTATTTCCCACCACTTAGTGGGGCTATGATACTGATAAATATTACACACGTTAGACTAAACAGCCCAGACAAAGTGGTGCATCTATCTAGCAGTCGAATTGGGCACGCACTCTCGTTTGTGTCGCAACCTAATCTCAGTGACCGCATCGTAACCCATCCAACTTACAATGATACTGCTGTTGAACTTGTAGAAGCGCTGGACTGTACGATCACTGAAGCTGTTGCAGAGGTTCTTCTTGACAAAGTTGGGGTGGTTCAAGATGTCGTTGGCCACCAGCGGTTCCTTATGGGTGATGTGCTGCTGTTCGGCGGGGGCGTGGCCTTTAGGGTCGATGAGGGTGGGGTGGGCCACCAGGTAACCCCTGTCCTCCATGATGAAACACCTAAACACACACAGAGAGAGAGAGACTCCAGGTCAAGTACCATTCCTTTTACTGAACAGTCCAATGAATTTGACTTAATGCCCTTGAGCCAAAAAACGTGAACACATGCCCACTGAAACCCATCTGACTTCAACACAATAGAACCCAGAGCTCAGAGTGGAAGGCAGAGAGAGCAGTGTTAAATCAGAAGAGAGAGGGGTGGTAGAGAGAGAACAGTGTTAAGTCAGAAGAGAGAGGGGGGGGGGGGGTGTTCCGAGGGAGAGAGAGCAGGGTCTGGGGGTAAAAGAGCGCCACATGAGCCAGACTCCAGCTCAGCTCATTCTATTGTCCTCCTGAGCCCCATATTACCCCATCCTGCCTGAGCCAAACACAAATCAACCCCAACCAAGTCCCTCTGAGCCCTAAATTACCCCATATTGCCTGATCCAAACCCATTCAACCCCAGCCAGACCCCAGTCCTCTTACCCTGGGTTAATCCTGTTAAACATGAACCACTGAACACCAAGACTCTCGGAGAGAGAGAGAGAGGGGTAGAGAAAGAGGGAGGATGGGGGGAGAGAGAGGGAGGGAGAAGGAGAGCGAGGCGGGGAGGGAAAGGAAAGAAGGGAGAGGGAAAGAGACTGGAAAGAGAATGAGAGAGGGAGAGAATGCAGCAGCAGCATCTAACGTAACAGGATGTCTCTGGAATGCAATTATAATCAGCTTATCTCCTTTTGTCTCCATTTCTCCCTCTCCGCCTCTTCTAACCAGCACAGAGTTTATTTCTGGACCACAACAGAGAACTTCCGCCAGTCTCTTCATATGGTTTCTCCCACTGAGCAGAGGGCATGCTGGGATCCTGCCGAACTAAGTAACTGTGCCATTCGAATCAGATTCGCTTGATTCAGAGTCTTTAAAAAACACAAACACCAGTGGGTCATCCCTCAGCAACCCTATCAGGCATATCCGCAAACCTTTAACGACGGGAGAGAAGGAGCCCTCAAAGAATGACGTACCGGATCTTGTTGCCCTTGTCCTGATTGCAGATGGGTAGCAGGTCCAGCAGAACCTTGTACAAGTAACGCAGGGTGAAGTCTATGCCCATCACGGCTACCGCATACCCTGAGGCCATCTGAGAACTGCACCGAGAGACCGGAGAGGAGAGAACAATTATTAAAAAAGCTACACATTTCATATTCTCTACCTACCTTCCCTGCTTGTGGATGCAAACCTACCCCCCCCCCCCCCCCCCAAACCAGTGAAGGCTGCTGAGTGGAGGACGGCTCACGATGTGTCTGGGACGGTGCGAATGTGTTTGATACCATTCCACCTATTCCGCCCCTAGCCATTACCGTGAGCCCGGCCTCCCCAATTAAGGTGATGCCAACCTCCTGTGCCCCCAAACACGTGCTCACGCGCACACACACGCCTACACACAAACACACACTGAGCCTGCATTATCAGAGCTGTGTGTGTGTGTGTGCCTTAAAGATAAACAGAATATAAATACACATCTTAATATGCAGCCTGTGTTAGCATTACAGTTGCCTGCGATCGCCTCCAGTCTACAGCCTCCACTGAGATTACACAGTAACTACACTACACATGCAGATGAACGGATAAAACTTCAGTCTCTGGCAGCCATTTCACACTGCGTCTTTATGCGCAGGTCACTTGTACTGCTTGAAATGCCGACGTGCTATTTTCACCGTATCGTGTAATTCTATCAAGGGCCCAAAACAAAGTACCTTGAGGCGTGGATGGTGTGGCTGATGGTGACCACGTAGCCAGCCCCGCCCACATCCAGGTAAGGCCCAGTGAAGGTGATGAGGCCTGGGTTGGCTACAGCGTGCTGGTACCTGTATGGGTCAAAGGTCAGTGAAGGTGATGAGGCCGGGGTTGGCTACAGCGTGCTGGTACCTGTATGGGTCAAAGGTCAGTGAAGGTGATGAGGCCTGGGTTGGCTACAGCGTGCTGGTACCTGTATGGGTCAAAGGTCAGTGAAGGTGATGAGGACTGGGTTGGCTACAGCGTGCTGGTACCTGTATGGGTCAAAGGTCAGTGAAGGTGATGAGGACTGGGTTGGCTACAGCGTGCTGGTACCTGTATGGGTCAAAGGTCAGTGAAGGTGATGAGGACTGGGTTGGCTACAGCGTGCTGGTACCTGTATGGGTCAAAGGTCAGTGAAGGTGATGAGGCCTGGGTTGGCTACAGCGTGCTGGTACCTGTATGGGTCAAAGGTCAGTGAAGGTGATGAGGACTGGGTTGGCTACAGCGTGCTGGTACCTGTATGGGTCAAAGGTCAGTGAAGGTGATGAGGCCTGGGTTGGCTACAGCGTGCTGGTACCTGTATGGGTCAAAGGTCAGTTAAGGTGATGAGGCCTGGGTTGGCTACAGCGTGCTGGTACCTGTATGGGTCAAAGGTCAGTTAAGGAGGTTGGCGGGCAGGGTCAGGGCAAAACAAACAAGTTGATGCGACATGCTAATTCCACGACGATACATGGTGGGTACCGTACTAACTAAAGACGGGGGAAAATAAAGAGGGGAAGAAAAGTTGACTGACAAACATTCCTACCGGAACATTCCAGGGTGACAATATATAAACGGCCTGCTCTACAACTGCCGTGCAAAATGAAAAGTGTCACGCAGGGTTTCAGTAGATTCAAACTTTTCCATACAAATTCAATCATTCTAACTGAAAACAGAGAAAGTTATGTGCTAAGTCGGGCCAAAACGCTGTGCAGTAGGACATAACTTTCTATCCCTCTCTAGGAGTCTGGAACTATTTCAAAGCAGCCCCCCCTAAATAAACCTCACCATTGTCTCCGGGTTGGGTCGAAGGCTTTGTCCATTAGCGAGCCGGGGTAAATCCGCAGCACCCCATTGGGCGTTGCTATGTAACGGCGCACAATGTAGCAGTTGAGGCTACTCATCTCCATGAGTGTCATCCATTCATCTGTGACGTGACTGGTCGCCATCACCTCGTTCCTGACCGACGACTGCAGGGGGGACAAAGAGGGACATGGCAGGGTTTCGTTTAGATGGGCCTGGGAAGAGGAGAGGAGCCGAGCTCTCTCTTTAAGCCCAGCTCAGGATCTCAGATACTCTCCCCCCCCCCTCACCCTTCACCAAGAGTCTCTCCCCCATCCCGTACAGAGAGGGGCTGAGAACGCTATGCACATGCCAAAAACATGGAGCTTTTCTCCAGCTTCTCCTTAAAGACACAGAAGGAAGTGTAAGAAAGAGACTTGGGCGGCAGTTCATTTCCTTTCTTTTGGTGGCTTTCGCTAGTGTGCGTTGGCTCACGAGTCTTTCAGGAAGATGACTGTTTGATGGCGTCTCGATACTGACGCCGCATCTCTCTACGACGGTCCCTACTGTTAAACGACTAGCATATTGACAGGAACTTTACTGTTTCCCCCATTTACCAATACCTTTACATAACTTGGTGTGTGTGTGTACCTTAAGGCCAGGGTTGGCTATGAGGCGTGTGTTGTCACTGAGGTAGGCTGTGTAGTGTTCCACCATGCGTTTGGTCTCTGGCTGACTGAGGTGCTCGTAGGGAGAGGAGAAACTCCCTGCAGACAGCATCACCGTAGGGCTCTCTGAGAGACACACAGAGAGAGAGAGAGACACACAGAGAGAGAGAGACACACAGAGAGAGAGAGAGACACACAGAGAGAGAGAGAGACACACAGAGAGAGAGAGAGACACACAGAGAGAGAGAGACACACACAGAGAGAGAGAGACACACACAGAGAGAGAGAGAGACACACACAGAGAGAGAGAGACACACAGAGAGAGAGAGAGACACACAGAGAGAGAGAGAGACACACAGAGAGAGAGAGACACACAGAGAGAGAGAGACACACAGAGAGAGAGAGACACACAGAGAGAGAGAGACACACAGAGAGAGAGAGACACACAGAGAGAGAGAGACACACAGAGAGAGAGAGACACACAGAGAGAGAGACACACACAGAGAGAGAGAGACAAAAATGAATAACGACTTACAGTTCTACAAACATAGCAAGCTCTGAGACAAAGAACACTAAAAACGGCCCCCGGCATCGTCTTTCAAACGCAACCTCTGCCTCTAGCCTGGGTTCCTCTGCCCCGGTCATCGACTGTACGGCCTTAGCTTTGGTTCTTACCGACGGTGGCCAGCTGTTTGAAGTGCAGACAGGAGGAGGGTTGTCCCAGCAGGTCTAGGCGGTGATAGAGCAGCTTGGAGCTGGGAGCAGTGTTCAGGTTCTTCAGGTGTTTCACTGGGATCTCTGGCTGGACGTACACTATGCACAGGATGAACGATGTGTCCTGGACCTGGGGAGAGGAGCGGAAGGGGTTCGTGTGTTAACGGGGCCATCCCTGGTGCACAGACACAGCAGTATAATATAGACACTGGGTGGGACGGAGAGTGGTGGAGGGAGAACAGGATGGCCGTTTTATGTAGGAGCTTCGACTTAGAATAGAGATGTACAGAGCAGAGGCACAGCTTGGTAGTCTAGTGGTTAGAGCGTTGGGCCACTAACCGGTAGGTTGCTGGATCGAATCCCCGAGCTGACAAGGTATAAATCTGTGTTTCTGCCCCTGAACAAGGCAGTTAACCCACCGTTCCCCGGCCGCCATTGTAAATAAGAACTTGTTCTTAACTGACTTGCCTAGTTAAATAAAAAATTACAATTAAAATACATATATTTTCCTATGAGATTTGTACAATCCATTGATAAGATACGACTGATCCGAACTTGTGGTTTAGAAACTCCAGAACTCAGTGACATTACACTCCTACTCCTGTCCGGTTTCTCCTCAAGTGTGTTTACCGTCAGACGTCACCTAACTTTGATCAAGGTTTTATGCTCTATAATTCGTTTTTTCCTTTTCATTGTCAGTATCATTTTTTTCCCGGCATTCTGGCGCCCTTAACATCCATAACGGTTGTGGACGTGACGGATCACATCTTAGCTTCAGAAGCTTGTGCCTTCACCACATTTTGTGTGCTTGTTCTGAGATGTATTCCTCGTACTTTTACTGAAGCAATTGTTGATCTCTTGAAAATGATGTGTTCTAGCTAAGATTCTCTTGGAAATATACACTGAAATGCATCTCTCATATACGGCACTGTTTTCTTTAGATGGAAAGAGAAGTGTTTCTGTAAGTAGTCCGAGTGTCGTTTTAAAATCCAGTGTCCAGAAAAGTGGATCGGCAGTATAGGCACATGTATATCGTTGCATTATATATATATATATTTTTCCTACAATATTTCATAAAATGTTTAATATATTCATATATTATATTTGCGTCTACATTCAACTGGTAAAGGTTCATTTTGATATACATAACAAGGGGGGGGGGGTCTTGGTCTTGTACTCCACTGGTCACACCACATTTCAACGTGGACATTTTGCTAATATTTGTTTGAGTTGTTCAATGAGATTTCAACCTTTATTCGCTCAAAAAGACAGCCAGAAGTTTGTTGAATTCCTAATGTGTTATCACACTAGGATTTCAACCGTCTAAAAGCATAACCAAATTCCAACGGAAAACCAACGTCTGATTGCTTGTTTAGTGGTCATCTAAGTGTCTTACCACTGCGCTTTCAGCCATTTAAAAGCACAAAAAAGATCAAATGGGAATCTAATGTCAGCCATTTTGTATTCATAAAACTTAATGTGTTACCACTGTTTTTCATCTAATAGCACAACCAAATGACCTGGATTGCAGTTGAGATGACATTAAAAAGTACATAGTGCAAGTGATCAATGCTGTTCGAGATTCTGCACAGATTATTAAATTATTTGTGAAGATCTCCACAGAACTTCGACTAGGGCTGTGGCGATACCAGTACCGCGATATTTTTCAACGGCAAAAATGAAAACACGAAGCAGGCAACTCTTTCGTCCATTAAAAACCTGCTGTATGACATCTGCTGTACATCTGCTTTAGCTTGGGAAATAAATAAAAACGTGACTCGGGATGCAACACAATATTAGGAAGGTGTTCTTAACGTTTTGTACACTCAGTGTATTTAGACAAGAGATCTCTCAATAATCATCCTCGTGGTATCACATTGGTAGTAGTCAGTGACAAATAACAAAGCTAACCAAGTCTGGTTTTAAACCCTGGATGGGAGACCAAACGAATAGCTGTTGATGGATCAACTCTCCAGAAGGAGTTGCTGCCCGGCGTATAGTTTCTTTCTGATAGCGGAAATGACGTTGAAGATCTGACGTTGTTTCAAAGGTACACATTCAACATATTTCGTACAAGGTTTTGGTTACAAGCAGGGCTTAAAATTAACACCCGCGGTTAGATTTTGGCATTGGGGGTAAAATGTCCATTTTACCAGCCAGTCACGTTGGCGAGTAGTCAGGATTCCACAGTGCGTGCATTTCACTCACATTTGTGAATAGAAATAGTCGCCGCAGTAGCGGTTTTCAAATTATTTCTGCCGTTTTGTTTCACAGCCGGTAAATGAAACGCACAAAGTCAAAGAACTACGAATCCTTTAGTCTATCCCACCTCAAGCTGCAACACTGCCTGGCTAGGGCTTGTGCGCACGTGAAGAGCTGATTGAAAGATTTGTTTTTAGAAGCGCTGTGCACTGGGCATAACAGTTGGGTCTACTTTTCTTGACATGAAAGTCTTTGTCCTTGTGCTTCTTGGATAATTGACATTGTTTGTTCACACACGAGGTTGTTTTTCAATGTTTGAGTTTCAACTGCTAGCGAAGATAAGACAACGCAGCTATTAGTCAGACTCCATCTCACAGGCACAGGACTCCCAAGCTGCGTTACCAGGTAACCTCCCGCCCTTAAAGGGGCAGGTGAACATTTCTCTCATTTATGATATTTTGGTTAAACGGCTCAGGTCGCAACAAAAACAAAAAAAATCAGAAATGAAACAATACCACATTACTTCTTACTAGTAATACATGTATTGTTTTAGAAACATTACAAAGCATGCTCATCTGTTTTTGTGTGTTTTGTTAGTGTAATTTTAGCGGGGGAAAATATTCTGGCTGTTAAACAATTTGAGTGGCTGGAGTTTTTTAAAATCTACCTGACAGTGGCTGGGTGGACCAAAAATATAATTTTAGAACCTGGTTACAATGATGACAAGCCTGTCGTTGAAATTTCACACTCAAAACAGTTTACGTTGATGCCTTTTTGTCAAATCCAATGTATTTTCCACGTAGAAGCCACGTCACAATACATTGACAAATGACCTTGAAACAACGTTGATTCAACCAGTTTGTGCCCACTGGATACTATTCAGGCTGTAATATCTGTAATTATGCAATGGTAAGGCACTATGCCCTTCTGCTGACATTTTTTAAAAACATTCCAAATGACAACAAATGTGTTACATCAAGAAATCTCGAAAGTAATAATGGAAATAATATTTTCAAAATTATCATTTGTGTGTTCAGTCAAGCATTTCCTTCGAAACGGCTATCCATGTTTTGACCTACAACTTACAAACTAAACAGACTTCTGCTAATATGTTCAGTCTCCCCAAAAAGCATGTCAGTTTCACGTAAGATCCATAATCCCTCTTAGTTTCTGTATTTCTCCAACATGCCGAAATTTTGAAGTACGCTTTCTTGGGTATACACTCCGCCCAAGGGTTACGATAGACATCAAAAGTTTCATTTATATTTTGTTTGTCCATTCTGTGAGGCATTAAAGTTGTGATTTTGCGCGGCAAATGTAATGTCCATAACGCTGCAATTGCCCCTCTAATGCTTGGGCCAAGTTTCTTTTTTAAAAGGCCACTTTTAAGATGAAAATTCTGCTAATTGGAGCTGGAGGAAAACAAAGACGCAGCACTGCAATTGTTGGCTTGCTCTATTATTGATAGAGGGGAGAAGAAAGAAAGAGAGAGGGAGGGACAGAGGGGAGAGAAAGAGAAAAGAGGGCTCTAGAGAGGAGATATACAGAGTTAAAGGGAGACGGATGGTGAGCGACGGCGGTGCACCGTACCAGTTTCCATGCGTAGCTGACGTTGTAGGCCTCCCTGCTGGGGTCTCGGAGCCGGTTGGTGTGCCAGGACAGAGAGGAGTTGGTTGGCACAGCTATCACCTGACTGCCCAGGGGCAGACTGGAGCGACACAGGGAGCAGGAGGGTTAGCGTTAGCGACAACAATTAATACTGTTCGTACGATAACGCCGAGCGTGAATTGCAGTCCATTCAACAAAAATGCCTCAGATTACGATACGTAAATAAAGATTGCAATAACAGAGAGCGGATGAAAAGGCATCAGACTACATTAGTAGCCCACCTCGAGTTTCCAGCATCTACACAAAACTGGTGAAACAGCACCCTAACTCACCGGAGTATGTTGTCTCGTACTACGGGGAACCCTGGGATGTTTTCATAGTGGATGATGTCCGTGTGCAGCGGAGGCTCGGTCATCAGGTAGGGCCGTGTGAGGGACGGGTGCATCAGGGTGTAACCTGGGGAACCAAGAACAACAGCGGTGTCAGGGGATCTTCACAGGATCCAAACCTACCGTACCCCAGGGGCAGGCTACTGCTCCCTGGGCAGGGCAAGGCCAAACCTCCCCTACTACTGTGGTCCCTAACCATTCTCCAGGCAGGCACCAGTGCGCTCAGAGCAGCAGTAACAGTAAGCTATGGATGAGTGAGAGCCCTTACGAGGGAGGAGGGAATGGGGGGGAGGGGTTGTACTTTAATGAGGGTAAACAAACGGCTTGGCCCAGTGCCAGTTCTACGCCTGTGTGTTTCTAGCAGCCAGCCGGAGGGAGCAGGTTCAGACAGACAGACAGACGGACACGAAAGAAAAGGGGGAGAGAGAGAGACGGATGAAAGAGGGGGAGAGAGAGATGAAAGAGGGGGAGAGAGAAATGGAGGGAGAGAGAGATGAGAGGGAGAGAGAGAAATGGAGGAAGAGAGACAGATGAAAGAGGGGGAGAGAGAGAGATAGATAGATGAAAGAGGGGGAGAGAGAGATGGAGGGAGAGAGAGATGAAGGAGAGGGAGAGAGACAGATGAAAGAGGGGGAGAGAGACAGATGAAAGAGGGGGAGAGAGAGATGGAGGGAGAGAAAGATGAAGGAGAGGGGAGAGATGAAGGAGATGGGGGGGGGGTGAGAGGAGAATGACTCATCTCTGACCTCATTACCTCCACACTATAACAGTCAATTAACATTAAAGCGTCATTCTACTCTCCACTGAACTGTATACCTTCTGTCTACTTGAGTGGCCGATTAGTCAGAACACACCTAACAACTTTAATAGCTTCATTAATGATGGTTTGTTCATCAAATGACAGTGTATTAAGTACCATGTTGCAACAAGCAGTCATCTGACAACATACCCATTACACTAACAATACTGCCAACCATTCAGATTGTTAACAAAAACCTAACCTTCCCTAGCCAGCCAAGGAAACATCCTCCTTTATTTGAAAAGCATCCGCAAACATGTACTTCTTAAATGCAGCCTTTGGTGACACTATGCCTCTCTAAAGGCAAGCCTAAAATGAGTGGCAGAGAAGGAGCGAGCCAAAACTCCAGCTCTTGCCCCTGACTCAGTCTCTCTCTTTCTGTGTGTGAACAGAACCACTGTTACCCTGGAAAGCCCTGCCCTGCCCTGCTGATGTCACCTCACGGCCTGTCAGTGGGTCTTGTCAGTCTGGCCGTGTGTCACAGCCAGGTAGTTCCCCTAATGGGGTGTAAACTTAATGACTTTCCCTCTCAGGCCTGCTGACCTGCCTCACTCAGACCGGTGGCAGCGCCACTTTCATATTCCTACTGGACCTCCCAGTCAGTCAGGGCTCTGAAGGGCCACTGCCCTCTGTCCTGGGATGACTAGAGGGCTGAGACAGGACTTGCCAATGGAACCTGTTCTCCATGAGAATAATTGCTCCAGTAGGAGTTGTATTAACTACATACCAGGTTTCTCTGAGCCTATGCAGAAGTTGTGACACACACACAGGAAAGAGCTTCGTGTTTTATTAGTCACACGTAAGGGATACACATGGTATTCGTCGCCCGACAAAACAACAAGAAATAATAAAAGACAAGAACACAAAGTAAAATGTCAGTAGAATAGAAAGAGAAAGAGAGATAGGTAAGGTACCTTTGTTGTCTATGAGGAAGGTGTAGGAGGCTAAGGAATCCTGGTGGTAGGTGACGTCCTCTAGAATGTAGGCCAGGTTCACGTCTACTCCCACCACGCCTAGCAACAGGTTGCCAAAGTAACATGGCCGGCTCGCCGTCATGATGAAACCTGCAGGGTGGAAGACACGGGTAGTTAAACAACCGCACTGATTTATCACCGAGAGCTGAAAATCAATGTGATGCTGTTTATAAATCCTTCTTTAACACTGATCAGCAGCCCTATTATGCGCACGTAGGAGCACATCTGGTCCCAGACCAGTTTTCAGGTCCCAACTATAACCTAATTACAATGGCCATTTTCTTTATTTAACCTAACAGAAACTGTCCCAGGACCAGTTGTTAGGAAGTCCCCATGGGGCCCTGGTAGGGCAGGCCAAAGCAGAACTGGTCTAGCATATATTTGTTAACACTGATTTAGGATCAGATCATTGTACTCTAACTTTAACCATAATGACCCTAACAGTAAGACTGGCCCTGGATCAGTATATAAACCCACAGTCTCCCATGGGCTCCTAGTACGGCTGGCTGAAGCCGGACCAAGTCACAAACATTAACTGTGAGCCACTAAAACAAACTGATCTGGGACCAGTTGCTAACCCACCGTCTCCCATGGCGTCCTGGTAGGACAGGCTGAAGCGGGCCAGGTCAATCATGCGGTTGGGCAGGTTGATGTAGAAGCGTCCCACGGTGGTCTCCAGATTACTGAGCTGGTTCAGGACCATCATGCTTCCCTTCACCACCGGCAGCGCCGAGCGGTCGGGCACGCCGTACTTCAGCGAGTTCTGCTCTGCCAGGTCCCGCAGGAACGCTAGCTCCTTCAGACCAGTCACACCCTCTGTGGAGGAGGGGAGAGAGATTTTTGTTTATCATTTTGCGGCTTCATGACTCAAAGCAATACGATTAATTGATATACTGACACATCGCGATCGTTCTCACTGGGGGCATAAAGCAGCCTCATAGAGGAGATCCTCCTGAATGTATTGACGTCAACGTAGGAAAAGCATGCATAAGTCCTCCAGCATATTCCTTTATCATAGAGGACACACTAGAACGACCTCTCCAACATGGCTGGCCCGACAGCTGTCACTGGGCACATTTGACAGGGTTTAACGTGGAACGCATGCCAGCCATATCACCGATTGGATTAAGGGGGGGGGGGGGGGGGGGCAAGCCTTATGCTTAAGGCCCTGGTCTGATCAGATGATAAGACACATGGGAATGTGAAAGGATTCAAGTCAATACAGCCGGGCATGTGTGTACCGCAGGGTCAAACCGGACATCAGAGCCAGCTTGGTTGGAGACGAACGTTTGGCGTTCTCTGTAAACTCCATGAAAATAATCTGTGTCTGGTTTGACTGGTTACTGTTAAAAGCATAAATCATTGTCCTGTTTTTTTTTTCTTCTTATCTGGCAGGGAATTTTTCGAGAGATTGAGTCGGTCCGTGATGCGCAATCTGGCAAGAGAGACTGGAAAGTATTATTAGACGACAACAGAGCAGTAACAGACCCATTCCTCAAGATTTCCCTTTCCAGCCATTTGGCCCTTCTAGCTCTAGCATCTCGTCGACGCACGCACGCACTAAGTTCAAACAGCAGAGTTGATGTAGGAGAAAAGACCATTGACCTTTTAACAATCAACCGCTCACATCTGGACCTCTATCGACTGATTACAATCGCCTGCGGTACACAAACAAGAGCTTTCTGGATACAATGCTACTCAACTTAGCATGATTGTATATTTCTGAATCCTTTTCATCGCCGACCCTTTTAAACAAGCAACGCTTGACTGTCACACACACACACACACACACACACACGCTCTCCCTTTGAAGTCTTTAGACTCGAGCCTCTCTCCCAGTCTCTCGTTTTAATTTCCTCATGGGGAAAAAAAGTATTTGTGCTAATTCCAGACTAATGCATGCCCTGTGGAGGGGTCTCTCTGTGTCGGACGCGGACTGAAGGATGAGGAGAAGGGGAGGGAGGCGAGACGGGTAAAAAGAGAGGGACAATAGAAAGGGGGGAGGTGGATACATCACAGACACACTGCAGAAAACAAAAAGCCCTTTGAGGTTCCTGAGCACCTCTTCAGTCCACACTTCCCCCATTCACCCCCCCCTTCCCATATGACACATCCATCCCCTCTCACACCTTCCTCCTCCCCCATCCAGGTGGCTGGGTAGGTCCAGCAATACTACCCACGACACAAACACATCCACTACTGATCATGATTGGTACAACATTAGTCACATTACAAAACATACTGGGTTTTGAATTCCGGTTTTAAAACAGTTCTTTTCTCTCGACTGAGCGAATCTCAATGTGATTTCTGACTGTAGACGAGCGCGTGGGGCCCGAGGGTGATTTTGACCCCAGACCGACCGTGTGTTGGTGGAGGGTTCCCTTACCGTTCATGAGGGCGTAGGTCAGGATCATGACTGAGTTGTTGAGGTGGCGGTTCTCCTCTTTGACCACGCGCAGGGTTTCCCTCTTCTCGTGCTCCGACGCGTCTCGGGACGTGATGCCAGACGACAGGTACATGATCACCATGTCCGTATCTGACAGGAACACGCACAAAAAAAATAACTAAAATGACACACTTCCACATGAACCCTTCAACTCACAAATCCACATTTATTTCAACAATTTTTTTTTTTACAAATACATTGCCACAAGTGTTGTAAAATAACGAATTGCCATCTCCTATAGAACAAGCCTGCGGCATCAGCGGCCAGTGCTAAAGACCGCATTTCCCAATGCGCCCTGTTCTTACTGGTGAGTTGGCGGGTGATGTTGCTGGTGTTCCGGAGCAGCTGGAAGGCCTTTTGGAAGCCCAGTGCATGCAGGGTAGGGCTGTCGGAAGCCTTGAGGTTGTTGACGAAGGTGCTCATCTTCCTCTTGGTCTCGCTGGTGGCAGGAGACAGGTAGCTCTTATAGCACGGGTCCAGAGAACAGGACCGCACGGCCTCGGCTGAGGACAGGATCGAGACCTGGGGGGAGAGGGAAACAAAAAGACCGACACGCACTTTAGCCTTATCGCAGATGCATTCAAACAACAGACACGACAACTGCTGGGATCAAGATTGTCATCACTGGGCACACGTAGTTCTTCGCTTCAGAGGGAGGAGAACGAATATGGATGACTTGGTCAGGGGATAATTGGGGGGGGGGGTGAAGGGGAATTGGGGCAGGGCAGGAAGTTAGGGATGGGTAATCAAATCCGTAGAGTGCTCCTCACCTTGTCATGTTCGTCTACGGAGCTGAGGACGACGAGCGCAGCGTCTCTGGCGATCTGGAGCTGTGTGTCTGTAATGGTCACACCGTGATCGATGATCACCACAATGTGTTTCGATTGGGGCCGCACCGCCGACACGTACACTGGCCTGCGAGAACACACACGCACACATATACACGTGATGAGGACACACACGGTATACACACACACCACATGTACCCGTACACACAAATCTAACACATACACTCAACACAATCCCACTCAAAAACATACACAAACACAATAATCTGTTCAGAATGGCAGTTTATTGATACCAGACAACATTCTCCCATTGTCTGCCCCCAGGCTGGTAACCCTATCCCGCTCTTATATCCCCACTGCTTCATGGTGGCCTGAGCTGAACTGCAAGTTCCCAGGGCTGTCCCCTCTACCTCCGGCTGCCCTGAGCCCTCCACACACTGTTTTCACAAGAGATCCCCTTCCCAGGACTACTGTTGCTTTTGGGAGGCACCACCAACGCTTTTCCAACCATCACCACCCTTTGTCAAGATCCTATTGCCAAACCTGTTTGTGTCGGACCAACCTAGTCTAGAGTTGAAGTGACCAAAGTCATCGGTTTTCTTTTCCTATTAACATAAGCTACATGTAGATTTTTTTGCATTGTAATTGCTGAAAATGTCCATACAATATCTGCAGTAATAGTGGAATGATAGTGTTTCCCCATTTTTCTTTTTATGGTGTGTGTGTTTTTGGGCCCATACCAAATCGTATTCTGATTATGCAGCCTTCCTTTTTGACAACAAAAGACAGTCCGTCCGTCTTCTATCGTCAAATGGGAAAGCTGCACCCTCCCTCTTGTCCATCAGCGTCACTCAGAGGGCTGGTCATCTCCTCCCAAGCAGAATCAACAACGGCAGACTTGGGCAGTAGAAAACGCCCTGGTTGCTAAAATTGCCGAATATCAGTTTGGGACAAATCAAGCAAACGCTTGCGTAGGGAACTATTGTACCATCTAAAATCGCTGTGATATCTTTTCAATGACCAACAATATTGTATTTTCAGCTGTTTGAAGCTGGTGTACAAAACCAAAAGAGATACTCGAGCAAAACTTTAGGGGGGGGTAAATCCAGGAGGGGGACGAAGAGTTGTTCGAATTCAGGCTAAGTGTTGTTGCAATTCGCCTCGTTTCCAAGAGGGGGCTGCATTTCACATGTAACCCCTTTAAGATCTAACTAACCAACACCACTGCCCTTTGTAAAACTCCTAGTACAAAACCCTTGTTTAGGACTAAATAAGTCTATAAAAGGAGACGGCTATGGGTGTGACTGAAGTGACCAAAACCACCTGGTTAACATTAGAGCAGGCAGGGTAGTCGATGAGGTTCGGAGGGCCAAACAGAAATGGAGTTATATTTCCTAGCTGTCAAAATGAGCATAAAAATGTCCTTTATCCATTGTTTTTGGAATTTTCAATGCTCCCTGACTAGCTTTCATTTAAGGGATTGTTAGCGAGCTGGACATAGTCAAGAAACTGTATGAATGTCGGCCCACTATTTCTACACAGGTTTCGATTTGGTTTTAGTCATTTTATGTATGTTTGACACTTCTGTATTAGAGTCTAGCAACACTCCAAGCTGCGTTGTTTGGTTGGTTTTGTCTGGTATTGATCGGTGTGGTAGCACAGCACTAGGAGGCACCGGCGGGGGAAAGGGGACGTTTCTGTTCGGCGCGCCGTGCCGGTCATTCTGACCGTTGGCATTTAAATTGGGTAAATACTCCAGAATAAATGACACATTTCTAAATGAACGCATGTATTATGTTACAATAGGTCGTAAGCCCTGTTGTGAATTGTAATCAGTCAGAAAATGTATTGATTGATCCAGAAGCGCATGGACTGTAAATACTAAAATAAGACAAGTGTATTTTCGGACTGTAAGACCACAGTTGCCTACCTAGCTAACGGCACATCCAAACTACACCTGAACTATATTGAAACTAATTTCACACGGTGTATAATAATAGACGTGGCTTTCCTTTTTGACAACGAAAGACAGTCCGTCCGTCTTCTATCATCAAATGGGAAAGCTGCACCCTCCCTCTTGTCCATCAGCGTCACTCAGAGGGCTGGTCATCTCCTCCCAAGCAGAATCAACAACGGCAGACTTGGGCAGTAGAAAACGCCCTGGTTGCTAAATTTTTTTAAATCTCTGCTAAAATGTCAAACGTTTCCCCCAATTTCAGTTTGTGACAAATCAAGAAAACACTTACGTAGGGAATCATTGTACCATCTAAATTGACAATAGTCTGATGGGTGACAAGATCAGCCATTGTCAGATTTGAGAATGAAGAGACTGATGACCGGCGCTGCGTACATCGGCGAAGGGAACGATTGCAATACCCTATAGGACAGAGCAGAATTCTAAGGTAAACTAATTCACCTTGTTCTCCCAAACAACTCAAAATTGTGAGGATGGGCTTGGTTTCAAAATATGACTTTCTCCTGGAATAAACGCGGCTCGGCGAGTTCCTCGTGTGAGTACTGGCGACAATCAGCAATAGCCTTTCTATTTAATTCTGTTATATTCTTACTGTAAAATATGTGTGTGTTGACAGTAGTCGGGCAGGGGAATATAACCTCGTCATGCCTGCTGAATGAACAAGTTGATTTCACTGGAATGGCAAAGCCATATATAGCCTTGGCTATTAAGCGCAGATAAATAAAACTCAAAACAGGCTCTTTTGTTCTTTTGAAATAGTCTTATATGACCTTTCTAAACAAAATACAAATGATTTCTTTGTGATTGTGTATATCAAAATGTTAGATTGGCTGCTATTGGTACTCGTCGAGGCCCTGCTATTCTACTGTTAAATATGCACGTGTCATTTTGACCGTCATGGTGCTTTTAGGTAGGAATGATCAGAATGTCTTTATGATATTTATCTCAAAGTATTGCTAGAGTGTAAAATACACGTATTTCGGGAAAAGTCAGGGAAAGGTGGGTTCAAGGTTTTTATTGAAATGAAGATATTGAAATGACAAAACGTAAAAACGGTCAGAATGACAGTCTTGGCGGTTCTAGTCTTTAGTCCACATTTGTCTTCGTAGCCAGCCGGGGTGAGGGCGACATCATTTTTCTCATAGCTGAATGCCAGTTGGCTGGTTGCGAGACACTGCCCTTTGAGTATTTGGTGAGAGAAAGACAGAGAGAGAGACCGACAGAGAAGAGAGAGATGTCTTTCACCATGCTAAGCCAGAGAAACCACAACAGTTGGTGAGAGATTCCAGTGGTCTTCACTGGCCTCAGAACACATTCCTGCCAGGGGCAGCAAGGGCATGTGTGGTCAGGGAGTCTGTCTGTCTCAGAGAGGAGAGGAAACCCCAACAACCCAAGAGCAGAGGATAAATACTATTTGCATGTCCTCTTCACTGCGCCACACAGGAACAAAGGAGAGGGAGGAGGTGGAATAGAAGAAGAGTGGTTTTCGGTTTCCTCTTTGCCTAGGAGGTGACCATCTTGGAGAGTCAGGAGCAATATCCTTGATGTGGCCACGCAAAACTTAAAATGTGTGAGGAATGTGCAGTCAGTGAGGATTTATTGTTACAATAATGACTCCATTCTTGCCCGTGTGTTTTGGGCTAGTTGACTGTACTGTTTATCTGAGTAATGCTGTGTGACAGTGTTGCTGGTCTGCTAGTGTAACATTACCTGCTGCGGTGCTCGTAGTTGCCCTTGCAGTGGAACTTGTGGGCGGGGAACACAGTGAAGATGCCCTCCTCTGAGCTGAAGTACTGCCATTTGATGCCCGGGTTGGACTTCAGGTTATCTGCCAACACTACAGAGGAGAGAGGAGCAGAGAGAGGGGTCAGTTTTGTAAAACACGGTAGGTAGGATTAATACTCAGAGATCCTGAGAGCGCGAGAGCAATCCTGAGAGAGCGCGAGAGCAATCCTGAGAGAGAGGTAGGGTTGATACAGTACAAAATTGGAGGGATTCTGGGAGATGAAGTATTGCGAAACAAAGAAAAGAGCCCCCTACAGGTCTATCATTTCTCTCTCCTTCACCCACTCTTTAAAATGAATTACCCTACAGGGGGGATTCACTCTGGTCTCTCAGACACCTGTCAGAGCCCACTGGTAGATGGCGAAGCTTTCCATATCTCCTCTAGTCGGTGTGTGAAAAGTGAGAGCGAGCTCACATCCTATAAGGCCTTGCATAATCTCACATTCCCAGGGTGCATGTGTCCCACTGAATATCAGACTAAACGGCTTATTCCTGCTGTATAACTGAGATGGTTTTTTTAATAGTTTCACTATAGTATGTGCTCTTAGTAGTTATACAAGGTGCCGTTGGCATGCAACACACGACAACATAAGGCCTAGCTATTTTAAGCCAAACCTTCTCACTCAGAGCATCAACAAAATGTGACTCTAAATAGAGAAAGAGAATGTAAGAATTGCGACTAGCAACAGATAAAGGCTGACATAACTTTTACTGGTTCGTTATATTACTGCACTGCAGGCTGATAGAACGGCAGCATCTGCCAGGGAACAGGGCCAAAGTAGATGTGTAAACAAACAGACTTATTGGGTCAGAGGAGACGGCGGAATCTTCAGAGAGATCAGATCACAAACCCTGCAGCTTCCTCTCTGGGGGGAGGAGAGAGAAAGAGAGAAAAGTAGGAGAAACACAAATAGAGCCAGATTCCTGAACCCGTGTCCAGTGGTGTAAAGTACTTAAGTAAAAAATACTTTAAAGTACTATTTACGTAGTGTTTCTTGGTATCTGTACTTTACTTTTTATTTTTTATTTTATTACATTCCTAAAGAAAATGATGTAGTTTTTACTCCATACATTTTCCCTGACATCTAAAAGTACTCGTTACATTTTGAATGCTTAGCGGGACAGGAACATGGTTCAATTCACACACTTATCAAGAGAACATCCCATGTCATCTACTGCCTCTGATCTGGCAGACTCACTAAACACAAATGCATTGTTTGTAAATTATGTCTGAGTGTTGGAGTGTACCCCTGGCTATCCTCACATTTAAAAACAAGAAAGTTTGCTTAATATAAGAAATTTGAAACGATTTACACTTTTACTTTTGATACTTAAGTACATTTGATCAATTACATTTACTTTTGATACTTAAGTATATTTAAAACCAAATACTTTTAGACTTTTACTCAAGTAGTATTTTACTGGGTGACTTTCACTTTTACTTGAGTCATTTTCTATTAAGGTATCTTTACTTTTACTCAAGTATGACAAATTGGGTACTTTTTCCACCACTGCCCGAGTCAACAAAAACGTGTGTGTGTGTGTGTGTGTGTGTGTGTGTGTAAAGTAAGCCCTTTAAGATGGATAATAGCAAACATGATGTCACTGTTGAAAGTATTTTAGCCGCGCTACCTTAGAAGAGACAGGCATGTCAGAGCTAGCTACAACACTAACCGTACCGAGTCAACAACACCAACACACAGTACCCGATATATAGACCAACACTACACTCTCCGCTACAACATGCTAGAACATGGGAATGGATATGGGTTAGCGGCACGCCAGTATTTCCTATGGCGGTGGTTATTGAGCGGAGGCGCGCTAGCTCGCCATACATCTGCGCTCTAGGCCGCTTCATCCATCTCCAGGCCTGGTGTAAACAGGAACCACTTGGGATGTTGACAGTCTATAAAGAGCATGTATACAATCGGCTCGGCTGCGGCGCTTAATCCCGCCACCAGTGTTTAGAAAACTCTAGAACCGCATAGACGACAGGCCGAGGGAGCGCCGCTTCCTCTAACCCCCTCCGTCCGCACTCATTACTCAATCACACTTCCCATTCCCAGCTCCCCTCCTCACAGCTCACGAACACTTTGGCTAAGTGCAGAGGGGTTAATGTGTCCACTGGGCAGGGCTGGGAAAACTAACTGCACTCGCATCAAACCAGTGCCTGGAGCGACGTGGGAACCGCGACGGAGAAAGCCAGAAGGAAAGGACGAGTCCCGGGAAAAACAGATGTGAAACTTCACCCGACACCTTCTTCGTAGTTACTGCAACCGGTGCCATCTCTCACTCTTTCCACCCTCATTTATTCGCTCCCTCCTCTTGCTCCCCCTTGTCATTTCTCGCTCTCCTTCCCTGGACAAATCTGCCGTTTCCGTCCCTTTGCCTCGCTTTCCTCTATTACAGTCCTTCTCCTCTTCTCCGCTCCTAACCATCCTCTCCATCCTCCTCTGGATAATCTGTCTATTCCTCCTCCTCTCCCTCCCTCTGGTTGTTTAGACTGGGTCCAGACAAATAGGGGACGATGAATGCTAGCAGGGGCTTGAGGTCAAGACGGCCTGAGAAATGGAGGCCTGGTGGTAACATGAACTCCTGACGGCTTCCTTGGGAAAATAAACTCCGGGGAGGTGACGATGAATCATCCTAATCTGATCAGAGGCCGTGAATTTGGACAGAGAGGGTGTGAGAGACGAGGAGGCAGGTAAGAGAAAGGGCTGGTAAGAGTTTCTACAGTCGTCCTAACAAAGGAGGGCTAGTGTGTGTGTGTGTGTGTGTGTGTGAGAGAGCGGTTGGCTTTGCCAGTGTTTCCACCCCGAGACCAAAAAAATAAATGAACAGAAAATAATGGAGCGAACGAACGCTACAGCTGCTTCAGGACAGTGGGCAGTGTTCTGCCATGATATGGACGGACGTCATAAGACGGACAGAAAGTCTAACCGCAATCATAGCGCTCGTCGTTGTTTGTTTGGAGTGTGGATGTCGACTGGGAGTGTTCAGGTGCCGGGGTAAAATGTATGATGTCAATCACGTCCGGTTATGATTCCGAGCGATTGGCTAACAGCGGTGCAACAGAGGCATATGGCAAAGCTCGACAAAGCCTCCTAATGTAGAATGATTAAAAAAAACATCCTCTTACTGAATGGAGAAGCAGAACAGAGATCGAGAAGAGAAAAAAAGAACTAATTTGATGTCAGAATTTTCAGCGCAGATATCAAAAATCACTATTCTTGAATCAAAAGAGAAAGAAAGAGAGTGGGAGAGAGAGGAGGGGAGAGAGTGGGGAGAGAGAGGAGGGGAGAGAGTGGGAAGAGAGAGAGCGTAGGAGCGAGGAAAGAACACAAAGTGGTTTAATAACGTGTGAAACGGGCACAGTTCATTATTTCCATCTGGGTCCTTTTCCTTTTAAGACGGAACAATATGGTGAGGAATATTCTCCGGGCTGCTGTTGTCATGGCAATTGTTCGTAAGCAAGGCCATGGCTGTCCATGTTAAGAGGTGAAGACTGCTGGATGAATGATGGGTTAGAAGGTTCAAAGCAGCTGGGGGGCGGGTGATTGGACAACAGGAAGAAGTGGACAGGAAGTAAAGGGGAGCTTATCGTGGCCTTAGGTCTCAACGGAGACGTATAGGAGATAAACATGAAGAAGAGGGGGTTGGGGGGGGGGGGGGGGGGGGTGTAAGGGTAAGGGTAGAAGGGGACCCACCTGAGTTGAGGTCCCGTCCAGGGTTAAAGGCTCGACTGTTGACAGTGGGGGACAGCCGGTCACAGCAGATGGTCTTGGACACGTTGGTGTTGAAGTTACCGTCGAACCTGAACCCGAGACAGAACACATCACATTTGCGACAGCACTCCTGCAAAGTAGATTTCACTTATCTACCATAGAAGTAATATCTCTCAGAAACAGCCACTGCTGGAGGGAGATGCAGAGAAAAAAAAAGAAAGAGGGGAAATCAAGGAGAGGACTGAGTCGGGAAATACATAGAGCGCTGATGAAAACTGCAGCAACCATCTCAATGATGCCCATGCTGTGTGTGGAATATATGCTTCTCTCATTCCCAGTAGATGCACCCTTTGCATGCATAGGTGGGGCATATGTAGTGAGTGAGTGTTTGTGGAGTCCTAAGCCCAGTCGATCCCCTATCACAGCATTACATGGGGTTGGCAGCCCCCTGGTACCTCCACGCTGTCATAGCGGCTAGTCTCATAGCAGCTAGCTCCCAGAGTGCCTCAGCTTCACTAATGAAGAGCTGAGAGAGAGATGGGGAGACAAGTGGAGGAGGGGGTAGGGGTGGGGGGGGGGGGGGGGGTCCTCAGGGGAGTAGCCTGCTCCACACTGCACCGCGGCTGGGTCGCTTTGATCCCACACTCCCTTACCAGCTCCACTAAACCCCGTCCCCCTGCTGGCTCACATTCTGTCCTTCCTTGCACACAGGAAAATACGCACGCCTGCAGACGCACACACACACGTAGCAAGCCGCTATCCTCACCGAACGCACGTGCACTCTCGCCTTCCTCTCTTCCTACCGCTCACCCCCCCCCCCCCCCCCCCGGAGCTTGAGAGAGTGTATTTGATTGACAGCTGCTCTGATGTACCAGCTGCTTTGAACTTCAGACATTAAATTCCCATTAGGCTACATTCATTATTATTCTCCTTCAACACACTTTACACGCAGGGGCTAAGCAAAATGTGCCGGATAAAAAAAATACATTTGCAAGCGCTTTGAATTTGACATCAAAACCAGGAGAACGAGAGCGGCGCAGGGGAGAGGGAGAGACGGAGAGAGAAAGGATGAGAAAGGGGAAAGCGAGCGAGAGGAAGGGGAGAGAGAAAGGGAGGCGAGAGCGAGAGAGGCGAGAGAGAGGCGAGAGAGAGAGAGAGAGAAAGGGAGGCGAGAGCGAGAGAGGCGAGAGAGAGAGAAAGGGAGGCGAGAGCGAGAGAGGCGAGAGAGAGAGAAAGGGGAGAGAGAGAGAAAGGGGAGAGAGAGAGAAAGGGGAGAGAGAGAGAAAGGGGAGAGAGAGAGAAAGAGAGGGGAGAGAGAGAGAAAGAGAAGGGAGAGAGAGAGAAAGAGAAGGGAGAGAGAGAGAAAGAGAAGGGAGAGAGAGAGAAAGAGAAGGGAGAGAGAGAGAAAGAGAAGGGAGAGAGAGAGAAAGAGAAAGGGGAGAGAGAGAAAGAGAAGGGAGAGAGAGAGAAAGAGAAAGGGGAGAGAGAGAGAAAGAGAAGGGAGAGAGAGAGAAAGAGAAAGGGGAGAGAGAGAAAGAGAAAGAAAGGGGAGAGAGAGAAAGAGAGAGAGAAAGAGAAAGAGAGAGAGCGCAAGAAGGAAAACCTTCCGGCCCCGATTTGGATTCAACATGCAAATGAGGGTCTTGAAAAACATCCCTGCTTTCAAAAGGAGTAAAAAAATTTTTTTTTAAATATGTAGAGAAAATAAATAAATGTAGATGAAATAACCCCTGAAGATGCAGAGTGCACAGCTGATACAGAGCGTTTCCTTACACCAGAACCACACACAATACCGCTCTTCCATTATCTGAAGCTTCAGCCAGCTTATGACGAGGCCCCTGCCGGCATAATGTTCAATAACGAAGGGGTTGCTACGCTTTGTTTCAATATCCTATAGGGAGGAGTTCTCCTTGCCTCGATCAGGGAGATAACGGGAATACTGCAGAATGCTATTGGTACTACGGCACTATATGACTGACATCTACACTCTCCTGACAACAGAGCCCTGTACGTAACGTTTGATTTTCAACCGTTGCTGCCGACTCCACCAAACCGTTGTACTGAACGCCTGTAGCCCTGTTATCCAGGGTTGGGCATGATGAACATTGAAATAAATCGATTGTATTACCGTGTGGACGCCGGTATGCACTAGTACTGCTTCTGAAGAGCTTTCTGTGCTACCGTATTCAATTTGACCCGGAAGGAATACAGATATTGTTCTTCTTCCAAGAGTGTTTCACATCATCTACCACAGTGAGTTACAGTATTGCTATAGCCCTGCGGAGAGAAAGAACCCCCACCCCCTTTTCCCAAGCCCCCCCCTCCTCTTTTAATCCATCAGTGCACATAGCAATGCGTTTCATTAGCGTAGCTGCTGCCGGGGAGGATAAGAGGGGGGGGGGGGGGGGGGGGGGCTCAATGGGGATTTGGGGAACAGGGAGTGAGGGCGGAGGAAGGTCTCTTAATAGGGACAGAAGCATTTGGTTGGAGAGATAGAGGGCTCCTATCAGCCCGGGGTTTAAAGCCTGCTAAGTCTCTCTTCCTCCCTCCCTCCCTCTCCCCCCGTCTCGCTCTCCCTCCCCCCCGTCTCGCTCTCCCTCCCCCTCATGCTCAAACAGAGGCTTCATTAGTTCACTCAGAGCAACAAAAAAATAAAAAAAATAAAAAACAGGAAAACCAGCTGACCCCACATCCCTGATCCCAGCTCTCCCTCCCAGATATCAGTGCAGGATCAACACGCCACAGCCAGAGGAGAGGAGCTCAGTCACCAGTGGTCAATTCACATTAAAATTGCTGTACTATTTTGCATCCATTTCCTTTCTCACTGACGAGAAAGTCATAACGACGCGCAGGAGATAACGTGTTATACTCCTCCAGCAACACCTCACTGGAGACCGTAGCCAGATAAGAACATCAGGAATGGCTGGGTGGTCTACGGGTTTTCCTCCCGTCTCCATGTAGTAAAATGACAACATGGAAGGAATACACATTAGAAGAATTTTACAACCCTGTATGGCCCCTGTCGTTATCGAAACACACACAGCTGGACAGCTAAACGCCTGTTCTTATCTCCACCAGCCTGCCTGGTTGGCTAGCGACCGTTTGTCTTTTCTGAGGTAGCTGTAACCGTAGAGATACACACACACACACACACACTGAGTATAGCAAACTTTAGGAACATCTTCCTAATAGTGAGTTGCCCCCCCCCCCCCCTTTCCATCTACACTGATTGAAGTGGATTTAACAAGTGACATCAATAAAAAGGATCATAGCTTTCACCTGGGTCTTTCTACGTCATGGAAAGAACAGGTGTTCTTCATGTTTTGTGTACTCAGCGTACAGGCCTACGTTACTGTGTTTCATGTAATACTCCGGCTACAGGCTTCCGTCTGCATGCGGAGGGGGTGTATGTGTATCTGTACAGCGCTGCGGTAGGAGTGACAGTTGCGGCGGCTTCACCTACACGACGCTCAGCGAGCTGACTTACACTGGAGACGGGAGTTCACGGCTGTGATCAACTATCAGACGGATCTTGTCGTCCCCCCCCCCCCCCTCCTCAAAATAAGCCGGAAATGATTGTGACCCAGCTGGTACCTGAAGATCAGTCACTTAAACCTGAAACGCATGCCATTTTCAGGCACTGATTGTTTACCTAGACCTGGAAGCTGGCCCCCTGACCAAACACTGATGAAAGCATTGCAGCGTGGTGTGTGTGTAGGGGGGGGGGGGGGGGGCTATGGGCAAGCTGACACCACTGTGGTCGCGTGACGGCTGTGTGACATGGGAAATCCTGTGAACCACCTGACACCCCCAGCTATGACCCACCATATGACCCAGAAGCAGGCAGCAGTAGCCGACTCTAAGCCCAACGAAGGACACCCTGACCTGGGGACGGGTGGGTCTGCCACCAGCCTCTCTGGGGGGGGGGGGGTCCAGCACGGCACCGAATCTGAAAACAGGCTTCATGGCATTTCACTGGCACACAGATGTTTGGATTTTTAACTTTCCCTGGCTGGGACTGGGAGAGCCTGCGGAGAGGACCAGTTATTCTGCGCTCCTTCAAAAACGCTCACGCTCCCAGGTGAACTTTTTCAAAGTGAGGAGCGGTCAGCTTTTCACCCCAGTGGGATTCTTTGAAGTTGTGGGAGCGATGCACTGTTATCAGACTGGCAGACAGCCCTCAGAAGTGAGTCTCGATTTTGTTCAACCCTCGTTGCGTCCCTTCCACGCCCCATCCGCAACGTCATCATCTTCACTCTCCGTCCACCCTAGCTCTCCCAGCTTCCTCCCTCTCCTCCAGAATAAGTCCGCGAGAGGAAAAACCTGGACTGGACTCCATCCGGATGAAATTCTACAGGTGTTACGCTGGAGCGGAGCCAGACTGATTGTGGGAGAAGCAGAGACAGACCCTGGAACTCCAGATAAGTCGGGGGAGAAACTTCAGAGAGACAGAAAACACCATCGAAACTAGATTAGGACTGAGAGATAAAGGGAGAGAGAAGCAGAAGAAGATAGGAAGAGGGAGAGAGAGCGAGAGATATGTTGACAGCTGGAGCTGTAGAGATTAGGGTTGAAAGCAGCCCTCTCCCCCTCTCTCTCCCGACGTACGTTTGCTCCTGCAGTGGCGGGAGATTGATGGAAATAGGCCTTCAGACAACTCCATTACCCATAAACAACCGCATCTGTGGAGAATTCAATGGCCGCCGAGCAGAGCAGCGGCGCTCATTGCCACCACTGCTGCTCATGCATGTGGGAACGAAAGGTTGCTGGTTTGAATCCATGCGCCGATTAGGTGAAACATCTTGCCGATGTGCCCTTGAGCAAGGTACTTAACCCCAACTTCTCCTGTAAGTCGCTCTGGATAAGAGCGTCTCCTAAAGGACTAAAATGTCAATTCAATTTGCGGATTTTGCACACATGGAGAGGACTGTTGCTAGACAGGATTAAAATACATTTAAACAGAGGAAGGGGTAAGGGGCTGTGTGTGTGTGTGTGTGTGTGTGTGTGTGTGTGTGTGTGTGTGTGTGTGTGTGTGTGTGTGTGTGTGTGTGTGTACATATATACTCACTCCATCATGGAGGGGGGGATGGTGCAGCAGTCCTGGATGGCGGTGAGGGGGGAGGTCAGGTGGGCCGTGTAGGACGCCTCCACCACCTGCTTGTTCCTGTTCACCACGTCCAGGTAGCGGTTAAACTTCTCACGGATCTTCTTCGCAAGCTACAACCCATCACACACACACACACACACACACAGTTGGATATATTCTGTATAGCACACATCATACGTAAGGTTCTCCTCATCATGGTGGAATTACTTATGGAAAACATAACCACACACACACACACACACAATGAATCTGATTATATTTGAGTACCTATATTCCCTTTTTATTCCAGCTGGGTTGAAGCGCATCCTTCAGACCTAGATCTAAACCGCAGTCAGACAGTCTACTCCTCTTTATTCCGATTTGAACAAGGCCCGTATCAAAAGACACACACCGAGTCCTCATACATACTGGTTGAATTAACGAGGCAGAGAGCTTTGAACAACATCAAAAGGCCTCGGAAGCAGACGCCGCGCGTGAAAGCGGTCAGCCTTAAGAAGGAATCGTGACGCGTCGCACAGTCGACGGTACGGGAAACCGAGAGAAAAGACAAAGCGCGATTCCTCACGAAACAAGAACAAACAAGCCTTCCCTGTAGCTCAGTTGGTAGAGCATGGTGTTTGCAACGCCAGGGTTGTGGGTTCGATTCCCACGGGGGGCCGGCACAGAAAAAAAATAAAAAAAATTGTATGAAATGTATGCATTCACTACTGTAAGTCGCTCTGGATAAGAGCGTCTGCTAAATGACTAAAATGTAAATGTAAGACGACCGTGATTCAACTTACATACAGCTCTGACAAACATAGTGAAACCAGCAGTCTCTACACGGTCCCCAAATCCAGGAGGAAGTCAAGGCAACGTACAGTATTAGATAGAGCAGGGTTCCCCAAACTCGGTTTTTGCCCTGGCACTACACAGCTGATTGAAATCATCAACTAATCATCAAGCTTTGATCGTTTGAATCAGCTGTGTAGTGCTAGGGCATAAAAAACTAAAAACGTGCAGCCCTTGTGGTCCCGAGGACTTAGTTTGAGAAACGCTGATACAGAGCCGTGAGCACACGGAACACCCTTCTCTCTCAAACCGGTGCTTGCCTACAGGAGTAGCAAGAGGAACGACCCCCACCTTACCTTCAGGCTACGCTCAAACCCTAAATCCCAACCCGGTCTCTTGAAATAAAAATACTCATATCACAGAGCGAGCAGTACAGCTTCATATGACACCAATTGTTGTTTTGTAGCACCTACACATGAAACAAGATGGCGTCTTAAAGGAGGCCTGAGTAAGGCCAAAATGTCAAACACTAGATACAAATGTAAACAATCCCCCCCCCAAAAAAAAAGACCACTCTACAGATTCAATTGTGAAAAGACCCAAAGTCATGGTGTTTTTTTTTGTCCTGGTTTTGTGAGAAATCCCTCAAAAGGAAAAATGTAGTTCATTAAAAAAGGGGCGGATAATTGAATCGTGCTGGTTAGTGTTCGGCCTGACTAGGCCCCTGTCTGTCCGGTGTTAGTGTGCCAGCTAACGCTATGCATACATTACAGCTCTCAGAGGGGGCGTTATGGCTGACTGCACGCATCTCTGAGCCTCATTCAAAAAAGGGTTCCCACCTGTGGGACACTAATAACGAGTGCACTAGCAGCCCCTCACAACAGGTTCCTGTTCCTACTCTGGAGCCAATGAAAACCCCCACAGGGAACCAACCTCGTTAGAACCTACAGGACCGTGGCAACTCACACCCACTCACACGCATTCACGCACAGGCTACATATCCTGCGTAGGATAAGATAGGCTAGAAATCAACACAAACAAGCACTGATAACTCACACAAACTCAGAACATACAGTAGGCTTTAACAAGACTCAAATCAGTGACATTCACTCACTGCCTGGAGAAAAGAAAACAACTTGGGAGAACCCCCGCTACCGGCGACCCGTAACCCCTCTACCGGCAACCTGTCCCCTCTACCGGCAACCCGTAACCCCTCTACCGGCAACCCGTCCCCTCTACCGGCAACCCGTAACCCCTCTACCGGCAACCCGTAACCCCTCTACCGGCGACCCGTAACCCCTCTACCGGCAACCCGTCCCCTCTACCGGCAACCCGTCCCCTCTACCGGCAACCCGTCCCCTCTACCGGCAACCCGTCCCCTCTACCGGCAACCCGTCCCCTCTACCGGCAACCCGTCCCCTCTACCGGCAACCCGTCCCCTCTACCGGCAACCCGTCCCCTCTACCGGCAACCCGTCCCCGCGTCTGTCCACATCCCATAACGAGGCGTGCCTGCCAACACTGCCCAGGCCAGGCCAGGAGAAATGTGCTGTGACCCATTGACCGAGCTACACCCAATCAGCCAGTCGCTGTTCCTATTAATCCGCCGGCCCAGCCGCTCCTCCGATTATGGCATTTTACAGGGGCCAGCGGCGTCACCCTGAATTACAGGGCCACCCGATATGCGAGTCCAAAAATGGCACCCCATTCCCTATATAGTGCACTACATTTGACAGGGCTACGGTCAAATGTAGTGCACTATGCCGGTAGTAGGTTGTCATTTGGGACGCGGCCCAACATACTGTACACCCCCCTCCCAGACTGGGACGGACCAGCAATTAGGCCCAATGTGGACTCACTATTAGGTGCGTCTCAACCACTGTTGAGCTGTCCGAGTGCCTTCACTAGCCACAGCACGGTGTGGTTAAGACTGAGAAATACCCATTCATGAGTCCAGAGGAACTACAGAGGAACGAGAAACCAAAAGACCTGCAAGGCACAGGTTTAGTGATTTAGGAGTACTTTTCCTTAGCCAAAACCACCCTCCTTCCTCCCCCCCCCTTCCCTACCCACAAATCCCAACCAACCACCCGACGACCCCGGCCTTACCGCTTACTCCTCCCCAACTTCACTAGAACACATGTTGGGCTTTGTGGTTGCTGTAGCCCTGACCAGGAAGTCCCAGACCATGCAGTTCCATTGTGTGGCTCTGGTTCAGGGCGGTTAGGGCTAGGTCAGGGTTAGGGAGCCGAGATGTAACCCGTGTCAGTACCAGGGTAGACTGGGAGAATGTTAGAGAATAAAAAACCCATCACAGTCATTCCATGGAACTGATTTGATTTGATTTCTTAAACACAGAAACCTCTCCACTAGCCCTGACTGGCCTTTTACAGAAATGTCGCCATCAGACCACAGCCTCCACCTCTAGTCTGTAGAGTCCCTGGGGGCTCAGGCACACTGATAAACAGACTGGGCTGTTAGACTGGCGTGACCACCTTGTCCTCTGGCTACATACACACACACACACACAACAATCCGTCCATCTATAGGCTGTTTTGACCTCCGGCTAGCTGCCCACTGTCTGCCGTCTCTCTCGCTTTACTGATTCCATCTCATCTCCCCAGAGGACCAAACAACAGACATAACGCTGAGGACTTTTAATAGGAAATGTCCACTCCGTTGTCTGGCTCAGTCCCAAGTGGGATCTTCTTCATTTTGGCTAAGCCAAATAAACATCTAGAATCATGTTTATTACACTTTAAACATTTCTGGGATGAGTGGAGATGGCCAGCCTGTGTCATTACTCAGTGGCAGATGTCCTCACCTTGCTCGTCTCCTGGCTGAGCAGCGAGAGGGAGATGGTGAAGGGGGAGCCGGGGTGCCAGTCTCAAAGCCGGGCTCTGTCTCTCTGCCTGTCTTTCAGTCAGTCTTTTTTCTTTGGGCTTCCTCCCCACTGTGGATTCAGCTCTAATTGGTGCTGTTTGGCTGCCACGGTGCCAAAGTGTCATTTCCCACCTGCCTCCTACCCGGGGAGAACCATGCCAGCAATGCCAGGGCTGGCACCGTCTGGTCTCGGTAATGCTAAATTAGCAAGAGTCTTCGAGGCATGCAATTGCTACAGAGACACTGTTGAACATCTTGTCAATATTTTCGATGAATTCGAACAGCATAAGAATCATTCTTTGGAAAAAAAATAATGTAAAACTTGAACTCTCCAGCCTACCTCCAAGGAAACGGACAAGAAGGGAAACATTTTATCAACCTAGGTATCTACTGGTCGGATGCATTTAGCATGGTTTCTGGAACCGTAAATTTTTTTAAAACATACTGTAACTAAATGTCCACACACAAGGAGCGGTAACCTATACAGTCCACAGATGGATACTACTGGAGCGGTAACCTATACAGTCCACAGATGGATACTACTGGAGCGGTAACCTATACAGTCCACAGATGGATACTACCGGAGCGGTAACCTATACAGTCCACAGATGGATACTACTGGAGCGGTAACCTATACAGTCCACAGATGGATACTACCGGAGCGGTAACCTATACAGTCCACAGATGGATACCACCGGAGCGGTAACCTATACAGTCCACAGATGGATACTACCGGAGCGGTAACCTATACAGTCCACAGATGGATACTACCGGAGCGGTAACCTATACAGTCCACAGATGGATACTACCGGAGCGGTAACCTATACAGTCCACAGATGGATACTACTGGAGCGGTAACCTATACAGTCCACAGATGGATACTACCGGAGCGGTAACCTATACAGTCCACAGATGGATACTACCGGAGCGGTAACCTATACAGTCCACAGATGGATACTACTGGAGCGGTAACCTATACAGTCCACAGATGGATACTACCGGAGCGGTAACCTATACAGTCCACAGATGGATACTACCGGAGCGGTAACCTATACAGTCCACAGATGGATACTACCGGAGCGGTAACCTATACAGTCCACAGATGGATACTACCGGAGCGGTAACCTATACAGTCCACAGATGGATACTACCGGAGCGGTAACCTATACAGTCCACAGATGGATACTACCGGAGCGGTAACCTATACAGTCCACAGATGGATACTACCGGAGCGGTAACCTATACAGTCCACAGATGGATACTACCGGAGCGGTAACCTATACAGTCCACAGATGGATACTACCGGAGCGGTAACCTATACAGTCCACAGATGGATATTACCGGAGCGGTAACCTATACAGTCCACAGATGGATACTACCGGAGCGGTAACCTATACAGTCCACAGATGGATACTACCGGAGCGGTAACCTATACAGTCCACAGATGGATACTACCGGAGCGGTAACCTATACAGTCCACAGATGGATACTACCGGAGCGGTAACCTATACAGTCCACAGATGGATACTACCGGAGCGGTAACCTATACAGTCCACAGATGGATACTACCGGAGCGGTAACCTATACAGTCCACAGATGGATACTACCGGAGCGGTAACCTATACAGTCCACAGATGGATACTATATACTGTTCAATCAGAAAGTACTTCCACATTTTGTTCCAGCCTTTTTCCAAAAAAAACAAAAAATAAAAAAAAAAATTCGATATATTTTTTCATTTTCATCCATATCGGGGGAACCGTTTAGAAATTACAGCACTTTTTGCACAAAGTCCCTCATTTTAGGGGACCAAAAGTATTGGGACAAATTCAATTGTGTATTGAAATAGTCAAACGTTGAGTGTTTCTGAACACTTCCACATTCATGTGGATGCTACCATGACTACGGATAGTCCTAAATATACCGTGAATACTGATGAGTGATAACGTTAGACGCACAAATATCATATCCCCAAGACATGCTAACCTCTCACCATTACAATAACAGGGGAGGTTAGCATTTTTGGAGGGATATGACATTTGTCCGTCTGTAACCTTCTCACTCATCAGTATTCACGATTCATTCAGGACTATCCGTAATCATGGTAGCATTTGGATTTTAATGTAGAAGTGTTTAGAAACATTCTATTGTTATATACAATACAAGTGACTCCAAAATGGCACAATGCATTATTTACCATTCATTTCTATTGGGCACAAAATAATCTGAAACACAACCAAAACAAACAAATGCATCCAACAAGTTTGTAGAGTCACAAGCTGTAATCATTGCGTGCTAGAAATATGGGACCAAATACTAAACTTTTAACTACTTTAATACACATAAGTGAATTTGTCCCAATACATTTGGTGCCCTAAAATGGGTGGACTATTGTACAATTCTAAAAATCAGGTGATTCTAAACGAATCGCCAGATATTGATTAAAAAAACAATGCCCTCAAATTTAAGCGGACAGTCTGCACTTTAACCTCAATAGCCACTGTAACTTTTGGAGGAGTTCACTGTATATTACTCTTCCCCTCAGCACACTGGGCTGGACACAGTGGACATCACCTTTCTGAATTGCTCGACGGGATGAATAACGTTTATTTAAAAACAGATGTCGGATTCTAAAGTAGCCTCTTTATTGGCAACCAATGGGAGAGTGCAGATGAAATGACATTAACTCAGTCTCTCACGCCGCATTGGAGTACAGGTAGAGGAGCCATGTTTCCATTCCAGCATCTCCTTGTCAGAGTGAAGCCTTACTGCACTGACACTCTAGTGCATTAGAGAATGGGGGGAGTGAAAAACAAAGACAACTTCAAAGCCAATGAGACGGCAGCTGTAGAATTTTAATAAGCCCTCCTTTCCTCTGATGATGGCTGTGTGTGTGTGTGTGTGTGTGTGTTACTGCGGCACAGACAGACAGTCACAAGCGCACATACTGTGCAAATACACTCGTGTGCGCACACACACACACGAGCACCCAGTGACTCACCTGCTGTACCTCCGTCTCTCCGTTTGAGGTCTTCTCCGTGTACACAAACGAGTTGAAAATTCTCTGCAGAAAGAGAGAGCGAGAGCGAGAGCGAGAGCGAGAGCGAGAGCGAGAGCGAGAGAGAGAGAGAGGAGACACAAAAACATGGTTAGTATGCTGTAGAAAGACTTACTGCAGTGGTTCGTTTAAAAAACCTAAATCACTGCACACAGACGCAAATCCACATGGGATTTATTCTGATTGCTTAAAGGCCCACTGCAGTCCAAAAAAATGTTATTTCCCTGTGTTTTAAGTATATTTCCACACTATGAGGTTGGAAAAATACTGTGACATTCAAAAAAAAAATGTAAGAGCTGTTTGAAAAGACCACCTGAAATTTCAGCCTGTTTTGGTGGTATGAGGTTTTGGCCTTCCATGGTGACATCGCCATGCGGTAAATGATTTAATAGACCAATAAGAACGAGCTCCAAACCTCTCTGCCAATAACATCTGGTCAAATTCTGCCTACAGGCTGACTTGACTGCAAAACAATCTGAACCCATTCAACATGTTTGGTGTAGGCAACATATACTGTACAATAGACATCTTCCACCAATCCTTAAAACACGTTTGACCTAGGCATAAATCCATATTTTGAAGCAATAGTAGATGTCCTTGTACGACCTCGGCACCAACACAAACTCAATGAGCCCCCAAGAAAACAGTTAAAACACCTGCACTGGTATGCTATGCACACTGACACACACAAAACACACACCCAAGAACACAACTTTTTTAAGCAAGCTTGTCTCCTGAGTACCGTACCACACACACGCCGCGCCCCCCCGCCCCCCAAACATCAGGCACAACATTTAGTGCAAGGCGGAGGCGCACTAAAACAACAGTTAAATAAACGTTGACTTAAAGTGGCAGGTGTTTCACTGTAAGCTTCTCTGCTGCTTCACTACAGACACACACACCAGTCCTGTCCACACATACTGTAGGACACCTTACAGAGCGGAGGGGCACCACCTACCCAGCATGCTTCACTCCACACCACTCCGCCCGCCAACGCAGAGTTCACTCCACTTTATTGCATTACCATGGTAACCCCCCCCCCCCCCCCCCCAATAAAGGTAGATGTCAAAACAAGCATTGATTTATGGGACCTCACACAATCAAGAGGAGACTTGTCACGCTGAACTAGGTTCCTAAATATCAACACAAGGAAAACCTAAAAAGCCGGCTGTCAGGTAGAGAACAGTCCTGTCTGAGCTGGTTTTATTCTCTCTACTGTAGTTAAAGTGCTAGGCTTTGGTCGACACTGGGAGGTATGTGTTAGTAAAACTTGGGAGAAACAGACACACAAAAGACAAAAAGCTGCACATTTCACCTGCAGTGTTATTCAGACAACTAGCCCAACCTCTTAAAATTGTGAAATAAACACATGAAGCACAAAAACAAACTGAACCATCCCCACAGCTAGCTAGCTAGTGTTAGAGTTAGCTTAACGCTGTATCGTTAGCTGGTCTTCCACCGTGCAGGCTGTTTGTTTTTGGATGTGGTCCAGCAGCTTTCACAGCTATACCCTGGGCAGGGAGGAATGCCTCAATCTCTAACCCAATACGGCTCACCCTGGCTGGGCCACCGGGGCCGGTTGATGTGACGCCCCTAATTTCTATCTGAAACCTAAAGCTTGGGGTGGCCCTCTTCAATGAACAAACCCACCCACGGCCTAATTTGCCCAAATTAACTAAATCTTATACACCTTTCACATAAGATTTACATTTATATGACCCCCCCCCTTCAAAATGGCCCATTTTTACCACGTTCTTGCCGACATAAGCCTTCTATACATTCCCATGCCACGCTGGCGACGAGTGGGAGGGGTGTGCAGATGTGGGTGGGCGTCTGCTTGAAGGAATCCAGAGTAAGTCCATTTGAAATCAAACACTGACAGCATCCCTTTTGATTTAAACAAAACGTTTCATACATGTTTGTACGTTGAAGAAGTGGCCCGACAGTGACTTTTTGGACCTGAATGCCAAAACATTCAGGAGATAAAAGGTGCTCAAACTTGACCCTTTTTACATACGGGAAATTCCAAGGTAACGGAATTACACTTTGACTAAGTTTTTTTTACTTTAAATGTTTGAAAAAATAAAAATAAAAAAAATACATTGATTTCAAAGTTTAGAAAACTATACAACTATGTACAAGGACTACTTAACAATGTCCACAAACACTCTGGATAAGAGCGTCTGCTAAATGACGTAAATGTAAACATTTACAAAAACGAATTTAGTGGAAGAACTGTGCAGATGCAAACTTTGGTAACTGAATGTCAAATTTTCCTCAGGTTTGTATGTGTCCACGTTTTCCAAAAACTCTTAAATATATGCTCCGAATTAAGACTCAAAAGATGTCTGCAGAAATAATGGTGTGTCAGCTATGATATGGCGCCTTGAGTTTAAATAAATCTCTTTTGGTTATTGAACTATGTTATGTGAAGTGGATTCACACCCGGTAACGGAGCTACATTCCGGTCCCCTGATCTGTGCTACACCGAAATGCAGAATGATGGGTATTCATGTCATTCTTCTCATGTTTCACAAGTTTGGACAGCATAGCAAAGTAGAGTGCAGTACAATACAGCAGGGTAGAGTACAGTACAGTGCAATAGAGTACAGTATGGTTCAGCACAGTACAATATATTGTAGTCTACTCTACCGGGGTAGCAGGTAGCCTCGAGGTTAGAGCGCTCGGGACAGTAACCAAAAGGTCGCTGGCTCGGAAAAACAAATCTATTGCTGTGCCTTTGAGCAAGGCACATAAGCCTGACTGCTCCATTGGTGAGATTCAATGGCGACCCTGGCCATGACCCCACTCCCTGCGTGTGTCTCAGGAGGAGTTGGGATATGAAAGAGTGAATGAGAGAGAAAGAAATGGCCAGAAGAGAGGGGTTGTCCAGAACGACTGTTTTTACACTTGGTTAGACCTCCAGACGAGAGAACCGCTATGAGCTGAACATAACAGTACGCCAGCGGAAGGGATCACAGTAGCAGGTGACCCAATTGTGGTTTGCGACTTTGATTTCTCATTGTAGCCAATTCGGTTGGAGTAATTGCATTTCAGATTCTTTGGTAAACCTATTACCATAATCACTATAACTAATGGGTAGCTCTACCATTACTTGTTACTTCTGTGAACTTCCATTATCCTCCCTCTAAATGAGAAAACATCTTAAAGATGTGTGTTTTTGGGTAACGGAATTAGAAGGCACAAAGCAGTATCTCTTAAACTTACTGAAGGTAAACATCTTCAAAAGACCATGTTTCCCATCTGCTTATCCAGAAATCAGCCTTTACTTATGCCAAATTTTTAAGACAGAAAAAGGGTTGGAAAAATTTATCTATGCCTTAATTTACCTCCCCAAAAAATAGACTCTTCGCTTTCATTTGACACCCAGTTTGTTATGCTCCTATAAAAACACGCTAAGGCTCATGGGTTATTTTCAATGGAAATGCCCATACCATGAGACATCCATGTCTTCATCACTGGAAAAAGATAAATGGTTTAGTTTGATATCATTTAAAAACTTTGTGCTTGATTGAAACTATTTTACACTTATACAATTATAAAATGTTCTAACCTTTAACGTCAATTATCAAAAAAAGGCGTCAACTCAGATTCTTTTGTCATATTCACATATGCTGAAGCAGAGACATTTGACGTTTCTGTGTTGTGCCCGCCATCGGTTGAGACAGAGTGGGTGTCATTTAAATTAGGGCTGGGCGACACAGTCAAAATATCATATCACAATATTTAAAAAAATTAGGTATGACGTATTTGACAGTATTTTATGTTTTTGAGTAATACAAGTTCTAAATTTGCTTTATAAGTAGTGCGTGACCCTAGGGTGGCAAGAAATGCAGTGCATTCGGAAAGTAAAATTGATAAAATATATATATTCCCCTTTATATATATATATATATATATATATATATATATATATATAAAGGGGAAGGTTTTCATCAAGGATCTCTCTGTATTTTGCTCCGTTCATCTTTCCCTCAAACCCGACTGGTCTCCCAGTCCCTGCCGCTGAAAAACATCCCCACAGCATGATGCTGCCACCACCCTGCTTCACCGTAGGGATGGTGCCAGGTTTCCTCCAGACGTGACGCTTGGCGTTCAGGCCAAAGAGTTCAATCATGGTTTCATCAGACCAGAGAATCTTGTGTGGCCTACCACTTCGCGGCTGAGCCGCTGTTGCTCCTAGCCGTTTCCACTTCACAATAACAGCACTTACAGTTGACCGGGGTAGCTCTAGCAGGGAAGAAATGTTAATCAATCACTGACTTGTTGGAAAGGTGGCATCCTATGACGGTGCAACATTGATAGTCAATGAGCTCTTCAGTTAGGCCATTCTTCTGTCAATGTTTTCTATGGAGATTGCATGGCTGTGTACACGATTTTATACACCTGTCAGCAATGGGTGTGGCTGAAATAGCCGAATACAACAATTTGAAGGGGTGTCCACATACTTTTGTGTATATATAGCGCATGTTTGGAAGAAGTCGCTCAAATCAAAAAAAGGGGAGTGGACAAAAAGTAATTAATTTGGCCGGTCTAAAAGGTACTGCATCGCAGTGCTAGCGACGTCGCTGCAGTTCCGGGATTGATCCCGGGCTGTGCCGCAGCCGGCTGTGACTGGGAGACCCACGAGGCGGCGCACACTTTTCCCAGCGTCCCAGCCAAATATATACAGACGGAACTTCGGTGAAACAAAATCACTTTGATTGATTATCAGACAAGTGACAGGCTTTTGGTTGGTAGTAGGTTACTACGCGACTGAAGAGCAAAATAATCCACTTTGTTACGCTACATAACGTGTTAGCTAAATGTTCTGATCAGTGCTGATAAATGAGCCAACTAGATTAATATCATCATGAGCAGCACTCATCTCAATTTAGCTAAACCCCCCCCCCCACCCTAACTTATTTTATTTAACTATGCAAGTCAGTTAAAAACAAATTCTTATTTACAGTGACGGCCTCGGAACAGCGGGTTGTTCAGGGGCAGAATGACAGATTTTTACCTTGTCAGCTCGGGGATTCGATCCAGCAACCTTCCGGTTACTGGCCCAACGCTCTAACCACTAGGCTACCTGCCGCCCCATTGTAGCCTAACCAACAGATTCAGTGAAAACTAAAATATGACACTGAGCACGGTTACAACGCACACAACAATGCTGACAGTTTAAAAATAGCTGACAAACCACAGGCAGAAAATAGAGAATCCTCAAATGATCCAGGCTGGGGACAGGGAGCGGGCACAGGCGGCGAAGCATTTTGATTAGAAGGCTGTGACCAGGGAAGGTTGTGGTGGAGTGGGGAAAATAAACCTATTAGCAATTCAGTCACCTTCAAAGGCCAGTCCGGAGCCTTGAGCCACAGTCTTTTCGGGTTGGACTGGTGAGGGAGGGAGTGGGTTGGGGGGGGGGGGGGGTCAGTCACAGAAAACTACACAATTTAATCCTCTCTTTAGGGCCGACTGATCAGTGGACCAGGGTTTGGGAGATCCCCGTCGGTCTGACACCCTGAAGGGGTGATGGAAACATGGACGCATTACTTCGGTGTGGTGCACCAAGTTCCCCCATACTGTGCCTGCATGGGTGCGTTTGGGAGTTATATATATATATATATATATATATATATATATATATATATATATATATATATATATATATATATATATATATATATATATATATATATTCCACGTGCTTCGCAGAGGGAGGCGACGGTGGGAGCGTGTGGGAGCCCAGGGGGTGGGCGGGAAGGACAGACGACTCAAGCGTGGTACAAACAGACGAGAAGACAGACAGCCTTTAGGAGGCTGAGATAGACTGAGGTAGTATCTGCATCCTGCTGTTGGTACGCTGCTTCTCTCCTTGCCATCCCCACTCTCAGATACGCTTCGCTCGTTTGCACTAGAAAGGGCTAGAGCCGGGAGTCAGGCAACCCTAGTTCTGCCTCCGATGTGAAGGTTTTTTTCAGGCTCTCTACACATACTAGAACACAGATTCCCTGCTATCCACCATTTTGATTGTAGGGTTAGTTTCCATATTGCAGTGTATTTGTTACTTGGAGCATTATAGCTCTATATGCCGATATCTTGGGAGTACTGGAGAAACCAAAAGGGTTCACTACTGGGGGGAGCAGGTCTAATAAAGTCCAAAATGCGACATTTCTAAAACCCCAGAAACATGTTCTAGTTTATTAATGTCTGCATTTCAATTCAGTGCCACAGATTAAGGCAACATTTTCTAATGAAATGACTGGGCCGTCCCTGCTTGTCTGCAAAATACGTGATGTAATCAATTTCAATTGTCAATCTTAAGTATGAAAGCACACAGAATCTCTCTGCCGATAGGAGGCCGTTCCTTCTCTTACTCAACCAAAAGTGGTACCACGTGGGAGCAAAAAAAAAAGATTGCATTTTCTCCGTACATTAACGGATGAGCCAGTCACAATTCGTACTTATTTATTTAACTAGGCAAGTCAGTTAAGAACTAATTCTTATTTACAATGACAGCCTACCGGGGAACAGTGCATTAACTGCCTTGTTCAGGGGCAGAATGGCAGATCTTTAACTTGTCAGCTCAGGGATTCGATCCAGCAACCTTTCGGTTACTGGCTTAACGCTCTAACCACTCGGTTACCTGCTGCCCCGAATGCAATGTAGGCTATGGATAGTAGCTAGCTAAGTGGACAGATGCAATGCACATACAATACTAAATACTTCCTCCAAGATAGCCAGCTACTGTAACTAGTATTGACATAATTAAAACACAATGGATTAGCTAGTTTCCATGAAACAGCTGCCTGTGTTAGTGCAGTGTCCTTAGCTAGCTAGCTATGTTGTGCTAGCTAGCCAATATGCTAACGCTAGCTAGCTAAACATTTGGCTATGGGCTGGAAATGGCAGTATGGAGAATGAATTCAATTGATTCTTTGACATTTGCTAGGCGTCAACAAGGAATTTCTACAAAATAGTTCAAGATAGCTTGAAATCTAAACAATAAGCAATACGCACGGACATGCATTGCCAAACAACGCCATTGGCACGTTCTGGTTTGGAGTGATTTAACAAGGTTGAGTGAGTGGCTGACGACTTCCAAGGTCTTTGCTGTGTGAACACAAGAGATTACTTAGCACCTCTGAACAGAGTGTCGGCAGTCAATGTCAGCAGGCATTACTAACAATCCTACCGATGTGTCTGAGCTTTTACTAACGAACCCTCTGACCCTCAGGCTACATCTCTAAATCCACACCCCCTCTCGTCTCTGCACTGAAGAGGGAGGCTTTTGGGAACGATGTGTGTGTGTGTGTGTGGTGTGTCAAATCACATTTTATTGGTCACATACACATATTTATCAGATGTTATCGCAGGTGTAGAGAAATGCTTATGTTCCTAGCGCCAACACTGCAGTAATATCTAACAATATACAACAATCTAAAAGTAAAAGAATGGAATTAAGAAATATAGAAATGTTAGGACAATGTTGGAGTACGGAGTAGTGTGGGTGTGTACGTGCATAGCTATGCCGAGAGGGAAAGAAAACACAGCAAAATGAGTTCACATGCAATTAGTTCCACATTTTTTTCCTGTATTGTTTGTAAATATGCCTCAGTTGTCATGGTACTCTGACTGAACCATAATAGATGACAGGTCAAATGGCTGTTTATTGGAGAGAAGGAAAAAAACACATCTACAACTCAATTTAGGTCGAAAAACATGGTTCAGCACAGAAATACTGGAGGTCCAGCACAAGTACGTCTGGTAGAGTAATGATCTCAGTTCGTTGCTACGCCAACCTACTGTGGTATGGCCTAAAACATTGAAAGCCCATAAATCACACCATGCCATTCCAAGGCCTCGGACCCAAAGAACCGCTCCGACTAGCCACATACGATGGCTTCTCAGCATGGGCATACCCTCATTAAGCATCATGTTAAGAACCTCAGTTATAGAATGGAGCATGCAGTAAACAATACAGGCACCCCGCATTTAAAAAAAAAATGGCTCCTAAAAATATAACCATAGCAAAAACCAAGCTATATCATGATCACACCCATGTAGCAGCCTAGACTAGCCTGCGCTTTAGGCCTGATCTCTACTTTGGTGAACTCTGGAGGGGCCTCCCTTCCCCCTGCCTCTCCCTCCTCCCCCAGTCAAGGGAGAGAGGCCTGTCAAGAGTGTGCGGTTCTGAAATAACAAACCCCCTTTTGTGCAAACAGCGGGGCCATAGAGAGGCCGGGACACCCAGCACAGAGCAGATCCCCTACACTGATCCCAGACATGTCCCAGCCTCCCAGACCCACAGCACAGACACTGTTTGCTGCTCTACTCACTGCTCCAGTAGACAGAATATAATGCTTCCCACATGTGAGGGAGAGAGGGGGAAGGATGGAGAGGGGGAGAGAACAATGACAACAGTGGAGGCTGGTGTTTTATTACAACCTCTCCCTGCAGCTACACCTCTCCCCGCAGCTACACCTCTCCCCGCAGCTACACCTCTCCCCGCAGCTACACCTCTCCCCGCAGCTACACCTGCTTATTGTAAAGTGTCCAACTGAGAAATAATGTGCACAGGGAAATGTCATTCCAAATCAGAAACAAAAGATAATTATTTTTGCTTGTAGATTGTAACTGAATTTCAACAGAAAAATTGGGTCATAAATGTTGACCCGAACAAGATCCATGGATTCTTTCAAGATACGGGGATTTGTCTAATGAGGCGAATAAGCTCAAGGTCGATAGAAACAGAGGAAAAACAACTAGAATTTTTCCATAACCCTTCACTACATACCTACGAAGATAGACACAGACCGACAGACAGACGAGAGAAGGGAGAGAGAGAATGATCAGTAAACATGGAAGGGGAATGCTGTGCCAGAATAACAGCTCAGTGTTTCATCTACCTGGAGTTCAAATTTACTTTAAAAAGAGTCTGTCTGGACATCCTATAAGGCTGTTTTACGTGTAGACAGACACACAAACGAGATGAATTGTTCTCTGCTCCCGTCCAACAACAAAAAAAAAGCACATTGTGAATTTGTGAGTCGTAAGGCTGCTTTGCTGCAGTGGCTGATGGGAGAGTGACAGCAGCGGCGCCTGCGTCTGATCTCATCCTTCTGAAGGTGTTAGAAATCGCGAGGTGAACCTTGCCTCTGCGCCAGCGCCGAACTCTGAGCTTCAAAGAGAAATGCACAGCTCGCAATGGGGCGACAAGTGGAGAAAATGGAAAACGAGAGAGAACGGAGAGAGCTCACGTCTCCGTCTGACATTCCCGTGCTCATCCATCTCCCCCGGATGGATCACAAAGCCCCCGCGCTCCCTCCCTTCCTGCCCCACAGACAGAGCTCCGGACTGGGCTGGGGCCAGGACTACCCCCTCTGCCCTGGTGTCTACTGTCGTTTACCATGCAGTCTGGAGCTTTGGGTGGAGGGGGATCCAATCAAACCCAGATAGCAGCAGTGCTGTAGAAGGGGGCCAACAGGGAGGACTGTAGTGGGTGTAGGCCAGGGGGAGCCGAGGGCTGGTTGTAGACCAGGGGGAGCCGAGGGCTGGTTGTAGACCAGGGGGAGCCGAGGGCTGGTTGTAGTGGGTGTAGGCCAGGGGGAGCCGAGGGCTGGTTGTAGACCAGGGGGAGCCGAGGGCTGGTTGTAGTGGGTGTAGGCCAGGGGGAGCCGAGGGCTGGTTGTAGTGGGTGTAGGCCAGGGGGAGCCGAGGGCTGGTTGTAGTGGGTGTAGGCCAGGGGGGGCAGAGGGCTGGTTGTAGTGGGTGTAGGCCAGGGGGAGCCGAGGGCTGGTTGTAGTGGGTGTAGGCCAGGGGGAGCAGAGGGCTGGTTGTAGTGGGTGTAGGCCAGGGGGAGCCGATGGGCTGGTTGTAGTGGGTGTAGACCAGGGGGAGCAGAGGGCTGGTTGTAGTGGGTGTAGGCCAGGGGGAGCCGAGGGCTGGTTGTAGTGGGTGTAGACCAGGGGGAGCCGAGGGCTGGTTGTAGACCAGGGGGAGCCGAGGGCTGGTTGTAGACCAGGGGGAGCCGAGGGCTGGTTGTAGACCAGGGGGAGCCGAGGGCTGGTTGTAGACCAGGGGGAGCCGAGGGCTGGTTGTAGTGGGTGTAGGCCAGGGGGAGCAGAGGGCTGGTTGTAGTGGGTGTAGGCCAGGTGGTGCAGAGAGGTGGATGTTGGGTTGGTGTAGGCCAGGGGGGAAAAGGGGTAAGACAAATGTGGGGTTGTAAAACTGGAGCCGAGTTGTGGAGAAGTGGAGGGATTCTACCTCAGCCTGGGAATTTTCCACCCTTCCCCCTGGGCTTGCCATTTGAGTGGGGAGAAGAGCAGACCTAGCCCTCGTTCTGTAACCAAGGACCTGTTAAAAAAGATACAACCAATCCAATGAGCTGAATGATACACTTAAATGAGTGAGTGACAAGAGTTAACCTCTATGGGCTAGGTGGGACGCTAGCGTGCCACCCGTGGTGCACTCCATCAACAGCAGGTGCATTTCAAGAGCGGCAAATTTGAATCCAAATAAATGTCAAAATTCAAATTTTTCAAACATACAACTATTTTACACCCTTTGAAAGATAAACATCTCCTTAATCTAACCACGTTTTACGATTTCAAAAAGGTTTTACGGCGAAAGCATAAATTTAGAGTATGTTAGGACAGTACATTTACAAGAGTTGTGTGTAATGTTTTGTCAAGTCAAAGACAGGGTCACCAAAACCATAAAACCAGCTAAAATGATGCACTAACCTTTTACAATCTCCATCAGATGACACTCCTAGGACATTATGTTAGACAATGCATGCATTTTTAGTTCTATCAAGTTCATATTTATATCCAAAAACAGCGTTTTACTATGGCATTGATGTTGAGGAAATCGTTTCCCTCCAATAACCGGCAGTCAAGTCAGCGTCACAAATTAAATAATTAAAATTAGAAAACATTGGTAAAATATTATATTGTCATTTAAAGAATTATAGATTTACATCTCTTGAACGCAATCAACTTGCCAGAAAATACGCGTTGCGATACAGATTAGACGTCATGTTGGGGAGATCTAAAATCGAAAATACTATGTAAATAATCCATTACCTTTGATTCTCTTCATCAGATGTCACTTCCAGGTATCACAGGTCCATAACGAATGTAGTTTTGTTCAAAAAAGCTCATCATTTATGTCCAAAAATCTCCGTCTCGTTAGCACATGATCTAAGCCAGCCGGACTTCTCGTCATGAACGAGGGGAAAAAATATATTTACGTTCGTTCAAACATGTCAAACGTTGTATAGCATAAATCATTAGGGCCTTTTTTAACCAGAACATGAATAATATTCAAGGTGGACGAATGCATACTCTTTTATAATGTATTGGAACGAGGGTACCCAACATGAACTCGCGCGCCAGGTGTCTAATGGGACATCATCGTTCCATGGCTCTTGTTCGGTCAGATCTCCCTCCAGAAGACTCAAAACACTTTGTAAAGGCTGGTGACATCTAGTGGAAGCAATAGGAAGTGCCAAAATATTCCTCCGCCCCTGTGTTTTTCAATGGGATAGGTTTAAAGGTAATACAACACATCAGGTTTCCACTTCCTGTCAGAAAAAGTCTCAGGGTTTTGCCTGCCAAATGAGTTCTGTTATACTCAGACACCATTCAAACAGTTTTAGAAACTTTAGAGTGTTTTCTATCCATATATAATAAGTATATGCATATTCTAGTTACTGGGTAGGATTAGTAACCAGATTAAATCGGGTACATTTTTTTATCCAGACGTGCAAATGCTGCCCCCTAGCCCTAACAGGTTAAGAGAACACAGTGCAGCGGTCTAGAAGACGTCTGAGAGACAGAGGAGTGATCCAGGCAGCCATTTTATCTCTCAGAGTAGCGACGGAATCTATAAAAAGAGACGGTCTGCAATCGGGCAGAGCATAACTGGATCGGACGAACAAGCCCAGCTTAGCCCAGTATAACCACGCCCCAGTCAGACTGTATTCCATGTTTATGCCGGCAGTCAGGGCCGCTGCCAGAGCCAGGCTAAATCAGACGGACGTGTGGAGGATGAGGCCTTTCCTCTCGGTCCCTTCAGGACATCCACAGACGCCCGAGGAAAACTGAGAAGTCAGAGGGAGTCGGGCTAATCTCTACCATCGTAACATAAACCCTAGTGGTTTAGAAGAGGACTGAATTCTCATTAAAAATGGTCTACGTAACAACCCGTTAAGTCTAGAGTTGGGGACATAATCCAGTGTTCTGGGATAAGAGGTAGTGCTCTCAAGGAGGACACGTGACACGTCTGTAATGTCTGCGGTCCTCCACCGCTAAAGTGCTTTTTCTTTTACTAGAGCCTGCCTACAGGCTGTTAGGGTTACCATGCTCCTCACAGAGACGTCCTTTTCACGTCGGGACGACGACCCAAAGTATACCCCTGCTGCGCACCCCAACGTATGACGGAAAACAAATTGACGACGGAAAGACTTTTCCACCGCGGCTATCGAAGTCTCACAACAACTGAACTCCGTCCAACGTCTCCGACTTTATAACACACACACAAAGTCTGGATGGGAATAACGGCATGTCACTGAAGTGGGAACTGTTCCAACACAAGCTGAAAACCAAATATGTCTAAGCCCTTCCATTAAGCTGATAAAAAATCCTTGAGAGTTGGGAGGCCAGAACATCCTCCCACTGTATGGAGTTTGGTAACGATCCTGGAACGCACAGACGAGACGACTTAACACTTTTTATGAGGAGCGGAGTGTAATATTGTCCGGGATATTGGACGGGCCAAGAATCGTTAAAAAGAAGGTGTGTCCGCTGTTAGTACAAGACATTGCACGCCATATGCCAGGGTGTGTATTTCACATGATGCTATATTGCAGAGCAGCTTTTAGAGCGCCTCTAAGCGGGTATGTCGTTTATTTTGTGATTGATAAGACGCATGGGGTTCGGCGTGTGCACACTTACCCACGCCTGACCAAGCGCGTGCGCTTGCCATTATGGGTCAACTCTTTTGAACCCTGCCCTGACCCCAGCACCTCCTGGCTCTAACTAAAATGTGCCATCGGTGCCCTCTCCCACCCGCGGTGCTCACAGATGACCAGGGGCCTGCCAGGCCAGGTTGCCCGGTGCCCAGGGTCTCACCCACACCTTGTGTAGAGGACAGACCGCGTGCCAGCCGCTAGCTAGACCCCCGTGCCAGCCAGCCGCCCTGGCAGTGCCAGACAGAGTCACACTCTGGTGACACACCCCATACTGGAGTCTTTCACTGTGAAGAGAGAGAGAGATGGGAGGTGAATGAGAGGTGGGGAAAGAAGGAGGGAAAGAGGACGAATGAGAGGCTGAAAGAGAACAGGAATGGCATCTATCCATCCTGCTATACGGCGTATGTGGGAAACGTAACTTTTCAACACACTTTGAGGAAGTAAGCATTTTTTCCCCCAGATAGAGTAATTCTGATCAAAAGTCCCAGAGAACGTATTTCACAAAAGTCTAACAAGGCAAAACGCACGGTGTCTGAAGGCTTGTTAAGGGCCCCGGCTCAAACCACCTCAGAGGACAAAGCCAACTGCTCCCCTACCGTATCAACACTTAGAAAGATCTGCCTTTCTGCTTCAGAAAAAGCCAGCACAGTACTGGCCTGAAATTCTCTCTCTGAAGCACAACAGAGATCATCGGAACATGTGAGAAGGAGAAAGAGCAGGAGAGGGAGGGAGAGAAGAAAGGGATGAGTAGTAGTCCTGGGGTGGTCCTCGTCCTCCACTTTTCAGTGTGTGGTGTGAGATCTTGTCTGGCTGTAGTTTCAGGGTCTTTGTTATAGAGGTCGACCGATTATGATTTTTTAACGCCGATACCGATTATTGGAGGACCCAAAAAAAGTCGATATATAATGACAATTACAACAATACTGAATGAACAATGAACACTTATTTTTACTTAATATAATATATAAATAAAATCAATTTAGTCTCAAATAAATAATGAAACATGTTCAATTTGGTTTAAATAATGCAAAAACAAAATGTTGGAATAGAAAGTAAAAGTGCAATATGTGCCATGTAAAAAAGCTAACGTTTAAGTTCCTTGCTCAGAACATGGGAACATATGAAAGCTGGTGGTTCCTTTAAACATGAATCTTCAATATTCCCAGGTAAGAAGTTTTAGGTTGTAGTTAAAGGAATTATAGGACTCTCTCTCTCTATACCATTTGTATTTCATATACATCTTTGACTATTCTTATAGGCACTATAGTATTGCCATCCTAATCTCGGGAGTTGATAGGCTTGAAGTCATAAACAGCGCTGTGAAGCAAGCATTGCGAAGAGCTGCTGGCAAACGCAGTAAAGTGCTATTTGAATGAATGCTTACGAGCCTGCTGCTGCCTACCACCGCTCAGTCAGACTGCTCTATCAAATATCAAATCATAGACTTAATTATAATAAACACACAGAAATACAAGCCTTAGGTCATTAATATGGTCAAATCCAGAAACTATAATTTCGAAAAACAAAACGTTTATTCTTTCAGTGAAATACGGAACCATTGCGTATTTTATCGAATGGGTGGCAATCCTAAGTCTAAATATTGCTGTTACATTGCACAACCTTCAGTGTTATGTCATAATTATGTAAAATTCTGGCAAATTAATTACGGTCTTTGTTAGGAAGAAATGGTCTTCACACAGTTCGCAACGAGCCAGGCGGGCCAAACTGCTGCATATACCCTGACGCGAATGCGCTTTTGTTAAATCATCCCCCGTTTAGCTAAGTAGGCTGTGATTCGATAAATTAGGCACCGCACTGATTATATGCTACGCAGGACAAGCTAGATAAACTAGTAATATCATCAACCATGTGTAGTTAGCTAGTGATTGTTAAGATTTATTGTTTTTTAAAGGTAAGTTTAATGCTAGCTAGCAACTTACCTTGCCTTACCTCCTTGCTGCGCTCCCGTAACAGGTGGTCAGCCTGCCACGCAGTCTCCTCGTGGATTGCAATGTAATCAGCATCCAAAAATGCCGATTACCGATTGTTATGAAAAATTGAAAATCGGCCCTAATTAAAATCGGCCATGCCGATTAAAAATCGGTCGAACTCTACTTTGTTATTTAGGACTCACTCACACACTGCGAGGCCAGTTATGGAGTTCTGACTGCTTCGTCATACTTAGTCTGGCATGGCCAACACTAAACCTACTGTGACTTGGCCTGCAAGACATCACCTATACATAGAGAACCTTCCCTGGCCTTGATAGCAAAACGTTTGCTTACTGTAGCATTTCCTAGCATTTGATAGCCTAGCGTAGCATTTCCTTGCATTTGATAGCCTAGCGTAGCATTTCTTGGCCTGGCCACATGTCCTAGTTCGACATTAGTCTAGCACTGCACAAGACATGATTAACTCCCCATACAATTTGTGTTGGCTAGCAACGGTGCTAAGGGGAAAGGAAAGGGACTGTGGTGAGCAAGGAAGGAAAACATCAGCCCAGTCTAGGCAAATAAAGGAAACGCGCGCACCGCTCACACATCACTGGAAGACGTTTGGTCATTCCAACTCTGACCTGTTCATGCAGCCACTAGACTGTGACTGCTGCTGGCGTCACATCCACACGCACACTGATAAATGAATTAGAGCTTCAGAGAAGGATTATGAGCGGCGAGCCCCTTATGCGGCAGGAAACCACAACGCCAAAGAACACACGTAAAACACTCAATGAATGCGCGCACAAAAACACACACAGCATCTCCATTCACCCGGCCATGGTTGAGCAGAGAGGGGAGGGAAGTACTTTATCAACCAAGCAACTGCATGGAAAGACACCAGTCTACCTCACAGTCACGCGCCAGACAGTAGGAACATTGACAGATGTTGATGAGATGTTCCTATAAGGATAAAACTAATCACCCGTACTGTTTCCTATGGGACAATGAGCTTCATCTCGACCAACCTAAAGGCTACAACAAAGGGAGATAGAGGAAGGAAGGACAGAGAAAGGCAGGGGAAGAGCTGGAGGCAGAGAAAGGGCCTGTGCTTCAGAACTAGCACAGCAGCAATAATAACTAAACCACACAGCTCTATCTAGCACGGCCGTGAGACATTTGGTCTTGAAATAACATTTTTCAACATTTTTTACCAGGCTTCTCATTAAAAATAAACTCATGTTTGCTTTTCTCCCTTCAGAGAGAGAGAGCGCGGGAGAGCTGGGAGCCGAGAGAGAATCTAGAGATGTGTTGCAGCTGGGAAATTCCATGGTAAACGGAATTACACAAAAGTACGAAAATGTATGCACTCACTATTGCAAGTCACTCTGGATAAGCACATTGGCTAAATTACTAAAGTGTAAATGTACGCTGAGACTCAGATTGTGTACTTAAAAAAATGTATGCCAAGCAAAAAAAAGTGATTTCAACGTTTAGCAAACCATACAACTATGCATAAGGACGACTTTAAAACAATTTACAAAGAACCGTGCAGGTGCAAAGCCAAAATCTCCCTCAGTTTATGCGACCAAGCTTCCCAAAAACTTTGCGATTTTGACAACGAGGCCCTTTATCTATTTCCCCAGAGTCAGATGAACTCGTGGATACCATGTTAATGTCTCCGCGTACGGTTTAAAGGAAATTGCTAACTAGCGTAATAGCTAACTAGCGTTAGCGCAGTGACTAGAGGTCTATGGGTATCTGCAAGCATGATACTGGGCCACGGCCTCAGTGGGCCTACTGTGACTTGGGGCAAAGTCAAGGCCGCTGGGGGCTTTTCGGGTGCATTTACATAACAATGACTAACTGTTTACACCTTCGGTTGATAACACCTTCTCAAAAAGCAACTGTTTTGATTATGCAGGGATTGTTGATTCTGCTCTGCACAAGTCTAGCTATGGAAACTATTTCCCTAGTATTACATCATGCACAAGTGTAAAACTGGTGTTACAGTTTAAAAGCACCACTTGAGTTTGAAAAATATATTTTGGTTATTGGACTACAGTAAGTGATTTTACACCCGGTAACAGAATTACAGTAATGGCACTGCATAATGGGTCCCTGATCTGTAGTATACAGAAACACATAATTATAGATATGAATGCAAATCTCTTCAAGGTGATAAATCCTGAATTGGATAATATAGAAATATGCAATATCGTCGTCCGTTGCATATGGTATTATTCTACACACTGGCTATTATTCTAACAAGCTCCGCCCCCCAAACAAGACCAAATTTGATTGGTCCGGACTGAAACAAATCTGAATTTATCATAGACATCTATGTTTCACAAGTTCCAACATCAAAGCACAGTAGCGTACAATTCAATACATTGTATATATTTTACTTGTGTGCTCTGCTGAACTACACGTTTCTTTACTGTACTCTACTGTGCTTTGCTGTCCAACCTTTGTTAAACAGACGTCTATGATTGGTGACTGGACCAAATCTGAACCAATCATGGACGTCTATGGTTTTGGCCAAATCTATTGCTGGTCCGGACCTAAAATCAACGGCAATAATCAAGGCCAGTCCGGACAGACCAAATAACTACTTTTCAACATCCATGGACATCCGGTGGTCAGTTACCGATTTCTCTGAAATTCTGTTACCGATTTGGTAACAGAACTACGAGTTTTAAATCCCTTAATTGCTCCTGAGTGGCGCAGCGGTCTAAGGCACTGTAGCTCAGTGCTAGAGGCATCACTACAGACACCCTGGTTTGAATCAAGGCTGTATCACAATCGCCCGTGATTGCGAGTCCCCATAGGGTGGCACACGACTGGCCCGGGTTTGGCCGGTGTAGGCCGTCATTGTAAATAAGAATTTGTTCTTAACCAACTTGCCTAGTTAAATAAAAAGGTTAAATAAAAATGTTTTAAATTCATTAAAGAAATGTTGATCAGTAAAAACGCTACCTAATTGGTAGGTCTACCTTTACTTGTTACTTCTATGATCTGTCATTATCCGCCCTCCTCATGAGGGAGATATCTTAAGATATTTTCAAATTTGTCTGGGTTTTTGGAGCCGATTACATTTTTGGCCGATACCGATATGCGATATTTTCCTTGCCAAAAAACACGATACCGATATTAAAAATTTTAGCGGCCTTTTAAGCATTCTAGTACAGTTCAAAATGTAACACATGGACGCAGCGGTCGAAGGCACTGCATCTCAGCGCAAGAGGTGTCACTACAGTCCCTGGTTCAAATCCAGGCTGTATCACATCCGCCGTGATTGCGAGTCCCATAGGGCAGCACACAATTGGCCCAGCGTCATCCGGGCCGTCATTGTAAATAAGAATTTGTTCTTAACTGACTTGCCTAGTTAAGGTAACACACACACACACGTGTAAATGCCAACAAAATTACTTTTTTGTGTATGACCCCATTACCAGTAAAACATAATCAAAACCTATTTCTTTCACTTACTTGCTGTGCTGTTTCGTTGGTCATTTGCTCAGTCATTTCATTCTCGACCAGGATTTCTATGGAACGCCGTTTGGGGATTTGCGTGCCAAAAAAGATACACGTCAAATAACACTATCATGTGTCAAATGGGTAAACGTGTCAAATAAGCTTGTTGACCAATCAGGACCTGAAAATGACTGCACGTCACATAATAATTTAACACATTCATACATTTTGTACGTAATAATTACACATTGATTACATTATCACTCGTATTTCATATGTCACAACGATTCAGCGATACGTATACTATGATGCTGGTGAAGTTGTCTAGCTGGTCATAAAAAAAAGCTAGTTAGCTCATGGATGCAAACAATGTTCTTCCCCCAAAACAAAGCAAAACGACAATCTAGGTATCATCTAAAATAATCCTAATTTATAAGACAGTTCTTATTTGATTAATGGTGGTCGGACCAATCCGTGTGAAGCTAGCTACATTAAGGATTAGCCACAATAGTGGACTTTGCGTTTAGCCTTCAAAATAAATGGCATAATTCTACTATCTGTATTCATTTGCATCACTGTCAATAGCATACTTTTATTTTGAAGGCAAACCGCAAATTCCACTATTGTGCCTAATCCTTATTGTGGCTAGCTTCACAAGACATAACCTGTTCCGGTCGAACCTCACTAGCCAGACGAAGCTAGCTGGCTGCTTATAACGTTAGCTTTGGGTAACAAAGGCGATAGGCGAACAACAATACTTACTCACAAGGATTCCTAAATCATTGCTAAGAATTAGTGGTGTAACGGACCGTAGTTGACCCGTGATCCGTAAGGATCGCCCCCCACGGTTCGGCACGCACGTGAACCATGGATCACCTGCAAAGTTCAACCATCAGTGTGAAATTGTTTTACTGCCGCTGTCACTTTTTAAAGTAATAATTCCCTAAATCTCGATGCAGAGTTGCAGTGAAAAGATAAAGACGGATGCGTGCTGCGTTTTACTCTGAAGCCTGAAGGCCGATTTGATTGTTTTAACAAGCAGTTATGTGTACTGTTCACGTGGACGGGGCATGTTGAATCCCAACGAATCAATCCTGGATGCTCGCGTTGCAAAAAGCCAAGAAGAAAAAAAGAGCAGTGGAGGAGCTGAGGAACTGGAAAAGCCTCCCGCTTCATTTAAGTCTCGCGTATGGGAGCATTTTGGCTTCCCTGTCAAATATGATGACAGAAGAAGGGTGGTGGACAACACCATTACGGTTTGCAGGCAGTGTGCCACAAGATGGCTGTATGATCATGGAAATGCATTGAGCATGGCCACATATTTAAAGCGTCGTCACCCTGGTGTGTCAGTTACGGGAGACAACTCAGCCAAGAGACAAATTCTCACCGCGGCATTTAAGCCCTATGTTGCAGAATCAGACCGGGCTGAAGCCATCACCAAATCTCTTGGGATGTTTATCGCTGCAGACATGAGGCCATACTCTGTTGTGGAAAACAAAGGGTTTAAAAATACGGTGAAAGTGCTTGAGCCACGCTACGAAATCCCCTGGCACATCCACTTCAGTATGAAGATCGTGCCAGATCTTTATGAACAGGAAAATATCAAAATTGTCGACAAACTATCCAAGACATCCTCTGTTGCCCTCACCACAGACTGGTGGACCTCCAGGGCAACGGAAAGCTACGTGACTGTGACTGCTCACTACACCACAGAGGAGTGGGAGATGCGAAGTCCGGCGCTACAGACACGCCCCCTCTATGAGAGTCACACACGCACAAATCTGCCGCAGGTACTGCTAGGAGCAGTAGCAGAGTGGAAGCTAGAGGCGCCCAATAGCGATATCCCAACCACCACAGATAATGCCAAGAACCAAGTAAATGCAGTGATAGAGGCTGGACTGGGGCCACAGATAGCTTTCACATGTGATCAATTGAGCATCCCAAAGGGGAATCTCTGTGAACCAGATGGACCGCCTCCTTGGGAGGATCAGGAAGGTGGTTTCCTTATTCCACCGAAGCACAACAGCCGCTCATGTGCTTAAGACCAAGCAAGAAATGTTACAGCTACTGACCCACAAGCTCATACACGATGTCACAAGATGGAACTCCACTTATGACATGTTAGAGAGCTATCTTGAGCAGCAGGCAGCTGTATACTCTGCACTGACACACAAAACCCTGAAAAAAATAAAGACGTCGTCACCTTGTCTGATGACGTGAAAGTGGCAGGAGGAGGTCCTCCATGTGGTCAAACCCCTCAAAACGGTTACAACCCTATTGAGCACTGAAACTGCACCGTCTGTGTCCATGATCCTACCTCTGAAAACAAGGATTGTACAATCCGTGGCCCGAAGTGAGGAAGACGCACCATCACTAGAGATGAAAAGGCTGCCATAAGAGGACATTTTTTCTGATGTGGACACAGGCTATTTTTTTCATTCACTACTGTTCAAAGGAAGAAGGTATTTACATTTACGTCATTTAGCAGACGCTCTTATCCAGAGCGACTTACAGTAGTGAATGCATACATTTCATATATTTTTTTTTCTGTGCTGGCCCCCCGTGGGAATCGAACCCACAAGGTATCATGCATCATATTGCACTTTAATTTAACAATTGAGTATTGACCATTTTATTTCAACTTTGAAAAATCCCTTGCTTTAAGTGTTCTTTAAGTAATAAATGAAAAGCAAAGTTATTCATCTCCCTTTTTATTGCTGATCTGAAAAATGATGCGATCCGTGACTCAAAACCGTGATCCGATCTGAACCGTGAGTTGTGTGATCCGTTGCACCAATAAGAATAATGAAAATGACTGCAGTTCCTACTGGTCATTGTTTTCAGGCTGGTTGTATTGGTGCTAGCTAGGTACCAAGCTAAAGCTAGCTACCCCAGAAGTTGCGGTCAAACAAATGCTGCTTTATTGCCAACGCGGTAATGTAAAACACATTGTTAGTAGGCACCGGTGTTTGTTTGTTTGCAGACTTTTCTGTACAGCTTTGACAGAGCTACTGTATCTATTTTGACTTGCAAAAGACCCAAACGGCATTCCATAGTATGTATGTCGTGAAGCTAATAGCAGTGCCGCTATTACTGTGTAAATCCGGTAGGGCAACATCTGAAAAATAGCGCACTTGGTAGTATGTACCGGTGCTCGACCAGTCGGCGAAAGCCAACATCACACACACACGACAGAGAACGGTTGATTGTCAAGGTCAATGAATTTCATTATCTTGGCTTTAATGGGTTTCGTCTGAGTTGTCTCGCTGAAATTTTCTTACTCTTTCAAATGACTGCTCTACTTGTTGACTGCTCAATCCACACAGCAGACATTGTGGGCTAGTTTAGGTATGCTGTGTTGCACGTGCAGCACAAACTTTTACGTAGCGTCATTACGTCATGTACCTACGTTATATAGGTATGCACAGTAGCTTTGACAAAGTTTTTTTTAACATCGACGTTAAACTAGACATCGGGCCGATACCGATGTGGGCATTTTTAGCTAATATCATCCGACTCCGATATGTTCACCGATATATCGTGCATCCCTAGATTTTGGTAGTGTTACAAGGCAACGTTTCTTAAACTTACAGAAGGCAAAGCATTTCTCCAAAAAAAGTGTGACTATTAGTTGGCAGGGGTATTTACTTCAACATTATTGTGACTTCCTGGTAGATGTTTTCTAAGACCTCTTTTCAATCTGTTTGACCAGAAATCAAAGCTATTACTTACGGACACCTTTTTCAGATGGAAAATGGTATCTATGCCTTCATTTCCCCAAAAAGAGAGACTCTTATCTTTCATTTGACACCCAATTTGATATGCTCCTATAAACTTCACCTTGGTGCTCATGGGTCTTTTTACATGGAAATGACCAGCTGTTGATTTTGGCATGAGTTGAAATGCCCAATGGAAGCACCGGTGTTCTGACAAACTCACTCACACCTAATCCTTTGTTTTAAACCCAAACAACAATGGCGTCTGGATGAAAGACTGTAAGACGTGCCAAATCCTGGTTTTAACCCAGCGGGTGCCAGACTCAGCTGAGATAAACAATGCAGAGAAAAGACAGAGGCAAATACAATACACTAACAATCTATAGCTCACCGCACCAGACCCCATGGCTAAGGTCCTTCAACATTGGATTACCAGCTGAATGGAATGAGAACAGGAAAAAACATCCGTGTAGCGTTTCACTACGTTCCAGGTAGCTAGAACACATTAGGGAACATTTACCCAAGGATAAAGCAAAGCGAGGGGGAATTGGTGAATGATTTCACCACACACAAAGATGTGGTATGAGATATGTGAACCGAAGCGAGCTGTTGTTGTGTCTACATGTGTCAAACAGTCTACTGACAGCGAGCATACGGGGGAAATCTCCCAAAATAGGCCGTGTTCTCTCAGCTATTCAGTCACAATCATTATTGTGGGTACACTGTCATTGTGGATTAGTGTGAGAGAAAGTTGAGACAGATATTTTGTTTTTCCATCGAGACCCCCCCACACACACACACCGGTGTTTTACCTTATTGTAAGCTCTGAGGTTATTGTATACATCAGGAGTGTGACGCTAAAGACACGTGGCAAGCAAAATCAACAACCTCTGCATCATTCAAGAAGGCATTAATGTTCACAGTTACACTATAGCTAAACGGGCGTCCAGCGCTTCCCGTAACGCACTCGCGTTGCGTCACGTCCAATGGCCGTGTCCATGCTCAAGAATCAGAGGTTCAATTCTCGATGGATGACGTAAACATTCTATCTTTGTTGTACATGGCCTCGACTATACACCACTGGTTGTTTTATTAAGATTGATGAAATCAAGAAGCTACTACTAGCAAGCTAGCTATATTGACTAGCTAAGTTCACAATGTAAACAAAAGCAACTTGTGAAATCAGAATATAATTTAATACAACCACTAGCAATAATTTTACTTCTATGGGTACACACTATCAACAGCCAGTGAAATAGCATGGCGCGAAATACAAAACAGCAAAAATCTCATAATTTCATTTTCTCAAACAATCAACTATTTTACACCATTTTAAAGATAAGACTCTCGTTAATCTAACCACATTGTCCGAGTTCAAAAAGGCTTTACGGCGAAAGCATAAAATTAGATTATGTTAGGACATAAACTTCACAAGAAAAATCACACAGCCATTTTCCAAGCAAGGACATGCATCACAAAAAACAAAAATTCAGCTAAAATATTCACTAACCTTTGATGATCTTCATCAGATGGCACTCATCGGACTTCATGTTACACATTACATGTATGTTTTGCTCGATAAAGTTCATATTTATTTATTATTGATGAATATGCTACAGCACAGTAGGCTAAATAGAATAACGATGCCGTTCCGCTTTCAAAAACTCGCCCCGTGTAAAACGGCACATTTCGGCACATATAGTGGAGCTGAAGAGTTAGCCGTTATGTAAATGCACGCTGAAAAGTGCCTTGGCTCCAAGTTAGAGCAGGTCCGCTGGACCCATGGCCCAGGCAGACAAAAGTCTGAGCCATTTGGGTAAAACAATGGGGTACATTTCTCAATGTAAATGCACCAAAAGAGAACGGCCCCAAGGACATCAACACGTTTCTTGAATGCAAATCATGAAAAGATTTCACACTGTGAGCAATAGAAAGAGAGGTAGAGACACAGGAGGAGGGAGAGACAGCGAGCCTGTGCTTCAATTCTGATGATGCAGGAAACATATGACAGCTAGCCTCTCATGTTGGAATACTCCATATGGCATTCCCCTCACACCGCAGCGAACCAAAACACTAGGATAGAGGCCTCGTTAAGGAACACAGAGACACACTTTACAGCCCACCTGCATTCCCACAGTGTTCGGTATCCTTCTCCAAGCCTCCTTTACACACACACACACACACACACACACACACACACACACACACACACACACACACACACCAGCTCTTTCAGCAGACGCCAGGGACCAGGGACTGACACAAGCTGTCTCCAAGGCTCTGCTAGAGGCGCGTTGGCACAGGACCCGCCAGCCCACCAGCCTTGGCACAGACAACCACCTCAATTACCTCGACTAACCGGTGCCCCCGCACACTGACTCTTTACCGGTACCCCCTGTATATAGCCTCGCTGTTGTTATTTTACTGCTGCTCTCTAATTATTTGTTACACACACATATACATTTTTTTAACTGCATTGTTGGTTTTGGCTAAAAAGCATTTCACTGTAAGGTTGTATTCGGCGCAAGTGACAAAGAAAATTTGATTTGACCTAACAAGTGCACCACAAGCCTCTAAAAGACTGGGTACTCAACCCAACTCACACCCTGAAAAGAATGACAGAGGGTAGTTCTGGGTACCAGGCTATACCCATATACTGCCAGTTTACCATCAATCATCTTTTTCTTTTTTTAGTTTAAAAACAATATCCCAAGTATAAATACAGTAAAGTACACACACTAAAATGGTAAAAACAAAATAGTGTTGCAAAATAGCGCTGCTAATTTCAAACAATGGGGCATTCAAGGAGATCGTCTGATCAGGAATTTGTGATGGTATCACTGCCCCCCCCACCCCCTCCCTGCTTGAGGGACAAAAGAGGAAATGCCCCCCCCCCCCCCCCCCCACCCATGTGTCTTGAGGATACCTGGACCACCTACTGAGATGTGCCTTTTGTTAAGTAAATCAGGTGATAAATGTGCTGAAAAGGAGACTGGGGGAGGACTATAAATCATAGGGCTGGGCGGTATGACCTCACTTCCACCAAGACAGGCATATCTACGCCAAATCTCTTTTCTGCATCTAAATAAATCACACCTCTTACTCGTTGGGTCATAAACTTACAGACAGACAGACACACACAAAGTCACAGAAAGAGAAAGACTCAACCCAGTAGATCTGGGACAGATCTGGGACACAAAGCGGCCAGCCCATACAGCCCAGCCCATACGAGCTGTATTCTTCTGACAGCCATGTCGTGTAATGTTGACATAGTAGCAGGAGGAAATGTACAGTTTGATGTTGAGCAGCGGGCCCGTTTGGTGCTGCTAATGTCCGTTTTGCCATACCCAACCAGCCAGTGAGTCAGTCCAGATAACATGACCCAGTCCTCGGCAGACAGAGCTCTGAGCTTAGAGACACTGATAGCCAAACACAGCTGCGCGTGTGTGTGTGTGTGTGTGTGTGTGTGTGTGTGCTCTCTCTCTCACACACCTGGTCTCCCCTCTCACTCAAAGCACCCAACACTACTCTATTACCCTTTTCAGAAAGAAGATGTGGTATATTACCTGTAAAAAAATAAAAAAATAAATAGAAGGCAATGTTTATATGACCCCCTTTTTAAACAGCTGGTTATTTATCACTTTCTTGTATGTGTACCCCATCTATACATATCAGTGGGTAATTGGCACATTGGGAGGGCTGGCGTGTGTTAAACCAGTGGGACTGTTTGCATTTCAAATTAGGAAGGTGTTAAACAATTGAAGTGTTAATTAATTTACTGTATAGAAGCAGAGAACCATTCAGGACCCGATTCCTGTATTTTGGATACAGGGTTGGAAAATGCAGGAATCATGAGGTATTTTAGCCTCTACCCCTTTATAACAAATAGCAGGTAAAAAGTTGCAGGCATGGTAAATTAGTGGAAACTTTGTCTGTGTATGAAAGTGGTCTCCGAATTAGTGAGCTATTTTCCCTCCACTCTCCTTTCTAAAAAAAAAAGACAAGAAAAAAGACCACCACTCCTTTTATCCTTTCATCTGCCAAACAACATTGTGTTACAGCGAGACAAGTGGTCAGAGTTCAGCCAGGGTCACTTCCTATTTAAAGATAGTCTTTGAAGAGGGTAGGGTTTCAGATGTTTTTGGAAGACGGGCAGGGACTCTGCTTTCCTAGCATCAGGAGGAAGCTGGTTCCACCATTTGGGTTCCAGGACAGAGAAGAGTTTGGACTGGGCTGAGCAGGAGCTGCCCTCCTGTAGGGGTGGCAGGGCCAAGAGACCAGAGGTGGCAGAACAGCGTACTCTGGTTGTGGTGTAGGGTTTGAGCGTAGCCTGAAGGTTGGGAAAGGCAGTTCATCTTGATGCTCTGTTAGAAAGTACCATGGTCTTACAGTGGATGCGAGCTTCGACTGGAAGGAAGCCAGTGGAGTGTGCGGATGAGCGGGGTGACATGAGAGAATTTGGAAAGGATGAACACCAGGCGGGCTGCGGCGTTCTGGATAAGTTGCAGGGGTTTAATAATGGCAGAAGCGGGGAGCCCAGCCAAAAGCGAGTTGCAGTAGTCCAGACGGGAGATGACAAGGGCCTGGATTAGGACCTGCGCCACAAAGTCCAAACATCTCCTTTACTTCCCTTTTGCTGCTCATCAGCAGGGCCTGAACACCATCCAAGTCACTTCCACTATAAACACCGTAGGCCCGAGGACATTGAAAAAAAAACACTGTAAAAAAATCAGTTATGCCAAGATGGCAAGAACCAGTGTCTGGAACGTGTTTCATAGGACACTCGTTCTGCAACACCTTGCTACTCGCTAGCATTATCAACTAAAACACAAACCGCAGCATGTAGTGTTCATCCCATGTTTCATGAGCTGAAATGAAAGATCCCAGAAATGTTCTATACGCATCTCTCATTTGCCAAGATAATCCATCCACCTGAGAGAATGACTTTTCAAGGGAGCGAAATAAACACAATGATCATTACACAGGTGCAGCTTGTGCTGGCTACTAAAATGTGCAGTTTTGTCACAACACACCGTTAAGTTGAGGGAGCCTGCAAGTGGCATGCTGACTGCAGGAATGCTCACCAGAGCTGTTGCCAGATATTTTTTGTTAATTTCTCTACCATAAGCTGCCTCCATCTTTTTCGAGAATTTGGCAGTAAGTCCAACCGGCCTCACAACCGCAGGCCAAGTGTAACCACGACAACCCATGACCACCACACCCGGCTTCTTCACCGTCGAGAGTCAGACCAGCCACCCGGACAGCTGATGAAACTGTGGGTTTTGCACAACTGAAGAATTTCTGCACAAAATGTCAGAAACCGTCTCAGGTATGCTCACCTGCGTGCTCGTCGTCCTCACCAGGATCGTGACCCGACTACAGCTTGGCGTCGTGACCGACTTCAGTGGCCAAATGCTCACCTTCGTTGACCACTGAAGTGTGCTCTTCACGGATTAATCCCGGTTTCCACTGTACCGGGCAGATGGCAGACAACGTGTATGGCATCGTGTGGGGCGAGCAGGTTGCTGATGACAATGTTGTGAACAGAGTGCCCCATGGTGGCGGTGGGGTTATGGTAAGGGCAGGCATAAGCTCCAGACAACACAATTGCATTTTAATTGATGGCAATTTGAATGCACAGAAATACCGTGATGAGATCCTGAGGCCCATTGTCGTGCCATTCATCTGGCGCCATCACCTCATGTTTCAGCATGATAACGCACGGCCCCATGTCGCAAGGATCTGTACACAATTCCTGGAAGCTGAAAACGTCCTATTTCTTCCATGGCCTGCATACTCACCAGAGATATCACCCATTGAGCATGTTTGGGAAGTAGTGGGACAACATTCCACAGGCCACAATCAACAGCCTGATCAACTCAATGCGAAGGAGATGTGTCGCACGCTGCATGAGGAAAATGGTGGTCAGATCAGATACTGACTGGTTTTCTGACCCACGCTCCTACTTTTATTTTTTAAATGTAACCAAACAGAAGCATATCTGTATTCTGAGTCATGTGAAATCCATAGATTAAGGCCCTAATTTATTCATTTCAATTGACTGATTTCCTTATGTGAACTGTGACTCGGTAAAACCGTTGAAATTGTTGCGTTGATATTTTCTGGGTCAGTGTATCGAGCTACCGTAACCAACACCAGGCACAGTCTCGCGTTTGACGGCCCGCAGAACTTGGAGCTAGCGTCGGATGTAATACATATCCTGCCCGTCTGATTCTTCCAACAACTTTACGGGAAGCCTAGTTTCACTAGAGTAGCTATTTTCCGATCAATGTGTGCATTGCACTTCAAGGTTCCTACCAAAGATGCACTGTGTTGTCTGGGGGAATTCATTTTTTGCATGGTACGCGGGGGGTTTTGCTCATTTACCATTCAATTGGTCCTCCTAAGGAGAGGTCTCAGCCACGCAAAGCGAACACGCCCAGTCTTTTCCCAGAAAACACAATGCCACCACGTGTTAATAAGCAAAAAGGGGACATGAATTGTTGACATAATTGTAATTCAAACCCTCAAGTCATGACAGTCCCTTACCGAATTCGGTTTTGGACGAGACTGACATTAATACCAAAATTATCCTATTTACACTTTGAGGTCCATTTTGACACTAGAAATGAACATTTCTGACTCATATCAATGCCACACAGGCCAAGCAGAGAAGTTGGTTCTATGGGGCAGTTGACCTTTAAACATTTAAATCTAAGACAACAACCTTTTTTCTACCTTTCGCTCTTCCGCTCCATACTTACCATAAATATCAGTAGCCGCTGACTAGCCAGTAAGCTTGCAAACTATTCAACAATGCAAGGGGCGTTTCCTCTACACCTGAATAACGCAACAATTCACAAGCATGGTCAGACAATTAAAGGGTTTATTTTCTCATTCATACAGGCATTAGCCTAGCTAAATGTAGCTTGCAAGACAATAACGCTAGCTAATCATGTTAGCATATCAAACGTCAACATTTATTCCTAAAACGACTAACTAAGATTTCACCTTTCTTACAACTGTTAAATACATATTTGTATGTTTAGTGTTAGAGAAAATGTCCGTATTTTCTAAAGGTCTCTCTTAATCAAAACGTCTGCCTCCATCGCTGTGAACGTCTCACAGAGCTCTAGCTTGGCCTCCTGAAATCATTAGGAACTCGCCTTTGATCTCATATTAATCTATGACAAAAAAAAAAGTGCTTTTTGGTTTAAAATCTATGATTCATTTTAATTCACGGCTATAAAAATGGATCTCTGGATGTGTTAGAGCAATGAAAGCGCTCTCTCCTGCTGCGTTACGGTGTAAGGACTGCAGGCATGTGCTCTGTCAGTGGCTGTGGGGTAGGGTTCAGACAGGAGTTAATGCACAGTCGGAAGACCGAATAAAATGGTAGGAGGGACATCCCAACTTCAAGTGGTTTTACATTTCACATCCTACGCCACCAAAAAAAAATGTTGAACCGGTACCAGAACCACACAGGTCCCCTCAACAGGGACTTTACATCTATTAAGATACGGCAACAATTTTAGAACGTAACAGCATGTCACTGCAATCTCAGGTAAAACTCAATAAAACAAGTTCAAAATATTGTGAAAATGTCTATACATTACGGCTGTTTGAAAATAATTCCTCTGCTATTAGGATTTTTTTGCTTCATGAACGTTGAGCTAAACGAGACAATTCTGTTTACACTGCTCTGCTTAAGGGGGGGGGGGCAACTGTCGGGCAAGTGGCATGCGACCTCCGGAGGTAGCGTTTGAGACGTCAGAAACACGCATGTTCACGTTACAGCTCTCGATATTCTCCTTAAATTCGCGAGAACAGAGCCAAAGCTTGCGACTGAAAACCAACCTGGTCTCGTAACAGTGGGGGCTCCAACTCTCCCCTCATTGGAAATGCAAAGCCTCCTGAAGAAGAGTGAGAAGAGAATAGAAGAGGGGGGGGGGTTGGGGAATTCTCAAGAGCTAACAAACGTACAGGGCTGTAGGAGGGGAGGGAGGGTAGCCATTGATCTCCCTACTTCCCTCAACAGTGTGCCTGCTCCTCCCCATCCCCCCTTCCTTATTCTTTACCTCTTTCTGTTTCGGGAGTTCAGTTAATTTTAGCCAAGCCCATTGTGGTGAGTGAAGGGGTGGTATGGAGAGGTCTCTGCCCTGCTATACTGGGTCATGCGTGCTGGATCGACACACAGGGATCCCCCCCCCGAGACACACACACACAAAGACAGGCTACCATAAAGCTCCTTTTCTGAGAGCGAGAGAGAGAGAGAGAGAGAGATTGAGAGGAGAGTGTTAGGCTAACTGGATTGTGCCATTTCTTATTACTGGCCACCCCAACTTCAGTTTCTGGGCCTAACCAACGGATCACCTGACGCTCGAAGGGAACATAGCTTGATGGAACTGATTTAAAAAAAAAAAAGATCAGGAAATTCAGGAATGTGAGGAGGCCAAAGCGGTTTTCTATGACTAAGGAAAAACAGAAATATAGCCCAATGTTTTGGTCCATTTAAGTGAGACAGTTGCAGAGGAACATTCCCTCCTGATTCTTAACTCCAGCATGGCATCCCAGGTGAAGGTTTGTACAAGATACCAGGAAGGTAGGAGAGAGAGGGGGGGGAAAAAGAGGATAAGAGCAAAAACTGAAGCGGTAGCGAGCTAACTTAAAAACATTGAAAGACGATTTGGTCTGAGAACATACAACAATAAAAAATACTTTTACAACAAACAAAAAAAGGTATGTGGGAATCCCATCAGATAAATGATCTAGTCGACCAAGCCGTAGCGTACCAACTGATTTAAACCCAGCAGCTGGCCCAGACCAGTCAACTCAGGCGGGAAGGAAAGGAGATCAACTCTGAAAGTCATACTGTAACTCACTCCTTTTGTCCAGACCAGATGAGACTATGTCCCAAATGGCCCCCTATTCCCTTTATAGTGCACTACTTTTCGAAAAGGGCCCACAGGGGCCTATATAGTGTGACATTTGGAAAACAGCCGTATTCTGGAGACTGGACCGTCAATCCTTCATCTCGAACAATGCTGTTCACCATTTTATTCATTCCTCGCCTTGGCGAGGGGAGATGGGGGGGGGTTAAAAGGGGCTGAAACAAGGGGATTGAGTATCTCACTGCCTGGAGCAAGGCTGAAACACAAGCAACTCACATGTATTGAAAATGTTGCCATGGCTAGTCTCCTGCAGCATTGGAAGCGAGGGAGCATACTGCTTCAGAAATGAGCTATTTCACTAGGTTCTTCTTGACAACCAAACATTTTTTTACACACATCTTAAATTGCTCCAATAAGTAAACAAGACTGGTCCCTGGTCCCAAAACCTTGCCTATGAACAAATACTACGTGGAATTGTGAACTACTGCTTAAACGTAAAACAAAATGGAATATGAAGGGAGACTTCCGTACAATGACAGAGAGCCCATAAACCCAAAAAGGAAGATCACCCAGTAACAAATTTCTAGATCTTTTGAACAAACAGAACACAGCTTTTTTTTTTTTTTAAAGAGGCGAGGTCAGTGGGAGTTCAGGCATCGGAACAAAGGAGTAGCAGCTCACCCCGTCAGAGAAACATGTGCAAGGGAGTAAAGTAGCCGGGGGGCCGGGAGGGCAACAGCCGCAGGCCCACCACAGAGACCCAGCCACCCCACCCCAGCACGCCCAAGAGTGATGGATGTGAGAGCCAGGGCTGGTAACCGCCACAGGATTCGGAAATACTGATCTAGATGAAGCCATCTTTCTGAGTGTGCAGAGAAACATCAGGAATTCGGAATATTTCTGTGCATTTTATAGTTTGTCTTTTGACGAATGGGAGAGAGGACGAGAGCGAGGTGAGATAGGATGTGTCGAGAGAGAGGTCTAACCAAGCTTATAATGTATTCCCTATGCTCTGCTTAGTTCGCTAGGCCTAACTGGAACTAAAGGCTATACTGTTGGCCTGGGTCGGTGTTTTTTTTATTTATTACTTATTTTTTTAACCTTATTTAACTAGGAAAGTCAGTTAAGAGCAAATTCTTATTTTCAATTACAGCCTAGGAACAGTGGGTTTACTGCCTTGTTCAGGGGCAGAAAGACATATTTTATAACCTTGTCCGCTCGGGGATTCGATCTTGCAACCTTTCGGTTACTAGTCCAACGCTCTAACCACTAGGCTACCTGCCAGTGTGTCTCAACAGTTGATAGAGAATACATCCACTACTGCAGTGGCCACCAACCTTTACTGAGTCAACATAACTTAGCAAGCAGAGATGTACTGCTCAGATGTATTTTTTAAACATGACTGAATTTTTTTTTTTTTTACATTAACCTATTAAAAACTGTTCTGTAGAAATGAGTTTTGTGCAGTAGGCCTAAAACATTACCACAGCATATCAGCTATATGCTTGGCCCGCCAATATTATTCTCAGACCATATCATATTTCAAAACTTGAGCTTTGATAACAAAATAAATCAGTTCATGTAGCACGAGGCACAGCTGAACACAAATTTAAATAATTTGTTTTATTATTTTACTGGTCTGATGGTACCTGCATCTGATGGTCATGGTGCTTTCAAGACAGCTGGGAACCCGGGGGGGGGGGGGTCAAATCATGTCCGTGATCTTCAGGCCAGAGCTCTAGAAAGGATGCCCGAGTTCCCAGTAGCTTTGAACACAGCATTAGTGTGAGATTTCCGAGTTCCCAGTTGCCTTGAACACAGCATTAGTCTGAGCGGAGGGAGAGAGCAGCAGAGGGTCTAGCTCTCACGGTCCCTGCTCACTCCTTTTCTCTGGTGAGACTTCCCACATTGTCCTCCACCTGATGGCGAAACTCAATTCGCAACGCATCCCTCTCAGGCACAAATTCATGTTGTTCCTATGACGAGAGAAAGTGAAATATTCCTTGACATTAAAATAGACACGACGAGATGCTAATAATAAAACACAGGCCTATCAATACACTTGGCAATTCATTAATTCCAGCACGAGTGGAAGTAGGGAGAAGTGTGTTTTATGTTTTGTAAAAGTGTTGAATAAAAACTTGCAAAACATGAACTCACTAAAAAGACAGCATCACTTTGCTGTATTCTTTGACAGACTCTCTGGTCATTGTTTTAAAAGTTATGATATGTCAAGTAGGCTAGTATCAAACTTAGCTGGGGCCGGGGTTGTACAAGCTGTAGGCATGGAGATTTGAGCTATGCGATTTAGCCACAGCTCTCCCGGTGCGCCAGGTAGCATGAGTTTGCAAATTAAATGGTTCAAAATGGGAACGCTTTTCCTATCCAGCGCGCAGAGTTTCTGAATCAAGTGCACCTATCTTCAACGGCGAAACAAAACAAAAAAGGGAGCACAAGCTTTTCTACAGAAATGTTTGGTGATTGACTAGGAATGCCTTGAAGACGGACCAGTCGACCGCCCGGTTGGTGACCACCGCACTAGTGTATAAAAATATCAACCAAAACATCTGTTTGTTCAACTTTAGATTTTAAAACTTCAAAACCAGCTAAAATTGGGTCAACAATTATTCTTTCAAAATTATAACAATTTCAACCACTGAATGCCCTAAAAATGCTTGCAGGGGTAGGCCTACTCACTCATCACCAAAGCTCCTCTCCACAGAAGCACTTGATTATCGACGCGTTAAGTTACAAACACAATTGAGAACATAGGGTTGTCTGTGCTACCAGGCTCCCTTGATAATTGAATAACTCACTGACAGATTGCATCAATTTGACCCATTGACTCAAGAAACCATGACAGGGCAGTGGCACACATCAAATTACAAACAAGACCAGGGTTTGGGGATGGGGGTTTGGTTGGTGTTGCATTACATCCACAGATTTGGAGTTAAGAGGACAAAGTGAGGTTTGGTTCATTAAAAAGCAGCAAAAATGGACTGGCCTAAACCTCTGTTAGAAACCACACCATGAGCACAGGAATTTTATCCGATTATTTTGTGCATCTTGTCTTTTTTCCCTGTCATATTCCCCCTGGCTTCGCCATGGCGGGAGCACCTCATCCTGACCACAGCATATGGAAAATCCCAGGTAGCATTGCTAGAGACCGTCCTACACACCTGGAGCAACAGGCCCGGGCCGGACCGTGTCTGACTAAGCAGCAACACACAGGTGTCAGGGCAGAGAGCTACCATCCCATAGCCACATCTCAGGATTTATTTACATGGGCAGATTACTGTTTTGACTGGATTCACATCACCTAGCTGTGTGGTCAGAGGTCTGACCAAACACAGATTTATATCAAAGCAACACCTGAATTAAATGAGAAATGAGCTAAATGCCAAGTTAGATTTGTACAGCTTGTAAAATAATATGAGTCAACCTAGAATGTTGCATTTTTTTTTTTTTAAGGGAAATGATGAAAATACATTTTGGCATGAAATGTTTTTGTGGGATAAATCAGAAACAAACAGACCTCAGCCTCAAACCAGAAGACAGAATATGAGCTTTCATTCAGTCCACTCATTAGAAGTACACCACAGCAAAGGCAGGAATATTTAAAGACATCAATCGTAAAATAAAATGGATAATATGATATTGTGAGGCCAATGAGAGAGAGAGAGAGGGAGAGAAAAACAGAGTGAACAAAATAAAAACAGATAGAATGAGAGAGAGAAATTGTGAAGGGGGCAAGAGAATAGAGAAAGGAGAGAGAAATCGTGACAAAGGAGGCTCCGGTTATCAGAGCAGGCCTGAAAGCTGGGTCTCAGTGGTAGGATGAAGAGTAGTGGGGAGATGAAACACAATTTGGGCCGGGCCCCCTACTGACCAGAACTACGGGGCCTGCCTCTGAAGTAACCCCCTTCATCACCACATGTCTCAAAGCCACCACTGTAGTATAGTCGGTTAGCCATTTGTTGATCAAGAGACACTACCTTCAAAATGAACAATACAAAACAGTGTTTCCCATTACAGAAGTAGTCTGGGTTATATTTCAAATAACACAGATTTATTTTCTGGGATATTTAGAAAGGTTTATAAAAATTAAGTATCAATCTGTAATGGCATGCTATTGTGTACAATACACTTTGTACTCACAAAATAACTACACAGTCCACAAAATGTGGAAGCAAAATTAAGGTAGCCTAGTAATTTAAATCCATCTATAATTAAAATGTACAACTATCAAATAAACAACCATTCTAATTACTGGTGTTCTCATCATAGCCTACAATCAGGCAAAGGGAAAATAAGTATAAACTCCGGCTAAAATATTATGTTTCTTTATTCAAATTAACGGCATATCGAATAAATTAATATGTAGCAGTGTCATACTATTCATTAGAATAGGAGCAGTGGTGACAGGAGGGGGAAATGTGAACCCAGTGTTTGAAGTTCAAAGAAACCCTCTTCCTCCCCTTCATTCACACACCAATTTGGGTGTTTTATGCTATAGGCCGCCAAAACATTTGTCACGCCAATAATAAAAGGTTCTGAGAAGATAATGCGGTTAACCAATGTCGAAATCCTGCCAGCAAACAACGTTATCAGAATAATTGATCCTCCGACCCCTTGAATTAATCCTTCCTATAAGCGATAAAGTTCCAGATAATGTGTCCCAACACCAACTATTTCAAGGTGCTGTTACGCAGCAACATTGTCAAGATCCTTCGAAGAGAACGCCTTTCAGAATGGTTGCTACTGAGCCATTCAAAAAGGTAAATATACAACCATCTAAGAAAGAACGCGGCTGTAATCGATATAGTTTGATGGAACATTAATTACATTTCTGACAACAGTTACAACAGTGTAGCACTGCAACCATGTAGCAACTAAAGATAATGCAACATACATTTGCCGATTGTAGACTGCAAATGAACCAATTCATGATACAATGCGCAATTAGGACTAGATAAAATCTATTTAAAAAGTATGTTGTCGAATTATATTTTTTTTTAATTGGCGAATGTTGACAGAAATCGAAACAGAAAATTGTGGTTACCTGCATGGTGAAGACTCCAAGCTCCTGCGAGGACAGTTTTTTCATTTGTACGGCTAAAACTTGTGCCTCCTCCAAGATCGAAAACTCCGTTTCAGCGCCACAAAATCCACAACATAGAAGCGACAATACTGCCACAAAGCTAAAAAAAACAGCCATGAAGTTACACCAGTGGAGTCTCGAGTTCCTATTCCAATTCGTGAATGGAGATCGTGTTAAAATCACGGATCCTTCTCCCCCTACTCGCCTCGCCATATGATGGCTGGGGTAGTAGTTGAATAGTAAACTGGAAATTCGCTTTGCAGCCCTGAGGGAAAAACTTCAAGGGAACTATTTTACAACTTCGTAGCTATACCTGGCCTTAATGTCAAGACGAAATTCCTCGACTTTAAACGACGACATCAATTCATATTTTGGAAATCCACGAAGGTAGGAGAATACAATCCATAAAAGCGCTGATAGTTGTGCATTTGTCGATAGATCCTGCTCACTCCGCACCAACTCCAGTAAAGCGTAAGCCCGAGAATCACAATGGGGGTGAAAGTAGGAGTACGGGAGCAAAACAACGGCATGGCTCTTGAGTTGGGAATGGATTGGGATTGTATTTGGAGAACGATCTCCCAAAACAACTAGGCTACTGTAAAACAATATGCTGGACATATAATCTACCAATAGCTGCTGGACATCTGTAGAAGCAACATAGTATTTTATAAAACAACAAACCACAGTATAGACAAACACTGTGGAATATCGTTTTTATTGAAATGCTCATCAAGCAAATAGATATTACATAGGGCTAACGCACTTTTTTAAGTGCTTTAGGTTGACTGCTATGTTACTGTAGTAATGGTGGATGTCGTAGTCTTTTGACTGTAGAAAAACAAGAATCTCTAAAGTCGTCCCAGGTGAGGGAGGACCAACTGGCTGCGCAGGAGCCTTACCTAGTCGGTCTGGAACTCACCAATAGGCTACATTTCTCATTTGTGAAATTGAAACTAGCCAGTAAAACACGGGACCGGAGTCTCCCATAGAACATACTGTCTTCAGTGTCCATAATGTAAAGCAAGTAAAACCGGGGCTGGAGTCTCCCATAGAACATACTGTCTTCAGTGTCCATAATGTAAAGCAAGTAAAACCGGGGCTGGAGTCTCCCATAGAAAATACTGTCTTCAGTGTCCATAATGTAAAGCAAGTAAAACCGGGGCTGGAGTCTCCCATAGAACATACTGTCTTCAGTGTCCATAATGTAAAGCAAGTGAAACCGGGGCTGGAGTCTCCCATAGAACATACTGTCTTCAGTGTCCATAATATAAAGCAAGTGAAACCGGGGCTGGAGTCTCCCATAGAACATACTGTCTTCGGTGTCCATAATGTAATTCACAGAACAGACACAACGGGTTCTAGGCTACTCCAAATACTATACTGTATGTCGTTTAAATGATCTCTGTATTTTATTTTATGCATGTAACTGAGATCTGATAATAAGATGTGACTGTGTTTGGAAGAATATGGGTTTCTAACGACAGTAAAGTCCTGCTCAGAGTAATATACATTTCATGTGATTCTTTAGAAGGGCTGCCACATGCCTACTTCCATCCAGTTGATGACCTCCAATCAGCAGCCGCCTTTAAAAAAAGCCCTGATTGGAGAATAGTACACATGAGCGTAAAGTCGTGTTCCCCTGCTCAGACGTTGCTGACGCATGCCAAATCGTACAATGCCTGGATAGGTATTTTACATATCAGCTAACCTCATCATATGTTATATCAATTTGGTGCCCCACTGGCGACTGCACAGTCGATGACGTGTCACGCAACCATTGGTTGATGCATGCAACGTCTGAGCAGGGGAACGCAACTTAATTATGACCCAGCTGAGGTCTTTTGGGACATTCATGTGATCATCGAAAGTGAGAAATGGGAAATCCTAAGATCGAATTGTGTTCAAGTGCTTTTGAAGTCAGCCAATTCTTCAACCAGTAATATTTCAGCTAGCTTGATAAGCTAGCTAACGTTGATAATGTGGGACTGGAATGTGATGTTTATATGTGTATAGGACTTTTATTGTGACATGCATCCATACCTGTATTCTAATTGACTCCTGTATTAGAGCGAGGGCTTCTTGGTAGAAGATCAGTCAGAGCTGCCATGATGTAGTGTGTGGAGGTGTCGCCATTCCCTCTCCCCTTATTATTTATTTATTTGATATCCCCTTATGAGTTATGCAGAGTCTCATCATTAAAGTTTGTAGTTTAATGCACTGATGGCGCATTGTCAGCTTCTTCAACTACAAGACCTATAACCAATGGCCTTAAAGTCAATTTATGGTTAATCCGGGAGGTTCTGCATTTGCCGCATTTACTGCGATGTGGGCTCTGCAGAAGTCAGGGCATTCATACTTCTTGCGCTTCACAGAGCTGTTGTGAAGGAAGTTGTCAAAGAAGTGAGTTTGTGTTTAGTGCCGTCAACCAATCATGTTAATGCAAAGCTATATGGCGCTATACGGAGCCCTCCGCATTGTTACAACATTTGGGAGGCACACAGCCATGCAGTACGGAGCTAGATTTGACCTCCGCAATTGGTACAATTCCATACGGAGCCTCTGGACCGCATTGCTGGATCAAGCATAAATCGGCTTTGACACTAATAAAGTTAGATTTTGTGCTTAACATTGACAAAAGGTCAAACTAGCTCCACATTATCCATATTGATAAGTGTGTAATTGTCAAAAACAAATTTGCGGTCATCTTTTGGTTAAAAAGTTGAAAGGTCAGTGGTGAAACGTCACAACTCGGCAACTTGGGTAACAGGATTATCTCTGAGTTTCCCACTTGTAATTACGACTTGGTGGGTCATTCAACTGAAACTTCCCAGTCGGAACTCCGGACATCCGATAACTCCTATTGCATGTGAACACCCGATTAGCCTTCTCCATGTCATTACTCTTTCTTTGACCTTTGGAAAATGTATTTTCAACAATGAAGCCATGTCTTAACCAGGATTTTACTTTAGGCTACTTAATTACATTTAATCAGCATTTCTGTAAATATGCCAGATTTAGCCTGCCAGCTAATTTTCAACTCTAGTCTCCTCTTTTGCCCTTTAGTCTCGAAGATAAAAAGTAACACTGACCAGGACTGGGTAGCTGGCTCAAATATGGTGGATACTCTATCTATAAGTCTCCAACATTTTGCTCATATACAGTAGCTACCATCCATGGTCAGAGGGAGGGGAGGACGTTTTTCAGTCTATCCGGGATATACACTCTTAGAAAAAAAAGGTGCAATCTAGAACCTTAAACAGTCCTTCAGCTGTCCCCATAGGAGAACCTGTTGTGGAATATTCTGATCAAGTGAGAGAGACTTTGTCATTTCTTCAAACAATCATCTTTATTCAATATTGATTCATTATTGCAATAATGAGGCTGGTCGACCCCACACCCTTGAGTGTTGGACCGAGTAACCTAACCTTTACACAAATACAGAGCACTATATATAGCTGACACTAAAAAGGCTTAATCATGACTGGTACCACTCATCCCATGCAGATTGGGGCATCATAAGCCACTCTGGGTTCATCCGGTCGTTATCTGTACGGGGTTGTTGTCTTAACCCCACCCTGGTTTAGTTTCCCAGATGCAAGGATGATTTTGAGACAATGAGGGATTGATCTACTCCTAAACTATCCCTAGTAAAACACATTCTTGTCTATGTAATGCAGTCTTTAACTCATTTGTCAGCTCAAGCCATTTCTGGTGACCATACCAAACCCAGATTAGCTGCAGGGAACTAAAAACACACACTAGTAGGACAGAAATGTCTTACTATTAGTTAAATATGAATTGTTCACCATTAATATCAAATAAATCAGGTAAATAAGTAATTCTTCCCTCATAAACCCTTTGAAGAACCCTTTTTGATTCCAGGTAGAACCCTTTTGGTTCCAGGTAGAAACCTTTTGGATTACATGTAAAACCCTTTCCACAGAGGGTTCTACATGGAACCCAAAATAGTTCTAACTGGAACCAAAAAGGGTTCTACTGTAGCTGTAATCCTATAGAGATGGCCAAAGAACCCTTTTGGACCGCTTTTTTCTACGAGTGTAGCCTGGAACTAGCCTCTCTCCCATTCCCAGTGTTCTGATTAGTGTTTGCCTGTCCCAGAGAAGTAGAGACGTCCCAGCCTCAGTCCCAGCCTCACTCCTCAGAGCCTGCTGTGGGAGGGCCAGAGCCGGAGCCAGGGGAGTCAGCCGGTGGGCAGATGGAGAGCACAGACACGCAGCATGAATGAGACGTCTGTTTTTGTGTCCTTGGCCTGAGAACCTGTCAGATGTTTTCATAGTCGTAAAAGATGCTTTTAGACACTTCCAAACAGAAGGATGTTTGCTGAAGAAGGGTCAAATATATGCACAGTGCATAAAAGCATATATTTTAACAGTAAACAAACCATGGCGAAATATCTGTCCATTTTAACAAAGGCAGTACAGGAAAACATTTCTCCTCTCCTCCTCCTCATGTGTCCAGGCCACAGTGAGGAGACCTCATCTGAGCTTTAATGTCAAGGAGAGGTGTTTATTAATGGAGAGGATTAAAACATAGAGACAGACAGCTCTCTGCTTCACACCTGCATGGGGAGAGTGCTACAGGTGCATTCTCAGTATGTGTAAGTGTTTGTGTGTGTCACATACTTCGTCGTCTGAGGAGGAAAAATCATCGGACCAAAATGCAGCGGATAAAGTGCTCATCTTCGTATTTATTAAAGAACCACACTTAAACACGACGACGACGACGACGACCACAACAACAACAACAACAACAACAACAACAACAACAACAACAACAACAACAACAACAACAACAACAACAACAACAACAACAACAACAACAACAAACAGTCCCGTAAGGTGCACTGACTATACAAGGAAACAACTACCCACAAAACCCATGAAGAAAAACCCCTACTTAAATATGATCTCTAATCAGAGGCAACGAGGATCAGCTGCCTCCAATTAGAGATCAACCCAAACATACACAACATAGAAATAGAAGAACTAGAAGGGAAAACATAGAAATAGATAACATAGATCAAACCCAAAACACACAAGACAAACACCCCCCTGCCACGCTCTGACCATACTATAATAACAAAATAACCTCTTTACTGTTCAGGACATGACAGTGTGTGCATATGTTAATGAGACAATTGATAGCTACTACATTCAAAGTAGTAGTATTAGTTTTAAGGGTTATATAAACAAAATAACTGTAGTGCACATTAATGTTATAAGTGTATCATTCAATTTATCGTGATAAATCACTACATTTATCTTGATATTGATTTTGGTCCATATCGCCCAGCTCTAGCGTACGTGCAGGTACACGTGTCTGCGTTCCTATGAGCATGTGTATGCATCCCATGCCTGACTTTGCTCTTCATAAATTTGCAATCAGCACTTGAAACAATAACAAAGCGTTCTTACCGCCCCTGTTTCGTAAAAACCTGAGGGATTAGTCTGGAGAAATGTAACCACTCTCAAATTCACAGACAGAGCTATGGATGGACTGATCATCCATTATATCAAAATTAAAGTTTTAACCTTGTTTTGAGGCTATGGGCTATATTGTAACGCAATGGTAAATCTTACGGGGGTGTGTCAGAAATATTTTTGCTATTTTCACAACCAGAATTATGGGTGCAGTAGCTGGCAGAGGCGCAAAAGGGCTGGGTTTTGATGAAGTTCGTTAAATAGCCTGCCCCATATTTGCTAAATACTTTGAACATGTTTGCAGTCCACATTGTTCTAGTTGCATTGCTTCAATATGGAAGTACATTGTTAAACATAGGCTATAGCATTCATACTGATATAGGAGCTAGGCTTACTGTAAATTGCGATCTGCACATGGACATGTCAATCGTAGTCAATAAGCAAGATTCAATTCACTAGGCTATTAATAAGGCCTAAAAAGACAGTGAATAATTCTAATCAAATTCTAATGAAAACAAAATAACTTGTTTTTAAATAGGCTTTGTCTATATACAGTTACAGGTACCATAATTGTGTATAATACAGACAAGGCAACTTAGACTATGGAGGGTTTTAAGCACATCCAGATCCAGTATCAAAACAAAGGGGGAATGTCCACTCACCGTTATAGCCTACTGCTCGCAAATGTAATGCTTTATAAACATCATGGAACCATCTTACAGATCATATTTGCACTTCTCCAGATATAGCAGATGAAATTGCATTGCAAATTGCATACGAGCCATGTATGTTCTCATCACAAACCCATGGACAGTGAATCTTTCTAATAAGTTTGATTGTTTTCCATAAAATTGTATTTAAAACCCAATCTGTTTTTTAAACCAAAAACAATATTTCGAAGCATGATGTCATAAATTGCATCTCTCGTTCCATGAGCATAAGACAATGTGTGCACAAGTAGGGCTAAGGTTTCTTCAGCAGGAGGCATGGATGTTTGTTCTGTCCATTGAATATAGTTTATTAAATAGTAGGGTCTTAGGGGGTAACTAGCCCCCCCCCCCCCCCTAAGAACAATGTCTAATTGCAGTGTCACGCCCTGACCTTAGAGAGCCTTTCTATTTCTGTATTTGGTCAGGTCGGGGTGTGATTTGGGTGGGCAATCTAGTTTTCTTATTTCTTTGTTTGGCTGGGTATGGTCCCCAATCAGAGTCTATCATTGTCTCTGATTGGGGATCATACTTAAACACAGGTGGGGAAAAGGCTGCCTATGTGTAGTTGCATTGTAGTCACGGTTCGTTTATTCTTTATTTGTTTGGGATTTTTCTAAAGTTTCACTTTCTAAAAAATTATGTGGGACACTACTCACGCTGCGCCTTGGTCCGATCATTATTATGACGAACGTGACAGAATATCCCTTCATACCAGGACCAAGCAGCGTGACCAGGTGAAGGAATCCTGGACTTGGGAGGAAAGCCAGGAGTGGAGGACATCCTGGACGTGGGACGAAATCATGGCAGGAGACAGAAGCTTGCCATGGAAGCAGGCGGAGGCAGCGAAGGAACATCAACGACGACTCCGGGGTTTGCAACCACGACGGAAGCCCGAGAGACAGCCCAATATTTTTTTTTTGGGGGGGGGGGCACATGGGTTGTTTGGCGGAGCGAGGTTTCAGACCAGAGCCAACTCCCCGCACTCGCTGTAAGGAGCGTGTATTTCATTTAATTGAATTTATTTAACCTTTATTTAACCAGGTAGGCAAGTTGAGAACAAGTTCTCATTTACAATTGCGACCTGGCCAAGATAAAGCAAAGCAGTTCGACAACATACAAAAACAAAGAGTTACACATGGAGTAAGACAACATACAATCAATGATACAGTAGACAAAAATAAGACTATATACAATGTGAGCAAATGATGTGAGAGAAGGGAGGTAAAGGCAAAAAAGGCCATGGTGGCAAAGTAAATAAAGTATAGCATGTAAAACACTGGAATGGTAGATTTATAATTTGAAGAAAGTTCAAAGTTCAAATATAAATAATATGGTGCAATGGAGCAAAATAATAAATAAAATAAATAAATACAGTAGGTGTAGTAGTTTGGGCTAAATTATAGATGGGCTATGTACAGGTGCAGTGATCTGGGAGCTGCTCTGATAGCTGGTGCTTAAAGCTAGTGAGGGAGATAAGTGTTTCCAGTTTCAGAGATTTTTGTAGTTCGTTCCAGTCATTGGCAGCAGAGAACTGGAAGGAGAGACGACCAAAGGAGGAGTTGGCTTTAGGGGTGACCAGAGAGATATACCTGCTGGAGCGCGTGCTACAGGTGGGTGCTGCTATGGTGACCAGTGAGCGGAGATAAGGGGGGACTTTACCTAGCAGGGTCTTGTAGATGACCTGGAGCCAATGTGTTTGGCGACGATTATGAAGCGAAGGCCAGCCAACGAGAGCGTACAGGTCGCAGTGGTGGGTAGTATATGGGGCTTTGGTGACAAAACGGATGGCACTGTGATAGACTGCATCCAGCTTGTTGAGTAGGGTATTGGACGCTATTTTGTAAATGACATCGCCGAAGTCGAGGATTGGTAGGATGGTCAGTTTTACAAGGGTATGTTTGGCAGCATGAGTGAAGGATGCTTTGTTGCGAAATAGGAAGCCAATTCTAGATTTAACTTTGGATTGGAGATGATTGATGTGAGTCTGGAAGGAGAGTTTACAGTCTAACCAGACACCTAGGTATTTGTAGTTGTCCACAAATTCTAAGTCAGAACCGTCCAGAGAAGTGATGCTGGACAGGCGGGCAGGTGCAGGCAGCGATCGGTTGAAGAGCATGCATTTAGTTTTACTTGCATTTAGGAGCAGTTGGAGACCACGGAAGGAGAGTTGTATGGCATTGAAGCTCGTCTGGAGGGTTGTTAACACAGTGTCCAAAGAAGGGCCAGAAGTATACAGAATGGTGTCGTCTGCGTAGAGGTGGATCAGAGATTCACCAGCAGCAAGAGCGACATCATTGATGTATACAGAGAAAAGAGTTGGCCCAAGAATTGAACCCTGTGGTACCCCCATAGAGACTGCCAGAGGTCCGGACAGCAGGCCCTCCGATTTGACACACTGAACTCTATCAGAGAAGTAGTTGGTGAACCAGGCGACGCAATCGTTTGAGAAACCAAGGCTACTGAGTCTTCCGATGAGGATGTGGTGATTAACAGAGTCAAAAGCTTTGGCCAGGTCAATGAATACGGCAGAAAAAATCAAATCAAAAACAGCAAATTAAAATCATTGTCAGGTCAGGGAATCAGTCTCAAGATCATTCATCAGTGATTTAAAAATACCAATTGGGACAAGTTCTTCCAGTTTAAAAGTATTTTTTGTAAGGCGTTCCAAGACGATGGCGCAGAGTACATAAAAGCCCTTTTACCAAATTCAGTTCGGACATTTGGAACAGTTAGCAGGATAAAGTCCAGTGAACGAAGAGTGTACCCACCACATTTCTGAACAATAAAAATGCCCAAATAAAAAGGTAGTTAACCCAAAATGGCTTTGTACATAAAAGTATACCAGTTTCTAAGCTTACGAGTGACTAGAGAAGGCCAGCCAACCCTGGTATACAAAGTGCAGTGGTTCGTAAGGGTTTTGCAGTTTAAAATAAATCTCAAAGTGCCATGGTAAAGGGTGTCAATTGATCTCAAACACAGAGCGGAAGCATTCATATATAAAATATCCCCATAGTCTAGTAAAGGCATAAATGTAGCTGATACTAGCCTCCTTCTGGCTTCAAAAGAAAAACAGGCCTTATTCCTAAAATAAAATCCCAATTTCAGCTTACATTTTTTTTGTAAGTTGTTGAATATGCAATTTAAAAGAGAGGCCATCATCAATTAAAATTCCAAGATATTTATATGAGGTTACAATCTCAATCTCATTGCCCTGACAGGTAATAATAGTCTATTTCTTGCTTTAGAAAACACCATTAGTTAAGTTTTGTCAGTATTGAGGATAAGCTTCAATTGACACAAGGTATGTTGAAGAGTATAAAAAGCAGTTTGCAAGTTCTGGAAAGCTTTTGTAAGAGACGAGGCACAACAGTAAATAACAGTATCATCAGCATAAAAATGAAGTTGCGCATTTCGGATATTTTTGTCAAAATTATTTATATAAATAGTGAAAAAGAGAGGCACAAGTACAGAGCCTTGGGGCACACCATTACAGACAGACAATTTAACAGACATGAGCCCATCAAATTGAGTGCACTGAGTTCTATCAGACAGATAGTTAGCAAACCATGAAACTGCATGCTCCGAAATACCTACACTCGACAATCTCTGCCTTAGTATAGCATGATCAACTGTATCAAAAGTCTTAGAGAGATCAATAAAAAGGGAGACACAGTGCTGTTTTGAAATGTTGTTTTTAGAAAAGGGGCATTCGGGAGCAAAAGGTTTTCAGTTATTGTTTTTAATTAATAAAAATATATATTAATTGGATTATAATATTGGAATGGAATATAACTAATAACATTAACATTGGAATATAACATATAATAACAATAACTCATAACTTAACTAATTAATTCAGTGTAACATTGATGTGGCAATTCTCTAATGCTCTGCTATTGCACGATTCTAATTTGTATATAGGTCACAAATAAAGCTATCAAATAAATTGGAGCACAACTCATGAGCCCACCTCCTGCAATACTCACACCTAATCCAGTCCCTCCCTGTGACTGAAAACAGGGGGAGGGATGCCAATTGAAAAGCTCTCTCTTAAAAACTTAGCTAGCTATCTAGCTATATGACATAAAATGCTGTGTAAAATAGCTGAAAGGCTATAAAGTTGCATTAACAGTAAGGCTATCAGTGACTAGTGGAAACATTTACAACTGCAATTAAGTTACGTTATCTTTTTTAATGTATTTTACCTCAGACAATCTGGTAGTAAGGTTGCTAGCTAGCACTCCTAGCAGCTTATGCTAACTAGCGAGTTGGCTAGCATTTACTGCTAGTGAAGTTTCAAGCTACCAAGTTAGCATAAACTAGCGCTAACTGGGATAGTCATTGTCTAAAGGTAGAAACACATTCATAACCATTAATGGGTAACTGGGAGTTACCCCCAACACACTCATCCAACATATTGCCACTTTACGCAAATGTTATAATATTATGTTTTAATGTTAGCCTACCATCGCCTGATATGGCCTGTTAGTGACTTCACCACGTGAAAGGTAAATATATGAACAGGTAAATAGCCTAGGCCACAAAAGGATTCAGCAACAAAGACAGCAATCAGAATTCTGGCTGTGTGGTGCCAGGACAACAACCTCTCCCTCAATGTGAGCAAGACAAAGGAGCTGATCATGGACTACAGGAAAAGGCGGGCCGAACAGGCCCCCGTTAACATCAACGGAGCTGTAGTGGAGCGGGTCGAGAGTTTCAAGTTCCTTGGTGTCCACATCAACAAACTATCATGGTCCAAACACACCAAGACAGTTGTGAAGAGGGCACGACAAAACCTTTTCCCCCTCAGGAGATTGAAAAGATTTGGCATGGGTCCCCAGATCCTCAAAATGTTCTACAGCTGCACCATTGAGAGCATCCGGACCGGTTGCATCACCGCCTGGTATGACAACTGCTCGGCATCTGACCGTAAGGCGCTACAGAGGGTAGTGCATACGGCCCAGTACATCACTGGGGCCAAGCTTCCTGCCACCCAGGACCTATATAATAGGTGGTGTCAGAGGAAAGCTCATAAAATTGTCAGAGACTCCAGTCACCCAAGTCATAGACTGTTTTCTCTGCTACCGCATGTACCGCAAGGCTCCTTAACAGCTTCTACCTCCAAGCCATAAGACTGCTGAACAATTAATCAAATGGCCACCGGACAATTTACATTGACACCCCCCCCCCCCCATTTCTTTTGTACACTGCTGCTACTCGCTGTTTATTATTTATGCATAGTCACTTCACCCCTACCTACATGTACAAATGACCTCAACTAACCTGTACCCCTGCACACTGACTTGGTACCGGTACTCCCTGTATATAGCCTCATTATTGTTATTTTATTGTGTTTTTTACTTAATTTTATTTGGTAAATATTTTCTTAACTCTTCTTGAACTGCACTGTTGGGTAAGGGCTTGTAAGTAAGCATTTCACGGTAAGGTCTAGACTTGTTGAATTTGGCGCATGTGACAAATAAAGTTTGATTTGATTTGAATTCCCGCATTTTGACAGTTAGGTCCAACAGATGAAAAACAATAAGCAGTCTATTGTAATAACTTGATGTTCCTAAACAGACTTCCTACAATCACTGACACCTTTCATTCAATGGGCATTGCACATAGGCCTAATGAGTCCAAACGTTTCACGGAATCTGCATGGAGAAAAATGATGTCCAATAGAAAGTAAAAACGGGAATGTCTGTTGACTGTTTTGTTGCTCGTGATATTTTAATAAAACGGGCTACTGATTAGGCTACTGAGCACCTCAGCCGGCAACATCGATGTCATAACCAACTGCGTTAACGCTAAGACCAGCTTCTGGTGAGTCTTAAATGGCACCAGTAGCACTGCTTGAAATTGGCCCACGTTTTTAAGGACACACCTGAAATATGTCCACCCCTCCCACTTCAGTGCAGGCGAGATGATATAAGACAGGTACATTTCAGATAAAATAGCAGAGCGCGGGCTTTTACAAGTCGAACTTGCCAAAGAGGATGCTGTTGACGAGAGAGAGAGCGAGCGAGAGAGAGAGAGAGAGAGAGAGAGAGAGAGAGAGCCTGCTCCATTGTGGATTCCAGTGAATCAGGCACCAGACAGAGATCAAAGCATGTCAGTGCATGCTTATTGTTGACTAGAAGACAGACGAAGACAGTTGAAAAACATGTCTGTTTTGACACATCGGACGCACACACACACTTAACCACACACCCTTATGGGACACAGCGCAACAAGTGTGCGTGAGTGAGTACACCTTAATAAACACCCTATGCCTAATTAGCCAGCACTATCGCTCCAAGACCGGGCCACATCAAACACAGTGACACACAAACACACATATTCGACAAACACACGCGCAAACACACACACACACACACGCGCGCATGCATACACACAAACACATTAAACAGAGCACAGTGGATCGGTGCGCTGTCACATGCTGGGGTCTCTGTGTGATGTTCTCTGCACCAAGTTCACACACATATGAGCAAACACACACATGATGACACAAACACGGTTATCCTCTGGACTAAGCCCCTTTACACACAGAGACCTCACTTTCTCTCTCAGAAGAGAGACAACCATATGAAATACACACAGACAGACAGACAGACACACACACACACAATGTCGCACTAACAAGCTGGAGCTCACGATCATTACCTTTAGAAAGCCCCATTTCCAGCCCTCGCATTAGTTCCACTCCACTCATTGGTAGTTGGAACACACATGAAACAGAAATGCCAGCCTGCCTTTGAATTTCTGCTACAGTGAGCAGCAGTGATCTACGGTACATGATTCGAATAGCAACCATGTCATAAATGTTTGACAGGCAATTCAAATATCCCTTCCACTATTCATCAATACATTGGAGTTATTCGCTTCAGACAGGTTATTAATTGGATAGTTTTCAGACAGCAACACACTAACTAAGTACACTCTTAGGGAAAAAAGGTGCTATCTACAACCTTTAAAGGGTTCTTCAGTTGTCCCCATAGGAGAACCCTTTTTGGTTGCAGGTAGAACCCTTTTGGTTCCTTTCTAAAGAGGCTTCTACCTGGAACCCAAAAGGTTCTACCTGGAACCAAAAAGGATTATCCTATGGGGAAATCTAAAGGATTATCCTATGGGATAATCCTTTTTGGTTCCAGGTAGAACCTTTTGGGTTCCAGGTAGAAGCTTTTGAAACACTCTTTTCTAAGAGTGTAATGTATTAAACACTAATCCTGATGCCTGGCTGGCCTATCTTCTCAGATGACTGACGAGTCGTTTATTTGGGGGGAAATACTTCATTACACAAGAAGCCAGGGAGGGGTCCTCATTAAGGGGGAGGGATTTGTCTTGTAGGATTATCTCATTTGCATAATTGTAATTATCCCGTGCGGCTACAAAGCCACCTGGTTGGGGAAGATAAAGGGAGAGAGACAGAGAAAGAAGTGAGAGAGGGAAAGTGTGGCTGATTAGCACGGGATCCTAGAGTCGTGAATACATTAGCCGGATCCGAGGAGAGGAGAGACGGACAGGCAGTTCAGGGAATGGCAGAAATAACTGCTCTGCTCTGCTCATCTCTCTCTTTCTTTCTCTCTCTCAATTACATTTCAATTGCTTGATGTAACAATCTCCTTTGGAGGTTATTCATTCACAATATCAATAATAACATCATAAAACAAATATATAATTAAGATTGTCACAAACAAGACAACCAGTGACAACAATAACCCCATCCCTCCCAATCTTGATTATCTCTCTTTCTCTCTCTCTCTTTCTTTCTCTCTCTCTCTCTCTTTCTCTCTCGCTCTCTCTCTCTCAATTTCAATTCAATTTAAGGGGCTTTTTTGGCATGGGAAACATATGTTTACATTGCCAAAGCAAGTGAAATAGATAATAAACAAAAGTGAAATAAACAATAAATAATGAACAGTAAACGTTACACTCATGGCCCCCCGAATGGTGCAGTGTTCGAAGGCACTGCATTGCAGTGCTAGCTGTGCCACTAGAGATCCAGGTTCGAGTCCAGGCTCTGTTGCAGCTGGCCGCGACCGGGAGACCCATGGAGCGGTGCACAATTGACCCAGCATTGTCCGGTTTAGGGGAGGGTTTGGCCGGCAGGATGTCCTTGTCCCATTGCGCTCTAGTGACTCCTGTGGCGGAGTGCACGCTGACACGGTCACCAGGTGTACGGTGTTTCCTCTGACACATTGGTGCAGCTGGCTTCTGGGTTAAGTGGGCCTTGTATCAAGAAACAGTGTGGCTTGGTTGGGTCATGTTTCGGAGGACACACGTCTCTCGACCTTCGCCTCTCCCAAGTTCGTGTTTAGATCGGGTTATGTATAGTTTCTTGTCTGCTCTAGGGCAATGGTGTCGAGATGGAATATTTATTCGTGGTCCTAGCTACTGGACCTTTTTTAGAACATCATAATTGTTGTCTTACTGAGTTTACTGTCAGGGCCCACGTGTGACAGAATCTGTGCAGAAGATCTAGGTGCTGCTGTAAGACCTCCTTGGTTGGGGACAGAAGCACCAGATAATCAGCAAACAGTAGACATTTGACTTCCGATTCTAGTAAGGTGAGGCCGGGTGCTGCAGACTGTTCTAGTGCCCTCGCCAATTCGTTGATATATCTGTTCAAGAGGGTGGGGCTTAAGCTGCATCCCTGTCTCACCCCCCGGCCCTGTGGAAAGAAATGTGTGTTTTTTGCCAATCTTAACAGCACACTTGTTGTTTGTGTACATGGATTTCATAATGTCGTATGTTTTTCCCCCAACACCACTTTCTGTTGATTTGTATAACAGACCTTCATGCCAAATTGAGTTGAAAGCTTTTTTGAAATCAACAAAGCATGAGAAGACTTTGCCTTTGCTTTGTTTTGTTTGTTTGTCAATTAGGGTGTGCCAGGTGACTACGTGGTCTGTCGTACTGTCATTTGGTAAAATGACATTTGCTCAGTACATTGCTCAGTACATTGCTCAGTACATTTGCTCAGTAAAATGACATTTGCTCAGTACATTGTTTTCGCTGAGGAAATGTACGAGTTGGCTGTTAATGATAATGCAGAGGATTTTACCAAGGTTGCTGTTGGCGCATATCCCCCGGTAATTATTGGGGTCAAATTTGTCTCCACTTTTGTGGATTGGGGGGATTAGTCCTTGGTTCCAAATATTAGGGAAGATGCCAGAGCTGAGGAAGATGTTAAAGAGTTTAAGTATAGCCAATTGGAATTCGAGGTCTGTACATTTTATCATTTAATTTAGGATAGCATCAACCCCAAAGCCCTTTTTGGGTTGGAGGGTTTGTATTTTGTCCTGTAGTTCATTCAATGTAATTGGAGAATCCAATGGGTTCTGGTATTCTTTAATAGTTGATTCTAAGATTTGTATTTGATCATGTATATGTTTTTGCTGTTTGTTCTTTGTTATAGAGCCAAAAAGATTGGAGAAGTGGTTTAACCATACCATCTCCATTTTGGATAGATAACTCTTTGTGTTGTTGTTTGTTTTCCAATTTTCCCAGAAGTGGTTAGATTCTATGGGTTCTTCAATTACATTGAGCTGATTTCTGACATGCTGTTCCTTCTTTTTCCGTAGTGTATTTTTGTATTGTTTTAGTGATTCACCATAGTGAAGGTGTAGGCTCAGGTTTTCTGGGTCTCTATGTTTTTGGTTGGATAGGTTTCTCAATTTCTTTCTTAGGTTTTTGCATTCTTCATCAAACCATTAATTGTTGTTAATTTTTTTTAGGTTGTCTGCTTGAAATGTTTAGATTTGATAGGGAAGCTGAGAGGTCAAATATACTGTTTAGGTTTTCTACTACCAAGTTTCACACCTTCACTATTATAGTGAAACCTTTTGTCCAGGAAATGGTCTAGAAGGGATTGAATTTGTTGTTGCCCAATAGTTTTTTGGTAGATTTCCACAGTATTTTCCTTCCATCTATAACATTTCTTAATATTATTAAGTTCCTTTGGCTTTGATGCCTCGTGATTGAGCATAGCTCTGTTCAAGTAGAGTGTGATTTTGCTGTGATCTGATAGGGGTGTCAGTGGACTGACTGTGAACACTAAGAGACTCTGGGTTGAGGTCAGTGATAAAGTAGTCCACAGTACTACTGCCAAAAGATGAGCTATAGGTGTACCTACCATAGGAGTCCCCTCGAAGCCTACCATTGACTATGTACATACCCAGCGTCCGACAGAGGTGCAGGAGTTGCAACCCGTTGTTGTTGGTTATGTTGTCGTAGTTGTGTCTAGGGGGGCATATGGGGGAGAGAATGCTGTCACTTCCAGGTAGGTGTTTGTCCCCCTGTGTGCTGAGTGTGTCAGGTTCTTGTCCAGTTCTGACATTTAGGTCGCCACAGACTAGTACATGTCCCTGAGCCTGGAAATTGTTGATCCCCTCTAGGATGGAGAAGCTGCCATCATTAAAGTATGGGATTTCTTTCTCTCGCTCTCTCTCTCTCTCTCTCTCTGACATGATAAAAAAAAGCAGCGGACCATGGCTCTCCTTATAGAGTCTTGTTAGACCTTGTATTATCATGGTGTTGTGACTGCTTGAATGCTCCATTGTTACCTCTACCAACCCAGCTACAGATGTAGGATCTTAATTTGAGCCAGTTTGCTACAGCAGGAAAATAATCCTTGGGCAACAGGAAATGTGAATTATTATGTGAATTATAATTCATAGACTTTTTTTTGTAAGGGTGGATACATTTTGGAATGTCTGTAACACCATAGAAATATAATTAATAGAACGGTTGTCTCTATTCAAGTCAATGATGGCATAATGGGTGGCTGGTGGCCATTGCGAATGTAGCCATAGGAGCAACCCACATAAAAAAAAATACTATAGTATACTATGGTATAAATACAATAAAATTCACTGTAGTATACTGTAGTATTTACAGTTAACTGTAGTATAAATACTGTAGTTAAAGACTTTTGCATATACTATAGTAATTAATGTAGTGTTTTTGTGGACCATAGTATACTGTACTATTTACTGCTGTGTTTTTACAGACATTACTATAGTATTTACAATAGTGTTTTTGTTTTACTCTCTTCGACACAGAAGTGGAGGCTACTGGAACCTACTGGAGAAATACTAAAAGAGCACATTTTCCATAACCTGTAGGTAGTTAGAACTGAGGTCTGGTTTCCGAGCTGGTCATGGGTGCACCTCAGCCACGCTCAAGGTACCTGTACACAGCCCATCTGTAAATAGCACACCCAACTACCTCATCCCCATATTGTTATTTTTTGTTGTTGTTGGTATTTTGCACCCTAGTATCTCTACTTGCACATCATCATCTGCACATCTATCACTCCAGTGTTAATGCTAAATTGTAATTATTTCACCTCTATGGCCTATTTATTGCCTTACCTCCCTAATCTTACTACATTTTCACACACTGTACATAGACCTTTTCTATTGTGTTATTGACTATACGTTTGTTTATCCCATGTGTAACTCTGTGTTGTTGTTTTTGTCGCACTGCTTTGCTTTATCTTGGGCAGGTCGCAGTTGTAAATGAGAACTTGTTATCAACTGTCCTACCTGGTTAAATAAAGGTGAAATAAAAAATAAATACAAAAAGTTAGTTCAGCGATTCTGCTCTTTTCTATAACCTGTAGGGAACACAATATGTCAGTCTATACTTGGCACATAGGTTTCTCACTTCTGGGTGGCACAAATTGCGATATGGGGGAGGTGAATGGGCAGGGTACAATATATGCAAATAAATACTTTAGTATTTTCTATAGTTAAAAAAGTGAAGTGTTTTTGCGGACACTAATGTAGTGTTTTTTGTGTGGGTAATACTGTATGTTGTATTTACTATAGTATTCTACAGTGTACTACAACATTCTATAGTAAGTACTATACATGATTGAGGGATTCTACAGTGTGTAGTATAGTATTCTACAGTTGACTATAGAATTATATAGTAAGTACTGTAGTATTCTATAGTAAACTGTAGTATTTTTTATGTGGGAAAGCGGGAAGTAAAAGCAGGAAGTAAATCTGTGCCCATCAGTCTGTGTTGTGATTTGTTGAATTAAATCACCTGACATTACAATAAATACATTCCATTGCATGAGCCACATCAGTTAGCATCACTTGAATGAAGAGAGAAGTTGTCTCTTAGTCAATTTCTCTGTAAAACATTGTTTACCAGTTTGTTTGAGTGAACCGTTTAGAGAGCTAGAGACAAGTAATTTATGATTAGCAAAACTGCATTGTGTACAGTACATATCTGAAGTTGGATTGCAATAAATAAATAGACATTGAGTCGGTCAGTACTGTCTTTGGCACAGACATGATGAGCTATGAGCCATCTTCGATCAGATTTCAACTACAGTCGTGGCCAAAAGTTTTGAAAATGAAACAAATATTAATTTCCACAAAGTTTGCTGCTTCAGTGTCTTTTTTGTCAGATGTTACTATGGAATACTGAAGTATAATTACAAGCATTTCACAAGTGTCAAAGGCTTTTATTGGCAATTACATGAAGTTGATGCAAAGAGTCAATATTTGCAGTGTTGACCCTTCTTTTTCAAGACCTCTGCAATCCGCCCTGGCATGCTGTCAATTAACTTCTGGGCCACATCCTGACTGATGGCAGCCCATTCTTGCATAATCAATGCTTGGAGTTTGTCAGAATTTGTGGATTTTTGTTTGTCCACCCGCCTCTTGAGGATTGACCACAAGTTCTCAATGGGATTAAGGTCTGGGGAGTTTCCTGTTCCCCGAGCCACTTAGTTATCACTTTTGCCTTATGGCAAAGGTGCTCCATCATGCTGGAAAAGGCATTGTTCGTCACCAAACTGTTCCTGGATTGTTGGGAGAAGTTGCTCTCTAAGGATGTGTTGGTACCATTCTTAATTCTTGGCTGTGTTCTTAGGCAAAATTGTGAGTGAGCCCACTCCCTTGGCTGAGAAGCAACCACACACATGAATGGTCTCAGGATGCTTTACTGTTGGCATGACACAGGACTGATGGTAGCGTTCACCTTGTCTTCTCCGTACAAGCCTTTTTCCAGATGCCCCAAACAATCGGAAAGGGGATTCATCAGAGAAAATGACTTTACCCCAGTCCTCAGCAGTCCAATCCCTGTACCTTTTGCAGAATATCAGTCTGTCCCTGATGTTTTTCCTGGAGAGAAGTGGCTTCTTTGCTGCCCTTCTTGACACCAGGCCATCCTCCAAAAGTCTTTGCCTCACTGTGCGTGCAGATGCACTCACACCTGCCTGCTGCCATTCCTGAGCAAGCTCTGTTCTGGTGGTGCCCCGATCCTGCAGCTGAATCAACTTTAGGAGACGGTCCTGGTGCTTGCTGAACTTTCTTGGGCGCCCTGAAGCCTTCTTCACAACAATTCAACCGCTCTCCTTGAAGTTCTTGATGATCCGATAAATGGTTGATTTAGGTGCAATCTTACTGGCAGCAATATCCTTGCCTGTGAAGCCCTTTTTGTGCAAAGCAATGATGACAGCCCGTGTTTCCTTGCAGGTAACCATGGTTGACAGAGGACGAACAATGATTCCAAGCACCACCCTCCTTTTGAAGCTTCCAGTCTGTTATTCGAACTCAATCAGCGTGACAGAGTGATCTCCAGCCTTGTCGTCGTTAACACTCACACCTGTGTTAACGAGAGAATCACTGACATGATGTCAGCTGGTCCTTTTGTGGCAGGGCTGAAATGCAGTGGAAATGTTTTTGGGGGGATTCAGAGAGGGAGAGGGACTTTGCAATTAATTGCAATTCATCTGATCACTCTTCATAATATTCTGGAGTATATGCAAATTGCCATCATACAAACTGAGGCAGCAGACTTAGTGAACATTTATATTTGTGTCATTCTCAAAACCTTTGGCCACGACTGTACAGTACTTCAGACTGTCCCATTGCGGTGGTCCATCAGCAGATAGGAAAACCTCAGAGGACACCAGGACTTAATAGGTGACAGGCACAGTGTCCTCTCCTCCTGGCAATGGTAGGGAAGGGGGTTTCCTAAAATGACCTCTCCCCTCTCCTTCAAACAGGTTCCCCTTATAACAACATGGCTGAGTGACAGCCACAGTTACCAATAGTAAGGCTGGTATCATCTGGGATCATGGCCAATCATGTACAGTATCAAAATCATCAGCCATTGCTTGGCATGCCGTGCTCTATCACTGGTTTGGTTTTCAGTTGGGTTTTTTGTCCTCCATTAGGTGTCAGGATTATTCTTTTTGTCTAGGGAGGGATTGGTCCAACCTTGATTTAACTCAGATTTTAGGAGGGGGCAAATCTAACCAGACATATATTATAAAAAGCCAATATGGGACATTAATAGGGATGTAACAATTCACCAATACACATTGGTCCCCTGTTCAAATGTTTAAGATATAAGTGCATCCCACTGGGCACACACTGGTTGAATCAATGTTGTTTCCACGTCATTTCACTGAAATGATGTTGAACCAACGTGGAATAGACGTTGAATTGACATCTCTGCCCAGTGGGATTGGTCTGCAGGACCCCAAACCGATTCAAATGTAGAATGCATCAGTCAGAAAATCGATTCAAACATTAGGAATCACTGGTTCATTAATGTTTAGTTGTGTAAAGTACTGAAATAAAAATACTTTGAAGTACTACTTAAGTCGTTTTTTGAGGCTATCTGTACTTTACTATTTATATTTTTGACAACTTTTACTTCACTACATTCCTAAAGAAAATAATGTACTTTTTACTCAATACATTTTCCCTGACACCCAAATTAGCAGGACAGGAAAATGGTCCAATTCATGCACTTATCAAGGGAACATCCCTAGTCATCTCTACTGCCTCTGATCTGGCTGACTCATTAAACACACATGCTTCATCTGTAAATTATGTTTGACTGTTTGAGAGTGCCCCGGGCTATCAATAATACAAATAAAAAAAATTGTACCATCTGGTTTGCTTAATATAAGTAATTTGAAATGATTTATACTTGTACTTTTGATGCTTAAGTATATTTAAAACCAATTACATCCTTTTATTTTTGTAATTTTATACTAAGGTGTCTTTACTTTTACTCAAGTATGACAATTGGGTACTTTTACCACCACTGCTAACGCTTTTTTCCTCACATTAGTTTCTTCTGAAAATACCTCTCATCTTTTGTGACAACTGCGTCCTCTCCTTCAGTGTCGAATGAAGCATGTAATTATGTTGACAGTCATTGATCTTTGCATGCAGAACAACCCCAGGCATTATCAATCAGTAGCCGAGTCAAACTGTGCACTGTTTCGCACGCTGTCCAACGAGAGGCAGGCCTATTCCTGATCTGGGAAATCTGAGTGTCACCTTCAGCATTCAAATGTTTGTAAAATGGCTTGAGCAATATTAGGCTGTCACGGACGTCGTAAGGATTGGACCAAAATGCAGCGGTAATGTGTATAAAAGTAAACTAAGCTATAGTTGAAGACACAATCTCTCATCTCGCTATAGGTAGGCCACATTCTGATTGGGCCTTATATTAGATTTTATTTTAATTGTTCAGGTTCACCATCAGCAATAGTTTTGGTAGTTTTGCTTTAAACAGTCAGTATATATGGTCATTAGATATACAGGCTAAAGTTGATCATTTCATAACATGGACAGCAATCACTTTTGCTACCGGCACTGCATTGTCAAAGCAGGAGAAGAAGAGAATCTCACTCAGTCTGTCAAAACATCCCTAGACAGTAACCCTTCCACTGCTGGATCAGAGAGGGCTGCAGAGCTGCTCACCTCAAAGGGGAAACGGGATGAGTTGCTGCTCTATGGGTTTTAAATTTGAGTTAGCCGCCACGCTAGGCTTAAATAACGCGCACAAGGAAATTACCTGCTTAGACAAGTGCTGCTGTGGAGGAAGAGAGGAAAAGTGGCTGGGTCAGTTGTAGGGTTTTTAGGACAAATCTGCCCCCCACAAAAGATCCTCCATTACCCTCAATTGGTATATTTTTGGGGGAGGGACACTTTAAAGGAAAGCAGACCCAGTTGCCATGAAAAATGTGTTTCTTTGAGATTCTGGATCTTTTTTTTAAAGATGTTTTTATTTTTACAGCAGAATATAACCAGACCCCCCCCATTTTCCCTCTCTTTAACTACATCAGAATTTGCCTTTGAGACTAAGCCAATTCCCAGTTGAAGCCATTGCTATTCCTGTCTGTATTTAAGACTGTGCCTCGAGCTTTAGTCCATGGGCCAGACCCCCAAATGTGGGCCGTCGGGCTCACTTGGGCTGATGATGTCTCATAGGGATTTTCTTGAAGGTCTATGTCCCTAGAGTTGGAACACGTGTGATAGCAGTGCAGTAATGGCAGCTTTCTCTGGGATATCGCTCTTTCTTTCATCCCTCCATCCCATTCATTTTCCCCATAGGGATTTGACCCTATGACAAACAATGTCAGTATACAACACACATCCCCTTTAATCATAAACTGTATCATTGGAAAGCTTTGATTCACAGCTATCCATCAGACACGTTTTCCGGATGTGGATTCGCGCATTAACCCCACAGAAGCCTTTTCCCAATATGGCTGCCAAACAACTCAATTAGGTCTCATAGGATCCATTTTGCATCACCATACCTGTATGAAGATATCATTGTAGTATTCCCAATAATATCTTAAAATGTTCATAGTGATTTAGAATACACAACCAAATGAGCCAGGTGTACCAGATATACGCTGAGTGTACAAAACATTAGGAACAACTCTTTCCATGACATAGACTGACCAGGTGAAGCTATGAGCCCTTATTCATGTCACCTGTTAAATCCACTTCAATCAGTGTAGATGAAGGGGAGGAGACGGGTTAAAGAAGGATTTTTAAGCCTTGAGACATGGATTGTGCATGTGTGCCATTCAGAGGCTGAATGGGCATGACAAAATATTTAAGTGCCTTTGAACAGGGTATGGTAGTAGGTGCCAAGCGCACCGGTTTGAGTGTTTCAAGAACTGCAAAGCTGCTGGGGTTTTCACTCTCAACAGTTTCCTGTGTGTATCAAGAATGGTCCACCACCCAAACGACATCCAGACAACTTTACACAAGCATTGGCGTGGCGCATTGGAAGCATTGGGGCTCCCGAGTGGCACAGCGGTCTAAGGCACTGCATCTCAGTGCTAGAGGAGTCACTATAGACACCCTGGTTCGATTCCAGGTTGTATCACAATCGGCTGTGATTGGGTGGCGTGCAATTGGCACAGCATCGTCCAGGTTTGGCCGGTGTAGGCCGTCATTGTAAATAAGAATTTGTTCTTAACTGACCTGCCTGTTAAATAAAGGTTCAATAAAAAAAAAATGACTAAATGAATTGGAGTCAACATGGGCCAGCATCCCTGTGGAATGCTTTCAACACCTTGCAGTCCATGCCCCGATGAATTGAGGCTGTTCTGAGTGCAAACGGGGTGAAAGTCAATATTAGGAAGGTGTTCCTAATGTTTTGTACACTCAGTGTATAATGAGTGTACAATGTTATATAGTATGCAATGTTATCTATCATATTAACAGTACTTTTAGTATTCTAGTAACAGACAAACCTGCTATTGCCCCATAATAAGAATACATCTTCATTTAGACTAACTATGTGTAATGGTTTGCTGCTCGTCGTCAACATGTTAGGTTAAAACATATTGGCATTCCTATGGAATTTTACAAGTTTCTATTCCTCTGTTTTATGAACACAGTTAATAGGATAACGTTGTATATAATTTAATCAGCCCACAGCCATGAATATTTACATGTATAAATAAATAAATTTTGGGCTGAAGCTGTCTAGTAGTGTGTGTCGTCTAGCGTTAGCTTAGTGTGGTTATCGAAGTGTTTACAGAAGGACTATTGAGATACTTAACTAACGTTGCATGACATTTCTGTGAGTTGGCAACTAAAAGAGATGCTGCATAGCTGGCTCTAGCTGAATGGGCAAAGCTAGCTTCATTGACACACTATTACTGACAATCATGTAATGTTAGCTATCTACAGAGTCACTTGTTGCATGCCTTTCGTTACGTTTCGCTCAAACGAGGCCGCGAAACTACGCAGCTCCTGCGCTTCGTAGCATGGCATGCTCAGTAAGCTCCGAACTCCCCGTTCGCGGCGATTCGCTCTCTAGCGTTCTTCCTCGCTCACACGCATTTACTTCGTCACAGGGAATGTCCGAACTCTGACCAATCAGCACGGCTTTTAATGTTGCTAGGTTATTGGTGGGCGTCTGTCATGGTTAAAAAGGACGCCCCATGGACTACTTGGAACAGTGTGCTTTTTTTTCTGATGAGACTTGTGTGTGTTCGTGTGTGTGTGTGTGTGTGTGTGTGTGCGGGATTGCAGAACCACAAACCAGAGCCGGATGATTAGCCCGCTTGGCTTGCCTGCTTGTTAGGGTTGATAAAGGATAATGGCTAATATTATGTGTGTATACATTTCTGAAAATAAAGTCACCTCTGCCTTTAAAACAGAAACCAAAGTCAGTAGATGAGAAGAAGAGAGTAGGCTAACATGCTGACCACACCGCTCGCGTTGCGTTCCTCAGCATTGCAAAATAAATGTACACGTACATGTTATTCAATCATTGCACCCACACTGCTCGCGCGCGTCTGCGTAGCCAGGCGCTAAAATAGAAATTGGGTATATTTGTGACGTGCAACATGATGCAAGTCCGGCCTCTCCCATATCTCAATTTGGTTTTTAGGGGCACATACCCATGTGCCATCTCATTGGTTTTTAGGAGCATATACCGAAGTGGGTGATTGAAAGATGAACTGAGGTCCACACTCAGTTCATCTTTGTGGTAATGCACCATAAAGTTGGTTGCCAACCGCCATATAAATTCCAAAGAAGAAAAAGTAGCCTGAAGGAAGGAGGAGAGATGAGGAGAAACAAATTTGGTTTATCGTTTTATCTGTGGGATAATTTGTCGGAGTAGAGGACCTTGTGCATTTCAGGTAAAATAACAACCCAATGTTTATATCCCAGGACAAATAATCTAGCAACAGCAAGCTAGCTAGCTAGCTAAATTGCCATAAATGTTTAATGCTTTTTGACCTGTCCCCAAATTAATATATTTGGTTCAGAGTTTGTTTTGATATTTCAACCTGCATGTCCTGATTGCGTCTGGTGTGGATGGACAAAACAACTTGTGCGCGGTGGCGTGCATGCGGTTTGGTCAGCATGTAATGCTGTGGTATTATGCATTCATCACTGGGCCTCTGATTACAGGTAATCCATGCACCTACAGCCACTTAAAAAAAAAACATAGAGGATATGAGGCCTCTCTCTCTCTCTCTCTCTCTCTCCCTTTCTCTTCTTCCCACTCTGTCCATATTCAATATTTCCCTCTGTGAATAATGCAGAAGGAGCTTTGTTCACTTCCCACTTAGCTAGCAGGAAATGAGTAATCGTCTATGATGGAGAGGGAAGAGATATAGATAGAAAGAGAGAACGCGAGCGAGAGAGACTCAGTGATAGTGGTAGAGGGATGATTAGAGCAGGAGGGCATAGTCAGATCTTGCTGATGAAAACCATGTCCATTACTGAGAGTTAACACATTCTTCTTCCAGTAGAATGAAGACTTATAAATCGTCATGAAACGGCAGCCAGTTGTAAAAAAAATGTTTTCAACAGAATGTAGTCATTTAGCAGACACTCTTATCCAGAGCAACTTACAGGAGCAAATACGATTAATTGCCTTGCTCAAGGGCACATCAACATATTTTTCACCTAGATGGCTCGGGAATTCGAACCAGTGACCTTTCTGTTACTTAACTGCTAGGCAACCTGCCACAGTTTTTATAACATGTATTGGAGGTGTGAAGAATAGTTTGTGCCAATATAGAGGTATTAAGCTCTCAAAGGTGGAGAAAATTGTCGTTGGTGTTATCATCAACTCAAAGCTTTCCTCTTTCAGGAACAAATTAATACAAAAACTGGTAAGGGTCATTCTCAACCAAAGGAGCATAACAGTGAAGACCTGCAGGAGATATTCTGTACTCTCTTAACCCATTTCTGTCATCGCCATATTACCACTTCATTATACAAAAAGGCTAACTGGTGTGGTCTTTATGTTCACTCCGCCATCATGACACCTCTTCATTACTGTAACAAAAAACTCCCTGGGCACAATTAGCTCCTCTCTAAATACTATAAATCTTTTAGTACATAAACTATACTCCATGGGTGTTCCTGCTATACAGTAGATCAGTCAGATGGTGGTGCACACAGAAAGTTACAGCTACATCCAAAGCACAGTTACTAAATGCTTGTCCTCCTTAGTGTTATCACATGTGAGCACTTACAGCTTGTGAAGTGAACTGGCTACATGATTTCCTGTTAATGGCAGGTGCGCTGAATAACTACCCATCATAAGGCTATTCACAAACCTTTGTAGTCATCTACTAGGAATCCTTTTCTATGGTAATGTCACTCCTCTTGAGATACATACAATTGAAGTCGGAAGTTTACATACACTTAGGTTGGAGTCATTAAAACTCGTTTTTCAACCACTCCACAAATTTCTTCTTAACAAACTATAGTTTTGGCAAGTCAGTTAAGACACCTACTTTGTGCATGACACAAGTAATTTTTCCAACAATTGTTTACAGACAGATTATTTCACTTATAATTCACTGTATCACAATTCCAGTGGGTCAGAAGTTTGCATACACTAAGTAGACTGTGCCTTTAAGCAGCTTGGAAAATTCCAGAAAATGATGTCATGGCTTTAGAAGTTTCTGATAGGCTAATTGACATAATTTGAGTCAATTGGAGGTGTACCTGTGGATGTATTTCAAGGCCTACCTTCAAACTCAGTGCCTCTTTGCTTGATATCATGGGAAAATCAAAAGAAGTCAGCCAAGACCTCAGAGAAAAATGGTAAACCTCCATAAGTCTGGTTCATTCTTGGGAGTAATTTCCAAACGCCTGAAGGTACCACGTTCATCTGTACAAACAATAGTATGCAGTATAAACACCATGGGACCACGCAGCCGTCATACCGCTCAGGAAGGAGACGTGTTCTGTCTCCTAGAGATGAACATACTTTGGTGCGAAAAGTGCAAATCAATCACAGAACAACAGCAAAGGACCTTGTGAAGATGCTGGAGGAAACAGGTACAAAAGTATCTATATCCACAGTAAAACGAGTCCTATATCGACATAACCTGAAAGGCCGCTCAGCAAGGAAGAAGCCACTGCTCCAAAACCGCCATAAAAAGCCAGACTACGGTTTGCAACTGCACATGGGGACAAAGATCGTACCTTTTGGAGAAATGTCATCTGGTCTGATGAAACAAAAATAGAACTGTTTGGCCATAATAACCACCGTTATGTTTGGAGGAAAATTGGAGAGGCTTGCAAGCCGAAGAACCTCATCCCAACCTTGAAGCACAGGGGTGGCAGCATCATGTTGTGGGGGTGCTTTGCTGCAGGAGGGACTGGTGCACTTCACAAAATACATGGCATCATGAGGATGGAAAATTAGGTGGATATATTGAAGCAACATCTCAAGACATGAGTCAGGAAGTTAAAGCTTGGTCGCAAATGGATCTTCCAAATGGACAATGACCCCAAGCATACTTCCAAAGGTGTGGCAAAATGGCTTAAGGACAACAAAGTCAAGGTATTGGAGTGGCCATCACAAAGCCCTGACCTCAATCCCATAGAACATTTGTGGCAGAACTGAAAAAGTGTGTGCGAGCAAGGAGGCCTACAAACCTGACTCAGTTACACCAGCTCTGTCAGGAGGAATGGGCCAAAATTCACCCAACTTATTGTGGGAAGCTTGTGGAAGGCTACCCGAAACATTTGACCCAAGTTAAACAATTTAAAGGCAATGCTACCAAATACTAATTGAGTGTATGTAAACTTCTGACCCGCTGAGAATGTGATGAAATAAATGAAAGCTGAAATAAATCATTCTCTCTACTATTATTCTGACATTTCACATTCTTAAAAGAAAGTGGTGATCCTAACTGACCTAAGACAGGGAATTTTTACTAGGATTACATGTCAGGAATTGTGAAAAACTGAGTTTAAATGTATTTGGCTAAGGTGTATGTAAACTTCCGACTTCAACTGTATGTACATAGAGACACAGTGTTGAACATCCATACCACCCCAGTCCCAGCCCCCAACCCAATGTACTGTAGTTCCAGGTTGCAGGGGCCCGACCCTCCCTTTTGCCCCAGGCCAGGGGCCCCGTTGTGGGGAGGAATGTAGGGGCTTAGTGGAACCAGACTTGGGGGTGCGGGCTAGGGAGAGGGGGAGAACGCTGAGCTCGGTCTCACCCCTGGAGCCCACAGCACAGCCAGATGGAACATATTAGCCAAGCCTCTGCCTCCATTCCAACAAGGAGATGGATGGATTAGAGTTGCTGGACCCTGCAATCTGGAGACTAGAGACAGGGAAGGGAACATCATCCCTACAGGACACACACAGGCTGGACACATAAAGGCTGATACAACCCACAGAAGGGGGACATTAAGCTGATCGCGAGGATACAACAGGTTACAGTGACAGGAAATAGTTTGGTGAATGTTTCTACTTTCTAATAATTATTTAACACAATGGTGCATCTATTTGGTTGTTTTAACCTGTTAAACTCACACACACACAGATCATGCTCTATGGTCATATTCATAGAGAATGCAATGTAGGTAAAGTCACTAAAAGTGCAGACATTTAGTATACATGGAAAGGGTACACCTGATGGTCATTGTAAAGCAATGCATTTCCTTCTCCATCCACATGACACAGGAGGTCGTGGTGGTAATGACTGGAGCGGAAATCAGTGGAATGGTGTCAAATAGATCCAACACATGGTTCCCAGGTGTTTGATGTCCTTCCATTTGCTCTGTTCCGCACCATATTATGAGCCGTTCTCCCCTCAGCAGCCTCCACTGCCACATGATCTTGTGCGGATCCTCCACATGCAGTGCTAGTCTAGCTCATCGTTTACAATAGGAAAAGTGAAATGGGGAAAGGAGTTTGAAGTTTCCTCACCTGTCTGTGTCTTATTTAAAAAAAAAAAATCTAACTCCATCACTTGAAAGCCCTGATTGCCGAGGCCATTTTAAGATGTCAGGCTTGAAAATCTGTGCAGCCATTTTGGCACAGTGACTCACTACCCAAACCAGATGCAACTGGTTTGAAGTGTTCAAGAGACGTCATGTGATCTCCTACTGCTATCAAGTGGAAGAACTGGGATCGTCAATGGATAGGTAGAGACTTCAGCTTTTTCCTATGTATGTCATGCCTGTAAGACAAAATAAAAAATGTTTCCTATGGGAATTTGCACATGTTTAGAGTGCCACCATTAGGTAAAAGAGCTGAGTTTACCCCCCTTTTTTAAAAATCCCTTTGGAACTGTTATTTGCAACATTTTATTTCAAACCTAGACTTTCAAATCTCTTATTGGGGGGATGTACTTTATAAGGGTAGTATACAATATTATGCGCCGTTTAGAAAATGCCACCAGAGGGCGCCAGAGTTTTATTGGATCCCAAAGAAAGAAAAAAAGCAATTAGTAGGTTATTACAGTTTTGTTATAATTGTAACCTTTTTTAGAAAGTACCAAGTAAAACTAAGTGCTACCAGCATCTTTATGATGATGATAGTATTACACAGCCCAGTGAAAATTGTCTTAGTCATGAGCTGTAGTACATTCCCTTCTTCTTGTCCTCTATACCTCAGAGTGACTCAGGAGGGGCCCTTTGTGCTCGCTAACTCCAGCTAACTGTAGTTTTATGGTACGGATTACCTTCCTCTGTCATTGACCCTGTTTTGCCTTCTTAAATGTCCTCCTTCCTGCTCATCCTTAAAGAGAATCCATCGTGTGTGTGTGTGTGTGTGTGTGTGTCAATGTCTGCCTTACTCTCCATACACAGTTTTGTGTCCTTAACCCAAAAAGCCAGAACATTCCACAGTCACATTCCACCCGGAACTCTGTGTCCTAGTAAGCTTGATTGTTCTCTGAGCGTTCATTGCATTGTTCAATCACAATTGTTTCTGTCCATTCACATGGACTTAACCGCAACCAAGATCCTATTAAATTACTAGTATTGTGTTACAGGTGTTCTGAGCTCTCTGTCTTTGGTTCTAAAGTCCTAAGGAAGGAGTTTTTTGTTGTTGTCAGGATTGGGTTAAAAAAAACTTTTACACATTCATGCGTCATACAAACACTGAAGCGCAGGTAGCCTAGCAGTTCAGAGCGTTGGGCCAGTAAGCGAAACGTCACTGGTTCAAATCCCCGAGCCAGCAAAGTGGGAAGAAAATCGACCATTCTGCTCTTGAGCAAGGCAGTTAACCCCCAACAACAACTGTGCTGATGATGTTGCTCTGTCTCTCTGTCTCGCTCTCTCAGTCTCTCTCCGTCTCTCTCTCTCTCCATCCTCAGCCTATCAGCCACCAGAGAGGCTTTGGCTGAGCTGATGTGGCATGTGACATCATCACAAGGCGGAAGCCATGTCTGGGTCATGTGATCTGAGTCGAACCTGTGAAACATGAATGGACTGTGGATCACTCCTCTCTTACATTCACTCTAACCCTATTGTTCACATTCCTTGTCTTTTTTTCACTGTGGTCATATGAGTATCAGTGAAACCCTGAATAGGAATGTGAAAGTTTAAACCACTGAATGGAATTGACTTGTCATCTGGACCTAATTCCTGCATGCCAAGACAACAATATCACAGAAATGCTCTCAGTAGTAATGCATGTCTTTAGATAGTGTACAGATTACGTTGTCATTCTGAACTTTATCCGCAACGTTATATTCCAGGACCAGCTTACTACTTGAATACTACTTACTACTGTCTTCCAAAACAATACAGTAGTAACCAGCAGTAGCGTTTGTTTTCGCTAATCAGACGTACAAACTATTTTGTCTACATAGTAATACATTTCAGACTCACATCGAAATATAAGACATCTGTGAACTATTTCCATGAGTAACCAGTAACCAAGGAGACAAATGGACAGCCAACAGTAGCCCAGTAGCCCCGGAGGAAAAGTTTGAAAATTATTGGCCACTTGAGAGTGTTCAAGGGGCTAGTGTTCACTTCCTAAGTCCAAGGTCACAGTGTTACAGCCTGGACAGTAGTCTCCTTTAACTAAGGGTCAACTGCCTATCAGCCCTCAACAATAACACGCCATGTTCTCTGACAAACAGGGGCTTGTGTGAGGCATCGCAGCCATCACAGACAGATGAGGAGGAAGTGAACCGGGCCCCAGAGAGAGGGGTGAAACTTTATACCTCTCCCTTTTTCTCTCTCTTCATTCTCTCGATCCCTCCCTTCACCTAGCCCATCCTGTCTTTGATCTTCTGACAAAGCTAAGTCCGCTGTCACAAACTGGGGGATTTGGGAAGGGGTGGTATAAAGAGGAGTGGGAGTTTAATCTGAGCACCTTTATCCCACCTGTCTGTCTTGTCTGACCTTTTTGTCTGTCTTGTCTGACTCTGGAGCAATGGATGGCTTCTTCTCCAAGCATGATGCTGACATTGGGCAGCAGGTAGCCTATCGGGTAGAGCGTTGGGATGTTAACCAAAAGGTTGCTTGTTCAAATCCCAGAGCTGGCAAAGTGGAAAAATCTGCCGTTCTGCCTTTGAGCAAGGCAGTTAACCCCCACAACAACAACTCCCCGGACGTTGACGACGGGGATGTCGATCAAAGCAGCCCCCCGCACCTCTCTGATTCAAGAGTAGTTGGGTTAAATGCAGCAGACATGTTTCGGTTGAACGCATTCAATTGTGCAACTGACTAGGTATCCCCCTTCCCTATTATATAACTGTTCCATACATAACATTCAAATTCAACTCTGTGATTCCAGAGCACGACTGGAAGTAATGAAGCCATTATTAATATTAAACAATAAGTTTTTTTTTTCTCTTTCACCTCATGTAGATTACATTCTGTGAGGGGCCCCGCCACAATATCCATCTCTCTTCTCCTTCTGGCTCACTTGTTTTTCTACCCTCCATATTCCCTTTCTGTCTAATTATTCCTCCCCCATACTCAATTTCCCTGCAGTCATCTATACTGCACTAGCTAATTCCACAATACTGCTCTAGCCCTCTATCACCCTCTATTAGCCCTTTCATCCCCCCATCTCTCTCTCTCTTTCTATTTCTCTCTTTTTCCCTCTCTCCCCCCTCTCTTGATCCTCACTGGTGGTGATTCGGACCATGCCAGATCCCTCAGCTGGAAGCAATTGGATCTTGAATCCCGCTGCATTGCAGTAGTCTGAGTTACACTTCATATAAGGAAATCAGTCTATGGATTTCACATAACTGGGAATACAGATATGGATCTGTTAGTCACAGATACCTTCAAAAAAAAAAGGTAGGGGCGTGGATCAGAAAACCAGTCAGCATCTGGTGTGACCACCATTTGCCTCATGCAGCGTGACACATCTCCTTCGCATAGAGTTGATCAGGCTGTTGATTGTGGCCTGTGGAATGTTGTCTCACTCCTCTTCAATGGCTGTGCGAAGTTGCTGGATATTGGCGGGAACTGGAACATGCTGTCGCACATGTCAATCCAGAGCATCCCAAATATGCTCAATGGGTGACATGTCTGGTGATTATGCAGGCCGTGGAAGAACTGGGACATTTTCAGTTTCGAGGAATTGTGAATAGATCCTTGAGACATGGGGCCGTTCACTATCATTCTGAAACATGAGGTGATGGATGCAGATGTATGGCAATGGGCCAACGGATCTCGACACTGTATCTCTGTGCATTCAAATTGCCATCAATAAAATGCAATTGTGTTCATTGCCCATAGCTTTATGCCTGCCCACACCATAACCCCACTGCCACCATGGGGCACTCTGTCCACAACATTGACATCAGCATACCGCTTCTCCAGCGTGCCAGTGGCCATCGAAGGTGAGCATTTGCTCACTGAAGTCGGTTACGACGCTGAACTGCAGTCAGGTCAAAACCCTGGTGAGGACGACGAGCACGCAGATGAGCTTCCCTGAGACGGTTTCTGACATTTTGTGCAGAAATTCTTTGGTTGTGCAAAACCCACAGTTTCATCAGCTGTCCGACTGGTCTCAGATGATACCGTAGGTGAAGAATCCGGATGTGGAGGTCCTGGGCTGGCATGTTTAAATGTGGTCTGCGGTTGTGAGGTTGGTTGGACGTACTGCCAAATTCTCGAAAACGACAAAATGACGGCTTATGATAGAGAAATAAACCTTCAATTCTCTGGAAACAGCTCTGGTGGATATTCCTGCAGTCAGCATGCCAATTGCACGCTCCCTCAAAACGTGAGACATCTGTGACACTGTTTTGTGTGACAAAACTGCACATTTTAGAGTGGCTTTTTATTGTCCCCAGCACAAGGTGCACCTGTGTAATGATCATGCTATTTAATCAGCTTCTTGATATGCCACACCTGTCAGGTGGATAGTGTTGTGTATTGATATTCTAGTTTGTCCCTTTAGGGCACCTGTAACGCCCCCCCTGCTTACGTACATTGGAACGCTTGGAATGTTTTTGTCCTGTGAAACGCATCAAACAATGCCCACGTTAGTTTCTACACCCGTCTCATGTCCTGTCCTTATATTAGTTGTATAAGTAACAGGGTGCTAAACAACAGATTATCTTGTGCACAAAATTAGAGAGAAATACGCTTTTTGTGCATATGGAAGATTTCTGGGATCTTTTACTTCAGCTCATGAAACATGGGGACCAACACTTTACATGTTGAGTTTATATTTTTGTTCAGTATAGTATATCCCCTCCCTTTCCCTACTCCACCTTCCTCTCAGCTCCGGGTGTAAAGTTTCCCCTAGGTACAGATCTAGGTACAGCTTCCCCTGCCCCAATCCTAACCTTTACCGTTAGTAGGGTCAACTTCACCATACCCTATACCTTCCATACTGCCATTGGGACTGTTGTGTTCAGGCTGTTAGACCCTGGACTAGATGTAACATAGTAAATGTACACCCGGGACACTCAAGGTAGGGAGGCCCCAGTAAATCACTGGGGCCTCCCTAGCATCCAGGACGAGACAGTCAGAGGAAGGACCAAAAAACTTTCAGACTTCAACCACCCAAGCCATAGACTGATATCTCTGCTACTGCACGGCAAGCCGTACCAGCGCACCAAGTCTGGAACCAACAGGACCCTGAACAGCTTCTACTCCCAAGCCATAAGACTGCTAAATAGTTAATTAAATGGCTACCCGGACTACCAGCATTGCCACAGTTTTGCACTAACTCTCTTGCACTGACTCTACACACACACACACACACACACACACACACACACACACACACACACACACACACACACACACACACACACACACACACACACACACACACACACACACACACACACACACACACACACACACACACACACACACACACACACACACACACACACACACACTTTCACACTCACCACATACTGCTGCTGCTACTGTCTATCTATCCTGTTGCCTAGTCACTTTACCCCTACACATACAGTATGAGCAGCACATAGCTACCTCAATTACCTCGTACCCCTGCACATCGACTCGGTACTGGTACTCCCTATATATAACCATGTTATTTTTACTCGTTATTGATATTCGTTATTCACTGTGTATTTATTCCTCGGGTCACTATTTCCCCAAAAAAATGCAATAAAATTGTTATCTTTAACTCTGTTGTTGGAAAAGGACACGCAACTAAGCATTTCACTGTTAGTCTACACCTGCTGTTTACGAAGCTAAGGACACGTCTCTGACAGAGCAGAGCCAACCCTGGAACCCTATAGCTGTGCCTCTCCTTCCAGACCGATACTCCTCACTCCAGGACTGTATCAATCATAACTGCCTGTCCCTGCATTCCCCCTCTTTTCTCTCTGCTTTCTGCTCTCTCCTTCTCCGTGTCTCTCTCTCCAAGACTGTATCAATCATAGCTGCCTGCCTTCCCCCTGTTCCTCCCCCCCTCTTTCTTTCTGTCAGTTTTTCTGGTGTCTGACTCTCTCTCTCCATGACTGTATAAATCATAGCCGCCTGTGCCTGCATTCCCCCTCCATCCGTTTTCTACCTCTTTCTGTCTCTTCCCCGTCTCCCTCTCTCCTCCGGAGCGGAGGCTTATGGGAGGAGACTCGGAGGGGTTGAGGAATGCAGACGAACTGACATGTCGTGCACTGGGGGGCACATCAAAATTTAAGGCCTTATCTATATTTAATTCATGATGTGTGTGTGTGTGTGTGTGTGTGTGTGTGTGTCTGTGGTTAGGTAAATGTGTGTGTTTGGAGAAGGTGGTATTGGTTTTCTATCTGTCTGTCTGTCTCAATCCAGACTCTTCTAGCTGGCCTGCTGCAGCCTGCCACTCACCAACCTGGTCTTAGAGCATTTTGTATTATTCTGTATGTAAATCTGAGACACTCCATTTAGTATGATATGTCAGGTTACGTATTGTTACATAAGAGAGATGGTTACTTAGGGCAAAAACATAAAGAGGGTGGTTGTCGGCGTATGAAACAAATGTCTAGCAACCCAAAGGTTGCGAGTTCAAATCTCATCACGGACAACTTTAGCATTTTAACTAATTACTACTTTTTAGCAATTTTACAACTACTTAGCATGTTAGCTAACCCTAACCTTAGCCCTTTTAGCTAACACTTCCCCTAACCTTAAACCTAACTCCTAAATGTAACCCTAATCTTAACCCCAACCCCTAGCAACATATTGTACGATTTGCAAATTCGTAACATATAAAACAAATTTTCATTCGTAACATATAATACGAAATGTGTGATTTGTTTGACCGGCCGGGATTTCTTTATCCCATCGTGCTCTAGTGACTCCTTGTTGCGGGCCGGCTGCCTGCAAGCTAACTTTGGTCACCAGTTGTACAGTGTTTCCTCCGACACATCAGTGCGGCTTGGCAGTGTCGTGTTTCGGAGGAAGCATGGCTCTCGACCGTCCCCTCTCTCCGTACGGGAGCTCAGTGCGGCTTGGGCTCAAGCAATACAGTTCCAGTCACCTTGATTACTGACTGCCTCGAACACATTTGTCAACTAGTGAGGACAATCTGCATGGTTGACTTCATGATAATTATAGTAGAAAGTACAATAATGAGCCTCATAAAATCACTGACAAAACAAGTACATTGTTTACTTCAAAACCACACAGTACAAACAGCCCAAAATCAATCAAACTGGACAAAGGGATAGATTCAATCCGGACCGTGGAAGATCCGCGTTACAGCGTGAGTGACATTTAAAGGTAATTTTACGATTGAGCCGTCGTGCAGCATTTACTGTAAATGCAGTCTCGGCGAACGCGGGAACATTGCCTTTAAATGTCAATCGTGCTATGCCGCAGATCTTCCATGGCCCCGATTGAATTTTACATTTACATTTACATTTACGTCATTTAGCAGACGCTCTTATCCAGAGCGACTTACAAATTGGTGCATTCACCTTATGATATCCAGTGGAACAACCACTTTATAATAGTACATCTATATCTTTTTTTTTTTTTGGGGGGGGGGGGGGGGGGGGTTAGAAGGATTACTTAATCCTATCCCAGGTATTCCTTAAAGAGGTGGGGTTTCAGGTGTCTCCGGAAGGTGGTGATTGACTCCGCTGTCCTGGCATCGTGAGGGAGCTTGTTCCACCATTGGGGTGCCAGAGCGAACAGTTCTGACTGGGCTGTGCGGGAACTGTGCTTCCGCAGAGGTAGGGGGGCCAGCAGGCCAGAGGTGGATGAACGCAGTGCCCTTCTTTGGGTGTAGGGACTGATCAGAGCCTGAAGGTACTGAGGTGCCGTTCCCCTCACAGCTCCGTAGGCAAGCACCATGGTCTTGTAGCAGATGCGAGCTTCAACTGGAGTGTGCGAAGGAGCGGGGTGACGTGAGAGAACTTGGGAAGGTTGAACACCAGACGGGCTGCAGCGTTCTGGATGAGTTGTAGGGGTTTAATGGCGCAGGCAGGGAGCCCCGCCAACAGCGAGTTGCAGTAATCCAGACGGGAGATGACAAGTGCCTGGATTAGGACCTGCGCCGCTTCCTGTGTGAGGCAGGGTCGTACTCTGCGAATGTTGTAGAGCATGAACCTACAGGATCGGGTCACTGCCTTGATGTTAGCGGAGAACGACAGGGTGTTGTCCAGGGTCACGCCAAGGCTCTTAGCACTCTGGGAGGAGGACACAATGGAGTTGTCAACCGTGATGGCGAGATTATGGAACGGGCAGTCCTTCCCCGGGAGGAAGAGCAGCTCCGTCTTGCCGAGGTTCAGCTTGAGATGGTGATCCGTCATCCACACTGATATGTCTGCCAGACATGCAGAGATGCGATTTGCCATCTGGTTATCAGAAGGGGGAAAGGAGAAGATTAGTTGTGTGTCGTCTGCGTAGCAATGATAGGAGAGACCATGTGAGGATATGACAGAGTCAAGTGACTTGGTGTATAGTGAGAATAGGAGAGGGCCTAGAACTGAGCCCTGGGGGACACCAGTGGTGAGAGCACGTGGTGCGGAGACGGATTCTCGCCACGCCACCTGGTAGGAACGACCTGTCAGGTAGGACGCAATCCAAGAGTGAGCCGCGCCGGAGATGCCCAACTCGGAGAGGGTGGAGAGGAGGATCTGATGGTTCACAGTATCAAAGGCAGCAGATAGGTCTAGAAGGATGAGAGCAGAGGAGAGTTAGCTTTAGCAGTGCGGAGAGCCTCCGTGACACAGAGAAGAGCAGTCTCAGTTGAATGACCAGTCTTGAAACCGGACTGATTTGGATCAAGAAGGTCATTCTGAGAGAGATAGCAAGAGAGCTGGCCAAGACGGCGCGCTCAAGAGTTTTGGAGAGGAAAGAAAGAAGGGATACTGGACTGTAGTTGTTGACATCGGAGGGATCGAGTGTTGGTTTTTTGAGAAGGGGTGCAACTCTCGCTCTCTTGAAGACGGAAGGGACGTTGCCAGCGGTCAAGGATGAGTTGATGAGCGAGGGGAGGTAAGGGAGAAGGTCTCCGGAAATGGTCTGGAGAAGAGAGGAGGGGATAGGGTCAAGCGGGCAGGTTGTTGGGCGGCCGGCCGTCACAAGTCGCAAGATTTCATCTGGAGAGAGAGGGGAGAAAGAGGTCAAAGCATAGGGTAGGGCAATGTGAGCAGGACCAGCGGTGTCATTTGACTTAACAAACGAGGATCGGATGTCATCAACCTTCTTTTCAAAATGGTTGACAAAGTCATCCGCAGAGAGGGAGGGAAGGGGGGGGGGAGGGGGAGGAGGATTCAGGAGGGAGGAGAAGGTGGCAAAGAGCTTCCTAGGGTTAGAGGCAGATGCTTGGAATTTAGAGTGGTAGAAAGTGGCTTTAGCAGCAGAAACAGAGGAAGAAAATGTGGAGAGGAGGGAGTGAAAAGATGCCAGGTCCGCAGGGAGGCTAGTTTTCCTCCATTTCCGCTCGGCTGCCCGGAGCCCTGTTCTGTGAGCTTGCAATGAGTCGTCAAGCCACGGAGCAGGAGGGGAGGACCGAGCCGGGCCTGGAGGATAGTGGACATAGAGAGTCAAAGGATGCAGAAAGGGAGGAGAGGAGGGTTGAGGAGGTAGAATCAGGAGATTGGTTGGAGAAGGATTGAGCAGAGGGAAGAGATGATAGGATGGAAGAGGAGAGAGTAGCAGGAGAGAGAGAGCGAAGGTTGCGATGGCACAATATCATCTGAGTAGGGGCAGAGTGAGTAGTGTTGGAGGAGAGCGAGAGGGAAAAGGATACAAGGTAGTGGTCGGAGACTTGGACGGGCTAGTGACTGTGACAGCATGGAATTCAAAGGAGGAGATAGACAGATGGGTCAGGGGAGAAAGAGAGAATCTAGGCCAAAGTGTGCTGGTCATATTATGTTGTGTTTGTGAAATAACTAAACTCTGCAAAAAAGAAATGTCCTCTTACTGTCAACTGCGTTTATTTTCAGCAAACATGTGTAAATATTTGTATTAACATAACAAGATTCAACAACTGAGACATAAACTGAACAAGTTCCACAGATATGTGACTAACAGAAATTGAATAATGTGTCCCTGAACAAAGGGGGGGGTCAAAATCAAAAGTAACAGTCAGTATCTGGTATGGCCACCAGCTGCATTAAGTACTGCAGTTCATCTCCTCTTCATGGACTGCACCAGATTTGCCAGTTCTTGCTGTGAGATGTTACCCCACTCTTCCACCAAGGCACCTGCAAGTTCCCAGACATTTCTTGGGGGAATGGCCCTAGCCCTCACCCTCCGATCCAACAGGTCCCAGATGTGCTCAATGGGATTGAGATCCGGACTCTTTGCTGGCTATGGCAGAACACTGACATTCCTGTCTTGCAGGAAATCACACACAGAACGAGCAGTATGGCTGGTGGCATTGTCATGCTGGAGGGTCATGTCAGGATGAGCCTACAGGAAGGGTACCACATGAGGGAGGAGGATGTCTTCTCTGTAACGCACAGCGTTGAGATTGCCTGCAATGACAACAAGCTCAGTCCGATGATGCTGTGACACACTGCCCCAGACCATGACGAACCCTACAACTCCAAATCAATCCCACTCCAGAGTACAGGCCTCAGTGTAACGCTTATTCCTTCGACGATAAACGCGAATCCGACTATCACCCCTGGTGAGACAAAACCGCGACTCGTCAGTTAAGAGCACTTTTTGCCAGTCCTGTCTGGTCCAGAGACGGTGGGTTTGTGCCCATAGGCTGCCTTACAACAGGCCTGCAAGCCGTCAGTCCAGCCAATCTCAGCCTATTGCGGACAGTCTGAGCACTGATGGAGGGATTGTGCGTTCCTGGTGTAACCCGGGCAGTTGTTGTTGCCATCCTGTACCTGTCCCGCAGGTGTGATGTTCGGATGTACTGATCCTATGCAGGTGTTGTTACACGTGGTCTGCCACTGTGAGGATGATCAGCTGTCCGTCCTGCCTCCCTGTAGCGCTGTCTTAGGCGTCTCACAGTATGGACACTGCAATTTATTGCCCTGGCCACATCTGCAGTCCTCATGCCTCCTTGCAGCATGCCTAAGGCACGTTCACGCAGATGAGCAGGGACCCTCCCATCTTTCTTTTGGTGTTTTTCAGAGTCAGTAGAAAGGCCTCTTTAGTGTCCTAAGTTTTCATAACTGTGACCTTAATTGCCTACCATCTGTAAGCTGTTAGTGTCTTAACAACCGTTCCACAGGTGCATGTTCATTAATTGTTTATGGTTCATTGAACAGGCATGGGAAACAGTGTTTAAAACCCTTTACAATGAAGATCTGTGAAGTTATTTGGATTTTTACAAATGACCTTTGACAGACAGGGTCCTGAAAAATGGACGTTTCTTTTTTTTTTTGAGTTTACTTTTAGAGAGCAGTGGTGAAGAAACTGGTTGAGAGCATGCAACATTCCAGAATCATTAACAGAGAATTCTGTGATTGCTCCAAATGGGAACAGTTGGAGCTGGACATAGTCCTGATTAAAAACATTCTCCACATCTCTCTCTCTCACACACACACACACACACACACACACACACACACACACACACACACACACACACACACACACACACACACACACACACACACACACACACACACACACACACACACACACACACACACACACACACACACACACACACACACACACACACACACACACACACACACACACACACACACACACACACACACGAGGACCAGCTCTCCCTGCCAGGAGTGTGTTCATCTAATCATCTCTCCATATGTGCACCATTACTCTCCCGTTTCCTTGGCAAAACACACACACTCCTTGTTCTTTTTACAGAAAGTGATTCCAGCCAGGTTTGAAGTTAAACTCGACACACACCAAGATACCACACACATTCACAGAAACACACACACCCGGATAATGCGAGCAAGGGATTTTTTTCACAAAAAAAACAACATATACAAGTATTCCTTTGAACTATCTTACTATTCAAATGTATTTCAAGCGACGTGAGCTGAGACTCACAAACTAGTACTGGACAGACGCTATTATGACAAAAAGCTGAATTGCACCATCGTGTGGTCAAAGATGGTTTTGAAGCAAATATGGTTTGGACATTATGGTTACTAATGCTGGGGATACAGATTAAGCAATTGCTGCTCCCTTGTGGACCTATATAGTCAACACAACATTGTTCAACCAGACAGTTCTGGAATATCTATCAACCCAACAAACTACTGTCCAGACCCTGCAAAATGTAACAATTCATAGATACTAACAGAGGCTTTTCCAGGAATAATGATACAACCAAATATGACAAAAACATTGAATTATTTAATAATATTTTGCCATACAAAACATCTGTGCAAAAATCTTCCGACAAACACAAAGACAAGGCCTCTTGGTCAATAGAATATTCTGCATGTAAACCTTTCTTATGAATACACTGTAATACTGCAATCTAAAAAACGTTTTATGAAAAGACTGTCTTAGAAAAAGAAACTGATCTAACATTTTTTTATTTTTTTTAAACTACACAAAATAGCCAGTCCCAAGATTCACAGTCTTGTGTTTAAGTGGTTTTGAACTGGTATATATGCACTTAAATTCATATACATTTATCAAAAGATACCTGTATAAAACTCCAGATACCTAGGAAGGTAAACCTGCTTTAGAAAAAAAAAAAGATATGTGGAATTTAAACAAACCAAAACCTTCATCTAAAGAGCAGGTTTGTACCTCTCGACAGTATCGGACTAATTGACACATCACAGAAAATGTCAGGATAGTAGACTTTGTACCTTGATAAAAAAAATAAGGATGCACTTAACATTACAGAGATGTGCATTATACCAAAGTTAACATGGAAGGCAAATGCTACCAAGCGTAAACCGATGATTGTCCTCTTTCTGTACGGGCAAAGGGTGCGTCTTTTTAACTAAACAGTTGCATAGCAACAAACACATTCAACTGAGGTGAAATATACTGTATTGTAGCTGCTTCTGTGAGCTGTGTGCTAAAATGTGGAAGGATTTCTCATTCACCCCCCCCCCCCCTGTATTTTATCAAAAGCCTTTTATCATTCATTCAGTCTATAGTAGAACATACTGTTTTATATCATGGATCATTTTGACAAAGAAGTTGTAATCATCCGAATACATTTGTTAGTCCCACTTCTATATATCATCAAAAGACAATACAATTATCCATCAAAGTCTGCATAGCCAATGTAAGAGCCATATTGCATAGCTGATTGTACCAGATATGAGATAATAAGAAAGGGGAGGACAGACATGGACACAGACTGGCGAGAGAAGTACGGCTGGTCTAAACACCGTTCTGATTCGATCCTAGTAACTACAGTATATCAATTGCGTACGAATTGACAGAACCCTGTATCGAGAACGAGAGAGAGTCTAGTGGAGGCACACATCTGTGGAGGCACACATCTGTGGAGAGCGAAGCAGAGGGTATGAGTGCTATGCCATTGCATAGCGTTGCGTGGGCAGGGCCTCGTTCCTTCTCCACAGGCCGCTTTGAAGTCAAATCAGAAGTCTTTGAAGTTCACATATCCCTAGAGGGGGGGCTTAGCCTTCCTGGAGGAGAGAGGTGCACTGTGGGGATGCCAGCCAGGCAGATTTGCTGACACAGGCTCAACTGAATATACAGTCCAGTACAACCGGGGACTCCCGCTGCTTCAGTACAGGGCCCCTCCAGTCCAAGCAACAACACGCCCTGCCGCAGTACATATTGTAGCTACCAGAAGTGCTCCGTGCAGCTCAGACTTTCGCAAGAAATCATTCTGACGTCAACGGGAGTCTTGGAAGATTTATTGACGTCGATGGGAGGTTATTCACAATGATGCCCGAGTGATACAGTCATTATATTGACAGGTGTGTTACTGTTGACCTACTCTGAGATTAGAAATCCCGGTGTCCAGGCAGGCAAACGGAGTAGCATCACTAGAAAAAGTCTATCAAGGCAGTTTGAGTTTCAGAATAGGGGGCAGGACACGCTTGCTGTCTCTTTTTTTAATTTTTTTTGTTCTTCTGAATATAAATCTTTGCATCTCGTTCATTCAGGATTTGCGTACATGTATTTACAAGTAAAGTAGAAAGTTGAAACAATAATTATAATAACTTTCTTACAAAAAAAATGAATCAAAAACATCAAATCAACCAGGTGATATATATAGTACAGGTATGTAGTGTATTTACAGGTCTGCAGTGATGACCGATTCGCTATACATGAGTCTGTTGGCGTCGGCCAGCAGCGCAGACGTCTGTGAGGGGTCCATCTGCTGCAAAGCCTTCTGGGACATGTGTCCGTACACCTGCATGGTCCCGCCCCCTGGCAGGGCGGATATTGCCACGCAGTGTGACAGCAGCGGCGTGTTCGCATCCTGATTGGACCCCGTGGAGGGCACGCTTGTCACGTGACCGGTGCTGGTGGAGCCGCTAGCGCTGCTGGGAGATCTGCTCTTGGGCGGGGGGAGGTGCTGCACCACCCTGGGGGGGCCCTGGGCCTGAAAGTGGGCCGCAGGGAAGGCAGCGTAGCCTGGGGGGATGGGGTACCCGTTGACAGGGATGAAGCGCTGGTGTTGGTTCTGGGCCATGGGAGCTCCATGGGTCATAGGGGTCCAGCCTGCCATCTGGTGGCCTGGATGACCTTGCACAGGCATCCCCTGGGCCGGGTAGAGGTAGCCTGCAGCGGTGGCATAGCGCGGGTTGCTGAGGTTACTGACCGGACTGGCGCTCAACGAGGTGGTCTGAGTTGTGGCGTTGCCCCCGCCTCCTGATGGGGTACTAGAACTAGCGTGGGATGACAGCCCCTCCCAGGCCCTCAGACGACCATGGATATCTTTGAAACGTGGTCTTCTGGTCGGGCCCTCCTGCCAGCACTCTGTCATCAGGCCGAAGACCCTGGGGGGGCAGTCCTCTGGGCAGGGCAGCAGCTGACGTTTCCTCACCATCTCCATGACCTCCTGGTTACTGAAGCCGTAGTAGGGCTGCAGGCCGTAGCTGAAGATCTCCCACAGCACCACACCAAACGCCCAGATGTCTGACTCCGAAGTGAACTTCCCATAGGCAATGGACTCTGGAGGCATCCAGCGGATAGGGAGTAAAGCCTTGGGCTGGACCCTGGAATAATAATAATACAGTTATTTATAAAAAAATATATATATATGTAAATACCAAAAGTTACTTTATATACAAGATCAATCAAAATCAGTGGGAACGTAAAAGCACACTAAACATAACAGCAATGACAAACTAACCAGGTGAGTACACTAAACATAACAGCAATGACAAACTAACCAGGTGAGTACACTAAACATAACAGCAATGACAAACTAACCAGGTGAGTACACTAAACATAACAGCAATGACAAACTAACCAGGTGAGTACACTAAACATAACAGCAATGACAAACTAACCAGGTGAGTACACTAAACATAACAGCAATGACAAACTAACCAGGTGAGTACACTAAACATAACAGCAATGACAAACTAACCAGGTGAGTACACTAAACATAACAGCAATGACAAACTAACCAGGTGAGTACACTAAACATAACATCAATAACAAACTAACCAGGTGAGTACACTAAACATAACAGCAATGACAAACTAACCAGGTGAGTACACTAAACATAACAGCAATGACAAACTAACCAGGTGAGTACACTAAACATAACAGCAATGACAAACTAACCAGGTGAGTACACTAAACATAACAGCAATGACAAACTAACCAGGTGAGTACACTAAACATAACAGCAATGACAAACTAACCAGGTGAGTACACTAAACATAACAGCAATGACAAACTAACCAGGTGAGTACACTAAACATAACAGCAATGACAAACTAACCAGGTGAGTACACTAAACATAACAGCAATGACAAACTAACCAGGTGAGTACACTAAACATAACAGCAATAACAAACTAACCAGGTGAGTACACTAAACATCACAGCAATGACAAACTAACCAGGTGAGTACACTAAACATCACAGCAATGATAAACTAACCAGGTGAGTACACCAAACAAGGAAGTGAGCCCCATGCATTGAATGCACTGACTGGAAGATGCTCTGAATATGAGTGTCTGCTAAATGACAAAAAAAAATTATAATGTAAATGTAAACATGCCTGTAGTAGTGGGAGGTGTACAGGGGGTCATGTCTAGGGTTAGGGAGACAGTGAGCCATATACAGTACCTGTGGTAGCCAGAGGCAGGTTTTGGGGAGTAACCGATTACACGTAATCAGTTACATGTAATCTGATTACGGAAAACTGTAAATGTAATCAGTTATGTTGCCAGCAAAAATATTGTAGTCAGATCACAGATGATTATTTCTTGGATTACTTTTAAATTCAGAAAATATGTTTTTGAAAAAAATAATACATTATGACACCTTTCTGTTTTCTCAATGAGCATTTCAGCATTGAAAAAAAGGTGCACGTTTAAGTTTGTTCCACCTGAGCGAGTAATCGTTGGTTCAATTACTTGACTTCCATTTAGTTATTTTTTGTGGTGAGCCCAACGCGCTGTTTCTCTAGAGCGAAATCAAATCATTCACAATATAAATCAAGTCAAGAACTAGTTGGGACGCTGGGCTGAAGGGAGTTGCAGTTTTCACTAAGCAAATATTCAACCAAGTTCAGTGCAGAAACGTGGTAATTAACTACAATGACCATAATCCATTACTGGCTCGGACAGAGGTGGATACACCTTACGCCTCCTACGTTAGGTAAGATACACAACAACGAGAGCGATATAAACAGTTCGTGAAAGCATCTACTTTGAAGAACTAGTAAAATTATTTCATCAGACAGCTCTGCAACATACTTAGGCAGGCTAGCCTAGCTAAATAGGATGACTAAAGACAGTAAAGTATGGGGAGCACAGAAAAAACATTAGATGGTCTGGCAGGCTGCTACTGCCTGAGCAGAGATGAGATGATGACTTTAAGAATTACAAATAATAAAGTAATCAACAAAGTAATATACAAAATGAAAATATTTTTATATTTCATAGTAATTTCCGATTTTTCTATTGATGTCTACCAAATATTGACCTGAGAGAGACAATGGAATATGTTCAATGTTTTGGAAATCGAATGCTCACTATTTTTGGCTTTTTAAATCGTATTTATTTCATAATGTATTTAATGTTTCAAAAAAGGATCTAAAGCGAAAAAAACATGATTATATTTGTAGAATCAAACCGAAACCGAACTGACCTAAAACAGTACTATTCATTCAGCACTACTGACCACAAGTCAGAGACTACTATGATGCTTTTAATCCATCATTTTTGTCTTCTTCTAATGCCTCTTAAGGGGAAAGTAATCTAAAAGTAACTGAAAGCAATCAGAATACGTAACTGAGTTTGGGTAATCCAAAAATTTGGGTAATCCAACTGTAATGGATTCCATTTAGAAAGCAACCTGCCCAACCCTGGTCAGAGCTGTAGATCTTTCTGTACAGGCCAGGTCAGAGATAGGGTTAGTGCTAGGGTTAGGATGTGTACATACCTGTAGTAGTCTGAGGTGTAGATCTCTCTGGACAGGCCAGGTCAGAGATAGGGTTAGTGCTAGGGTTAGGATGTGTACATACCTGTAGTAGTCTGAGGTGTAGATCTCTCTGGACAGGCCCAGGTCAGAGATCTTGACATGGAGCTGTTCTCCCACCAGGATGTTACGGGCCGCCAGGTCCTTATGGACGAAGAAGTGACTGGCCAGGTACTCCATCCCAGCAGCCACCTAGAATAGAATAGAATTTTCGGAGTAACAGAAATGTATCTCCTGCCTATCTCAACACCACACCACATCCACACAAGTTGCGAGGCAAAGGATCTGCTACGGAACAGCGCCCATGGATGGAGAGCAATTTGTGCACGTTATGGTAGTTACCTGTAAGGCCAGGTGCAGGAAGTCTCCGTGGTCCAGGCTGGACTTGACAGTCCCGTCCTCGTCGCTACTACACCCCACGTCAGAGTGAGGAGAGCGCATGATGAGGAACTCATGGAGGTCCCCTTGGTTCAGGAACTCAAACAGCATGCAGACAGGCTGTTCCTGGGTCACTACACCCAGCAGACACACCACGTTGGGATGGTGAAGCTCAGCCATGACCGACGCTTCCTAAACAGACCGATAGATAGGTACTTTATTAACACACAGTGACACATTTCATGCGAAACAGCAGTAGAGGGGGGGGCAAGTAGTTGACTAGCCTGATGGTCCGGGGGTAGAAGCTATTGGCCAGTCTTACAGTTTTTGCCATGATGCTCCTATACTGCCTGCATCTGAGTGACGGAAACGGGGCTCGGGTGGCTGGGGTCCCTGATGATCTTCTTGGCCTTCCTGCGACATGTGGTGCTGCAGGTGTCCTGGAGGGCAGGCAGTGTGCACCCATAGGTGCGTTTGGCTGAGTGCACCACCCTCTGTAGCGCCTTGTGGTCCACGGCGGTGGAGTTGCCGGACCAGGCTGTGATGCAGCCAGACAGTATGCTCTCGATGGTGCTCCTGTAGAACACTGTGAGGGCCCTTTCTTTCTGTAATCCGTGATGGTCAGGAGCCCCTGCCACATGCGCCTCGTGTCCGACCCACCGAATTGCTTCTCCACTTTATCCCTGTACATGTGTTTTGCCATCTTGATCGGTGTGAGTAGGTCGTAATTGTTCTGTTCAACTATACTATTGTCCCCAGTCACCTTGTCCTGTTTATAAGCAGCATCCCTCTCCTTCAGTTTCCCTACAAGCCTGCCATCAATCTACGGTTTTTGATTCGGGTAAGTTTTGAAAGTCACCATCGGTATCACGTCATCTATGCTTTTTTTCATTAAACCTGTGACTGAATCGACATATTCATTGGCGTTATCCACAGGGGCGACCCGGAAACATATTCCAGTCCACGTGATCAAAACAGTCTTGGACCGTGTATTCTGATTGGTCGGAGCAACGCTTTACAGACCTGACCCCCGGAACTTCCCTCTTGAGTCTTTGTTTGTAGGCGGGGATAAGCAAAATGGCATCATGGTCAGATTTACCGAAATGAGGACGAGAGACGGCCTTATACCTGTGTCTAAAAGACGTGTAGTAGTGGTCAAGCGTGGAATTTCTGCGAGTAGGACAGTCAATGTGTTGGTAATAATTTGGGAGCACGAACCTCAAATTACCTTTGTTAATGTCCCTCGCAACAATAAATGCTGCCCTCTGTTTGTATATAATCTGTTTGGATGTCGGGGAAGAGCAGAGTCTCCGAGAAACAGAGTATGTTTCAGAATATGAAGTCTCTCTGGAAGGAGATCCTCGCTCTGTGTTCGTCAAGTTTGTTCATTAATGATTGAACATTGGCGAGTAGTATGCTCGGTAACGGAAGACCCCGCCGTGTCTGCCTCTCCGTTGGCGTCTCCGCCTTCCTACTCTCCGGTAAGACTCCCAGGTAGCCCGAGGTCTCACCGAAAAGTCTAGCCCATTGTTTCTCCGGGAAATCGGGAAGGACAGTGAGTACCCAGCAATTCATATTCCAATAATTCTGCCAGGGTGTACGAAGTAATGCACGAAACAAACGTAAAAAAAAAAAAAAAAAGAATGTTGTAACCTGCATTGTTTAATAGGGGGCTCGGAGCGAGACGCCATCTTAGCCAAGGAAAAAGAAGAATCAATCAAAGATAGCATCAATGAACATTACAATACAATGTCATCAATATTAACATGCCTGTTGGAATTCACCCCACTGGCCAGGGCTGGAGTAGTCTTTCAGGGTCTTGATGGCAACCAGCTGGGCTTGCTCCATACCAGGCAGGTACAGGTGGCCCTTGTAGATCTTACCAAATGCACATTCACCTAGCTCCTCCATGAACCGCACCGCAGAGAGGGGGAGCTCCTTGGCCTTACTCTGGAGAGAGACAGAGAGAGGTGAGGGAGGATGGAGGGAGAGAAAGAGAGAGAAGGAGCGAAAGGGAGAAGAAAGAGAGAGCGAAAAATGGAAGGGGCGAGAGAGGGGGAAGAGAGGTTACATGCTGACCACACCGCTCGTGTTACGTGTGTGAGCGTTGCAAAATAAATGTACACATACATGTTATTCAATCATTTTATCCAAACTGCTCGCGCGCGTCAATGAGCGTCTGTATAGCCAGGTATTTTTTACGCATGAAGCGCTGCAAGTCCCGCCTCTCCCTTCTCCTCATTGGTTTTTAGGAGCACCCACGTGGGTGATTGAAAGCTGAACTGAGGTCCACACTCCAGTCCAGTTGGTGGTGGTAATGCACCTTAAAGTTGGTTGCCAACCGCCATATAAAGTCCATAGAAGAAGAAGAAGACGAAGAAGACTGAATGAGGAGAGATTACTAGAAACTAAGTTTCCCCTTTTATCTGTGGAGTTATTGTTGGAGTAGAGAACACACCATTGTGTGACTCAAAATTCTACAAAGATCCAGGTAAAAAATATCAACCCAATGTTTATATCGCAGGGCAAATTAGTTAGTAACAGCAAGCTATTTAGCTAAATGTCCATTCATGTTTCACATGTTTTTCGACCTGTCCCCAAAGGAATACAGTTGGCTCAGAGTTCGTTTTGATATTTCAACCTGCGTGTCCTGATCGCGTCTGGTGTGGATGGACAAAATCAACGTGCGCACGATGGCGCACGCCTGGTCTGGTCAGCATGTTAAGTGCTGAAATTTCAATTCAGCTCAACATACAGTACACACTCAACACTCATAATTATCTCGGCATGGGTTTGTGAGGACCGACATCAAAACTTAACAGCTTACAATTGCTGCTGGTTATAATTGTAGGTAGGCAAAGTGCCTAATATAACTGCACGCATGTATTATCGCCTAGAGACATAATTACCTATTATTCTCATACTGTATCCATTATCTCCTTTCTTCAGCTCAAGTCGTCAATAAATCCCTTTAGCCCCAGACACAAAATACATAAGTGTACCAACACTCCAGCCAAGAATCTGGCAGCACACTACCAACATAAACAACAATAAACTGACAGGTTAGTGCAGATTTGAGAAATTGCAGGTCATTAATTTTCCCCAGAATTATTAAAGTGGAATGAAGTGGCCCAGTAATAACAGAAGAAGGTAAACGTTCGGTTTAAGGGATGACAGACATTTGTAATTATCTATCCAGCTGGGGACTGAACCATGAGAAACAGAGGGGAAGCCAAGAGGGCCAGCCAGTTGCATGGTTATGAATTTGAACGCAGAAAACTGCCAATCCCCCCTCTCTCAAACAAATATGTACGGACCAAACTCCATAATTACTCAACTTGTACAACATGTAGAGCAATCTTCACATCGCATGTTGGAAATCAGGGTCAAATTCCATATCTATTCCAGTCAATTCAGAAAGTAAACCAAATTCCAATTCCACATTTTCCTGATTGAAAAGCATTGAAGAGTATTGGCATTGCAGTGTACTTCCTGAATGGGATTGAAATGGAATTGACCCCAAGCCTTGTTCATCTTCAGTCATGAGTCAGATGCACTACAGTAAAGGGGACCTCACCATTTTATCTTTCTATTGAACTTAGTCTTTGAAGTTTTATGTTCCATAACCTTTCATATTGTCTTGTCATCCCAACAGCCTTCAGATAGCCTCTCCTGTCCTACGGTCTCATATCTCTGAGCTGTCCAGGTGATCTGGACAGCTCAGGAGGGGGGGTTACAGGGGGGCTCACAGCTCAGTCAGGACAGAAAGAGATAAAAGGTGAAGGGAGGAGGCGATGAGAGATTCCAGGAACTCCCAAATAAGAAATTAAATTCCTGACAGAGGCCACAGTCAGCTGGGGGGAAGAGGGGGGGGGGGGGGGGGGGGGGGGGGTGCTGCTGGGGAAGGGGAGGAGTGTTTGGGGGAAGGGGCTGGTTAGCAGTGAATAGGGGATGTTACTGTTATGAAAAGGGGGACAGATGTTTTTGGTTTGGGTTACCGCCCTCCCGCGGCCAAACCAGGCTCATCCCTGGACCGAAAAACGCAGGGGCCGGGCTGCGCCACCGCCCCGAACAACGACTCCCCGGGTGACCCTGGAGCAAGGCCTGATGGGTTGCGGTGACACGGACGAGGAGGACATGAGCAGTGGGGCAGACGTTTTTCGTACTGTGACAAAAGAACACAGTCCGCCTCGGGACAGGAATGCGCGTGTGGGTGCGCGTGTTTATGTGCGTGTGTGACGGGGACCACAACACAGCGCTGTCTAATACAGCGAGCAATAACACTGTGGACGTATGTCTAACAGCATCAGTTTACACCATAACACAGCCAGGATAATCTGCTAAACAGGATGGAGATAGATAGGAACATAGAAAGAATGTAGGGCTGACTGTAGTATGATCCGCAGAAGAATATGAAATATGCAATACATAGCTGGCAAAACACTGATACTGCTGTCAAACATCACAAAGAACCCCAGTGAGACATAGAGAGAGAGAGAGAAGGCGCTGCAGCTGAACATTCCTCATCCTGCTGAGCTCTGATAGAGATCTTAGGCTCTGGCATGAACGGGGTCACACGTAGGTAAACACACACACACACACACACACAAAAGTGCACGCACATCCGCACGCACGCACGCCTGCACACTCACATTTGAAATACTTAATTTGAATCCACCAATCAAATTGACAGAAAAAAGGATCCCAACATTTTAAAGGTCCCTGTATGCAGGGCACTCAAGGGTACAACAAAAAAGCCTTCTCCAAACGGCTAGGCTGCCCCACGACAGCTGAAAACAGAGCAGTACCTAGCCAATTGCTTTTGCCCTAGTTCTTCGTCAGGCCCGCAATCTGGAGGCCACGCACCGCAAGGCTGTGTACGTGGCCGAGACTGCCATATAACAGCGGCACCAGCTTGCACCTCCACCCGAGGCTGTCCAAGCGTGCCACGAGGGGATGGTACTTAAGCAGCATCTTGGCAAAGGCCTGCTCCGTGTAGCCGTCCAATGAGCAGCCCACTTCCAAAATGAGCACTTCCCCCCAAACAACAACAATATCTGCCGTATATGGCGCACAGCAAAACGCATCGTCATCAACACCCAACCAGCTTCCCCTTTACACAAGGATGTTTACGCATGCGTGCTGTTGGTGAGACACACACGCACACACACACACTTGTACACAGCAACACACACACCATAGAGCTTTTCCATACCTTCTCTGGTGAATTTAAATGAGATTACTTCTGCAGTGTTTGCCTTTGGGAGTCAGAAAAGCATTCTTCAGAGGGAGTCAAAACACCGGCCTGAAACCTGTGTCTTTGAACTGGGTGGGGCCGGAGCGTGCTGGGGTGAGAGGGCTGTGTGTGTGTGTGTGTGTGTGTGTGTGTGTGTGTGTGTGTGTGTGTGTGTGTCAGCAGTATGGGGGCTGTTGCTGCTGCCGTGTAGTTGGAGGAATGCAGGGAGGCAGCAGAAACAATAATGCTAGTGTGGTGATGCTGGGGTGATGCTGGGGTGATGCTGGGGTGGGGAGATTGTCTCCATACGTTGTCTCCACTGGAAGAGGCCCTACTAACCTGATCTGAGATACGGATGGGAAACTGACTCCACCGGCGCTGCTTACAAAAACGAATACAATCTCCCTAAAACAAGGGAAGAGGGCCTCCCGAGTGGCGCAGCGGTCCAAGGCCCGGGTTCGATCCCAGGCTGTGTCACAGTCGACCGTGACCGGGAGACCCATGAGGCGGCGCACAATTGGTCCAGCGTTGTCCAGTTTTGGGGAGGGTTTGGCCGGGATTTCCTTGTCCCATCGCGCTCTAGCAACTCGGTGTGGCGGGCCGGGCACCTGCAAGCTGACTTAGGTTGCCAGCTGGACGGTGTTTCATCTGACAAATTGGTGCGGCTGGCTTCCGGGTTAAGCGAGCAGTGTGTCAAGAAGCAGTGCGGCTTGGCAGGCTCCCGAGAGAGAGAGAGAGAGAGAGAGAGAGAGAGAGAGAGAGAGAGAGGGGAGAAGGTTGAGAGACATGCGTTCTCTGAGGAGCGAGAGAGGGAAGTTGCAGCAATGGGACAAGACTGTAACTACCAATTGGATATCACAAAAAAGGGGGTAAAAAAGGGAAGAGGAGCGGAAGGGAGGAAAGGATGTCATTGACCACTGGAGGATGAGAGAGATCCTACCCACTTTGCCACTCTGCCTCACTTTAACATCCACAACACATAACTCTGCCTCATAGATGGGACTGTGTGCTTTTCACTCTTTCTACACCTCCAACATTGAGTCTTAGTGACATTCTCCCACTCACATGTAGTGTTGTAAACAGGGTGCCACTCAGCAGGCCTTTACCCATAAAACCTATTTAGCTGAGATATGTAGGTGTCATGGCCCTGATTCCTCTAACCCTAGCCCTATCACCACCAGGAGAGAGGCCCAGGGATACCAGTATGTGTGTGTGTGTGTGTGTGTGTGTGTGTGTGTGTGTGTGTGTGTGTGTGTGTGTGTGTGTGTGTGTGTGTGTGTGTGTGTGTGTGTGTGTGTGTGTGTGGTGCGTCTGTGTTTGTCCTCTAACCCTATCAGCACCAGGAGAGAGAGAGGACCACCACTTTATGACTGGAGTGTGAAAACAGAATTTCTCAGACACACTGCCTGCTTTGTGTCCTACACCAACACCACGCCATAGTCAATGGGCCTGGGTCTCTGGCTGGGCCAACAGAGTTCAGGCCCACTGGGACCAGTGTGTGTGGGGGACTGAGAGCGTTCTGTTTGTGAGTGAGTGAGTGAGAGAGAGAAAGAGAGAGAGAGAGAGAGAGAGAGAGAGAGAGAGAGAGAGAGAGAGAGAGAGAGAGAGAGAGAGAGAGAGAGAGAGAGAGAGAGAGAGAGGCGTGCGTGCCGTGTGTGTTGTTTTGGAGTTTGCACATAGTGTGAGTTGTGTGTGTGTGTGGACTGAGTGGACCATAAGAGGGCGAGGACTATGGGACTAGAGATGGTGCTAGCTAAATGTTGTACCTTGGGTTTGTAGTTGGTGAGCATGGACATCTCCACATTCTGTCCTCTGACAGGTTTGGGCTGTCTGGGCGCTGGGGGTCGGGCAGCCTTCTGGTTGTTACGACACACGCAGATGAAGAAGAAGAGGAGGGCGATGGCCAGAGGGATGGCTACGCTCGGAACCAGGATGTAAAGAATCTCCATGTTACTGCCCCCACGGTTCTCCTTATAATCTTCACGGGACATAGAGAACACTGGGTTAATGTTCGACCTCTATGCTTCTCACCCAAACAGCACACTGTCCACCGTAAATAACAACGCGCCGCTGCGATTCAGCGTTAAAACACCCATAACATATAAAGCATAACAACTAACGGGTCTATTTGATAGGTTGCAGCATTGACACCCAATAATAACAAAACGGCAAAAGGACATCAATGTCTCTACAACCACCTATGTCCCCCATTGTCTCACCACAGATGGGGATGTCACATAGCTCCATACGGACTCCCTCATCCAGGGTGAAGCACCATGGTCCCTCCTGCTTGTTGCCGGGGTTACGGCAGTACGAGTGGCCTCCGCTGAGCTCTGGGTAGCGCAACGCCAGGTAGGTGTGGCTGTGAGGATACTGAGAGTTCCAGGGCTGGCACTGACGACCCGACCTGGTCTTACTGACCGTCCCGCGGTAGGCTGAACCACTGCTGTTGAAACACTTGTGGTCTGGTTGAAGTAGGGGGGACAGGAAACAATGTGTGTTAGACCAAACTGTGGAGCAAAGAGGTATCGGGATGAAGGATACGATTATTTATTGTTGCTGATACTGTACAGTATGTTTGATTATGATTTGCAGTCGCCTAGCAATACTGTTGGTAGTGGACTACAGTATGTTTGATTATGATTTGCAGTCGCCTAGCAATACTGTTGGTAGTGGACTACAGTATGTTTGATTATGATTTACAGTTGCCTAGCAATACTGTTGGTAGTGGACTACAGTATGTTTGATTATGATTTGCAGTCGCCTAGCAATACTGTTGGTAGTGGACTACAGTATGTTTGATTATGATTTACAGTTGCCTAGCAATACTGTTGGTAGTGGACTACAGTATGTTTGATTATGATTTACAGTTGCCTAGCAATACTGTTGGTAGTGGACTACAGTATGTTTGATTATGATTTACAGTTGCCTAGCAATACTGTTGGTAGTGGACTACAGTATGTTTGATTATGATTTACAGTTGCCTAGCAATACTGTTGGTAGTGGACTACAGTATGTTTGATTATGATTTACAGTTGCCTAGCAATACTGTTGGTAGTGGACTACAGTATGTTTGATTATGATTTACAGTTGCCTAGCAATACTGTTGGTAGTGGACTACAGTATGTTTGATTATGATTTACAGTTGCCTAGCAATACTGTTGGTAGTGGACTACAGTATGTTTGATTATGATTTACAGTCGCCTAGCAATACTGTTGGTAGTGGACTACAGTATGTTTGATTATGATTTACAGTTGCCTAGCAATACTGTTGGTAGTGGACTACAGTATGTTTGATTATGATTTACAGTTGCCTAGCAATACTGTTGGTAGTGGACTACAGTATGTGGATGCCAACGGGGTTAGCTATAAAAGCGGATTTAAGATAACAACAGAGTAATATCTTACTCTTCTTTACGGGCCACGTGAAGACTATTGATATTGGAAGTACAGTTTACAATATAGCATGTCTTACTCTCGTCGATGGGCTCAGCCATGGGGATTCCTATCCTCATACAGATAGACTACGGTATGTGTTGCATTGCAGGTACACAGCTTGGCGTCTTACTCTTGTCGATGGGCTCAGCCATGGGGATTCCTATCCTCATACAGATAGCAGCCTCTGGGCTGTCGTGTGCCGCCAGGTCCTCACAGTTCGGCAGCTTCAGTCTCTTCAGGATGATGGGGTTGGAACGGGCGATGATGTACTCGGTCTTACACAGGTCATTCTCCAGGATCTCACATTCATCCTATACGGACGGGGGGAGAGAGAGGATGGAGAGACTGATACAAAGAATACAATGGAAGCAGCACAACGTTGTAACACATGCTAGGCTAATCCAGAAGGTGACCACCACCACTAAACTAAATAGAGGTATTTCTCACTGACTAAATGGTGTATTATATCCACTGTCAATGCTAGCAAGTCTAAATATATCCAGCTTTATACTGTGTCACACTGACTGTCTCCAGTCAGTGTGACATAGCTACATAGACAATTACCTTACACAGGTCCCTGGGCTTGTCTACCCCAGAGCTGCGGTCACATGTAGGGAAGGCAAAGTGGCACAGAGACGGGATGGCGAACTGGGAGCAGCGGTCCGACAGGTGGTTGGACGTTCCGATCATAGTGAAGGCGGCTGGGGGGGGAAAGTGGTCGTGTTTTTGGGCATAAGAAGTCTGAAGTTTAGGTATACGTACAACTATAGCTATAGAAATGCATTGAACTTTTCTTTCTCCACCGAGATCAAGTACGATCGAGATCAAGTGTCATATGGGACAGTCGTAACCTTTGTGGGGATTGCCTACATCCAAACTTTTGGGGAACAGTCAGACACAAATCACTCATAGTTCATGTCTGGTCCTGTAGTGTGTATATTTGCTCTAGAGTGCAATCGTAGTTTAGGACAGCAGCCTGTCTGTCTGCATTACAGGGCCTGTAGAGACTGTGGTTTACAGGGAAAGGATAGCAGCTACATACTCCACATCGTCTCTGGGTTTCTGGGTTGGGACTGACAACCACAGACAGTGGCAGGCAGCCCTGACACACTCAACTATGAACGGACACATAATGCCTCCAGGAAAATAAACAGAGCCAGACGCACGCACGCACCCACGCACGCACGCACACACACACACACACACGCACACAGATACAGACATACGTATGAATGCTCTCTCAATCTCACACACACACACACACACACACACACACACACACACACACACACACACACACACACACACACACACACACACACACACACACACACACACACACACAGCGATGTTCAGACACGTCTGATGAACTACACTTGGGATACCCAGACGCAAAGCGTAGACTGCGTGTGTACCATACTGTGACGTTAGCATCCTGATCTCCCTCTTATCCTTCTATCAGACATCCTCTCATCATCCCTAGCTGACCCTGACAGTAATGGCAAAGCGACAGGCTCAACCTGGGTCAGATTGGAGCTGGAAACGTTGGTTTACATGAAGGACCAAATCTGGACCATGACCCTTATCCCTGTACACTGACCTCACTCACAATACACCCATACTGGGACAGACGGATACGGGAAACGTACACACATCACACACGGGGAGGCAGATAGCGTACCTGTGATCTGGGTCTCGATCTCGCCCTGCATCTGCAGCGAGTCGACGAAGATGCTGCGGTTCCCTATGAAGCGAGAGCAAGCTACGCCCCTGTACGGCTGGCAAAATCCCTCTTCATCAAAATCATCCCTGTTAGAGAGAGACGGAGAGAGAGAGAGGTAGAAAGTGGGAGAGAGAAACAGATGGAGAGAATGAATAGACATTACAGTTCACAGTATGGCCACTAGAGGTCAGCATAGCATGCATTACAGTTCATAAGCATGTGGCACAAACACTTTTCTCTCTCTGCACATCTCTTCACAGTGGAACTTGGGCTGTGAAGGTCATGGAATGTTGGATGGCGGTAATTGACCAGCCAAAAGACCGTGGTCACCGTAATAGCAGTTCATTCTAATTCTACATAGACAAGTTCAACAATATAGGCTGCCTACTGCAGTGCAAGTGTTTGCAGAGAAAGCAGTTGCCTGCAAAAGTTACCCTCAGCAAATATAGGTTTGAATACATTTGCCATCAAAAAGTTACACATTTGCAAGCAATCATGTGTGGATCTATCTATTTGCTAGCCAGCTAAATTAGCTAGCTATCTTGCTTCACCAGTCGACCGAGCGTCCAGCATAGTGTCCAGCATGCTGATCGTGCAATGAAGTCTGAAATATGGTCCAACTAGCAAGTGATGCACTAGGAAAATATTCTCAATCCCTTTTCATTCAGAAGCTCAAGCTAGCAGCATCAAAACAACTTTGTAACGACAGACGCACTAGTGTTTTCAAATCTGCGTAGGCCCATCGTCAGCTGTCGCACAGACGGCCAGACGCACAGATGTACTGACAGCCCGGAGCCAATATGACTAACCGTTACGAAATGCATTTGTCAGCTGAATTACACGTTTATTCTGTATCACTCAACTCTCATTTATGAGTCTCGTATTGAGAGTTATATAGATAGACACAGTGCATTCGGAAAGTATTCAGGCCCTTTGATTTTTCCACATTTTGTTACGTTGCAGACTTATTGTAAAATGTATGAAAAACAAATCTGCACACAATACTCCATACTGACAAAGCAAAAACTGTTTTTTAGAATTTGGGGCAAGTTTATCAACAATTAAAATCTGAAATATCACATTTACATATTACTCAGTACTTTGTTGAAGCACCTTGGGGAGCGATTACAGCCTCAAGTCTTCTTGGGTATGACACTACAAGCTTGGCACACCTGTATTTGGGGAGTTTCTCCTATTCTTCTCTGCAGATCCTCTCAAGCTCTGTCAGGTTGGACGGGGAGCGTCGCTGCACAGCTATTTTCAGGTCTCTCCAGAGATGTTCGATCGGGTTCGACTCCGAACACTGGCTAGGCCACTCAAGGACATTTTGGTGAATGTAACTGTGCTGCTGGAAGCAATTTAATTATGCTTTTTTGACAATGTTTATTGACACACCATATTCAACCGGTGTTGAGCGTTCATAAACTCATCAGTTACTCTGCGCTCTGGCACACTCAGGCGAGAGTGCTCTGAAATCGGAGTAGATAGCCAGAGCGAATTTACAAACGCACCATATGTGTGCCGCTGCTACAGGGAGGGTGGCGTTGCCTAGGCAACCGAAGACTTGTTTGCTACAACACCTCGCTTGTTTCAGAAAAGGAGCAACAAAGTTAGTTGTTAAGATTCCATGTTACCGCAGAAACGGACTCGACCGCAAGAATGCCCGGGTGTCCTGTCTTTAGTCAGCTGTTCGGTCCACACACACACACACACACACACACCCCAAAATGATTTTAGGACGTTTTTATCCATAAATGTTGGTTACACAGTAATACAGTAACTGTGCCAGCAGCTGTAAGTGGAACAGAGAGTAGAGTTTCAGTCCTGCTCTAACAACATTTATCTAAGTGTCCAGTGTCTGCTGATAGAGGTTGATGTCTCAGTCCTTCCCAGAGAAGAGATGCGAACTGTATAAAGATTTAAAGAGTCGGCCGTTGGGCTTTATTCCTGTTTATGGGAAAAGGATATCATCGTGAGCTTTAATACGAAACACATGAAGAGTGGGGAATCTATAACAAGCATGTGTGTGTGTGTGTGTGTGTGTGTGTGTGTGTGTGTGTGTGTGTGAGAGAGAGTGTCCTATCTTTGTGAGTGTTGCCCAAGTGTGGAAACAATGAAAGTGCTAATGCCTACTTGGCCATTCACTTTCACAGATTCACTCTGACACACACACACACACACACACACACACACACACACACACACACACACACACACACACACACACACACACACACTATTCACAGAAACAAGGCCATTTTCACACTATGAGCTCATTTAGTCATGTGACTGAAGCCAAGCCAGTTGGAGACCATAGAAAGGCGTATGACATAACTATTATCATATTCTCACAATAAGCTCCCTCTCTACATCCTCCTGCTTCAAACCACATTAACCACCCTGGATCATTATGGCTGAGTGTGGCAGATGCCCTAATGCTAACTCATTCAATTCCAGAATCACGCACGCGCATACATACACACCAAAAAAACATCTAAGGGTAACCCTATCGGTGTCTGGGTTGGGGTGAGTGGCCGAGCGCGGCGGGGTGTGACTCAGGGGTCAATGGGTCACTTTCTGAGGAGAGTGTTAAGTGTCTCAGAGGCCAAGGTCACCTCTCTACCCTGACCTTTAACCCCCCCATTTATTGACTCAGAATGGGCTATCCAGAAATTTACACACACACACGCATGCTCTCTCTCTCTCTCTCTCTCTCTCTCACACACACACAGACACACGGACACACAAAAACTGGGCTCTGCTCCAAGATGGGATTCGATGGGAAATACAATAACATTACATTTATGAGATTAATAAAGGCTTTTCCATACTGCTTTAGTCTAATGTACAACTTCCCCCCTGAGAATGTGGATACGCACGCACGCACGCACGCACGCACGCACGCACGCACGCACGCACGCACGCACGCACGCACCACACACACACACACACACACACACACACACACACACCACACAGAGAAAGAGTGCAAGAGAGAGAAAGAGAGGATTCCTTTGGCTGAGGTTCGAGTGTGTCGTCGGGAGTGTATCCAAAGCCGTGGTGTGTGTGTGTGTGTGTGTGTTTGTGTGTGTCGCCGGGGAAAGCGTGGCCGCACTGAGATGGCTAAATGACAAGGAAGAGTAGACAACCCTGCTTCTTCCGAGTCCTGCTCTATATCCTGACCCAGCGACAAATTACAACCCTGGCCCGTCCAAAAGACCTCAACCAACATCCCTCGCCCAGAAACTCTGCTCCAAAAGGCTTTGGGTTAAAAAGCCCTGTCCAAAACATTCAAACAAAAATGCTTGGTAGAAGACATCTCTTCCAAAGTCCACTTACCCCCATCATCCGCTTTTCTCTGAAGGCGGTTGCTGTCTGTGTGGCGTTCCAAATGGCACCCTATTCCCGTATAGGCTCTAGTCAAAAGTAGTGCACTATGTAAAGGATATGGTGCTATTTGGAACGTATCCCGTGTGTGCATGGTGGGAGGCTGAGTCCATCACAGAATGGGAAGGAAGCTAGTCCCAGTGAGTGTGGTTGCTATTTGGATAAACAGTGTGGATGTTCAGGCCTTTCTGAACATCCAAACTAACGCCACACTGTGAAAAGGGGCACATCTGTAGTAGTAGTTTATAATGGCTAATTACAGGAAGGGCTTTTCCGTTAAACTGACTGTGTTTGCCTAGGCTACGCTTACATCATGGGTTCTGTCTGAGAGCGAGAGAGAGAGAGCAGTTATAACTATAGGCTAGAACCCCGCAGAGTCTACCACACACACACGAACACACACGACTTGACATTGACACACATACACACACACAGACATAGAAAACACACAGAAACAAAAGCAAACATTGGTTCACTCACATGTTCTTTGTTTTACTTTCTTGCATACACACACACACGCACGTACGCCACACACCAAGGTTATTATAGTAAACGAAAACGAAAACACGCTCTAGTGAACTGAAATGAAATAATGAACAATCCTTTTTAAAAAACGAAAACTACACTGAAACTATTATCTTTGACTCCAAATGAAAATAAAAATCATCATGAATTATGTTGTTTTGGTTTTCTTCTAAACTTTGGTCAAAAAATGTAATAGGGGTTTCAATGGTGTTTTCAAGATACTGAATCTGGCGGGTAAATGTGGCCAGGAGATGCCGATGTTTCAAATAGGCCTAGCTTGTGCATCACTATCACTAGCTAACAGGGGGGAAAATGGTTAGGTAGCTAACGTGTACTACTTACGTGTACTACTAAAGTTAAAACGGATTGGCTGCGGATTCAACTTTTCTGGACCCCTCATCCGGACAGCTAAAGGTCTCGACAGCTAAAGGTCCCATTCCCAAAAAATTGAACCAGGAACAGATATAGCCCTTGGTTCACTCCAGACCTGACTGCCCTTGACCAGCACACAAACATCTTGTGGCGTACTGCATTAGCATTGGAATAGCCCCCGCGATATGCAACATTTCAGGGAAGTTAGGAACCAATATACACAGGCAGTTAGGAAAGCTAAGGCTAGCTTTTTCAAACAGAAATTTGCATCCTGTAGCACAAACTCCAAAAAGTTCTGGGACACTGTAAAGTCCATGGAGAATAAGAGCACCTCCTCCCAGCTGCCCACTGCACTGAGGCTAGGGAAAAACTGTCACCACCGATAAATCCACAATAATTGAGAATTTCAATAAGCATTTTTCTACAGCTGGCCATGCTTTCCACCTGGCTACCCCTACCCCGGTCAACAGCCCTGCACCCCCAACAGCAACTTGCCCAAACCTCCCCCATTTCTCCTTCACCCAAATCCAGATAGCTGATGTTCTGAAAGACTTGCAAAATCTGGACCACTACAAATCAGCTGGGCTAGACAATCTGGACCCTCTCTTTCTAAAATTATCCGCCGAAATTGTTGCAACCCCTATTACTAGCCTGTTCAACCTCTCTTTTGTATCGTCTGAGATCCCCAAAGATTGGAAAGCTGCTGCGGTAATCCCCCTCTTCTAAGGGGGAGACACTCTAGACCCAAACTGTTACAGACCTATATCCATCCTACCCTGCCTTTCCAAGGTCATCGAAAGCCAAGTTAACAAACAGATTACCAACCATTTCAAATCCCACGGTACTTTCTCCGCTATGCAATCTGGTTTCCGAGCTGGTCATGGGTGCACCTCAGCCACGCTCAAGGTCCTAAACGATATCATAACCGCCATCGATAAGAGACATTACTGTGCAGCCGTATTCATCGACCTGGCTAATGCTTTCGACTCTGTCAATCACAACATTCTTATTGGCAGACTCAACAGCCTTGGTTTCTCAAATGATTGCCTCGCTTGGTTCACCAACTACTTCTCAGATAGAGTTCAGTGTGTCAAATCGGAGGGCCTGTTGTCCGGACCTCTGGCAGTCTCTATGGGGGTGCCACAGGGCTCAATTCTCAGGCCGACTCTTTTCTCTGTATACATCAATGATGTCGCTCTTGCTGCTGGTGATTCTCTGATCCACCTCTACGCAGACGACACCATTCTGTATACTTCTGGCCCTTCTTTGGACATTGTGTTAAGTAACCTCCAGACAAGCTTCAATGCCATACAACTCTCCTTCCGTGGCCTCCAACTGCTCTTAAATGCAAGTAAAACTAAATGCATGCTCCTCAACCAATCGCTGCCCGCACCCACACGCCCGTCCAGCATCACTACTCTGGATGGTTCTGACCTAGAATATGTGGACAACTACAAATACCTAGGTGTCTGGTTAGACTGTAAACTCTCATTCCAGACTCACATTAAGCATCTCCAATCCAAAATGAAATCTAGAATCGGCTTCCTATTTCGCAACAAAGCATCCTTCACTCATGCTGCCAAACATACCCTCGTAAAACCATGTTAATTCCTTAGTGATGTGGACACCGAGGAACTTGAAGGTCTTGAACCGCTCCACTACAGCCCGTCGATGTGGATGGGGGCGTGCTCGGCCCCTCCTTTTCCTGTAGTCCACGATCAGCTTCTTTGACTTGCTGATATTGAGGGAGAGGTTGTTGTCCTGTCACCACACTGTCAGGTCACTGACCTCCTCCCTATAGGCTGTCTCATCATCGTTGGTGATGAGGCCAACCACCGTTGTGTCGTCAGAAAACGTAATGATGGTGTTGGAGTCATGCGTGGCCATGCAGTCATGGGTGAACAGGGGGTACAGGAGGGAACTAAGCACGCACCCCTGAGAGGCCCCCGTGTTGAGGGTCAGTGTGGCGGATGTGTTGTTGCCGACCCTCACCACCTGGGGTGGCCCGTCAGGAAGTCCAGGATCTAGTTGCAGAGGGAGGTGTTCAGTCCCAGGGTCCTGAGCTTAGTGATGAACTTGGAGGGCACTATGGTGTTGAACACTGAGCTGTAGTCAATGAACAGCATTCTCGTGTAGGTGTTCCTCTTGTCCAAGTGGGAGAGGACAGTGTAGAGTGCTATAGAGATTGCGTCATCTGTGGATCTGTTGTGGTGGTATGCAAATTTGAGTTGGTCCAGGGTGTCTGGGATGATGGTGTTGATGTGAGCCTTGACCAGCCTAATAGAGATGACATCAAAACTATGAAGTAATTTTAAAAAGCCTGTTTTCGCATTGTCATTATGGGTTATGGTGTGTAGATTGATGAGGAAAATGTTCAATTGAATCCATTTTAGAATAAGGCTGTAATGTAACAAAATGTGGAAAATGTGAAGGGGTCTGAATACTTTCCCGAATGCACTGTATATAACGTTACTAAGGTACTGTAGGCTAATCAAAATACAACACTGTAGGCTACTTGAAAAACAACACTGTAGGCTACTTGAAAAACACTGTAGGCTACTTGAAAAACAACACTGTAGGCTACTTGAAAAACAACACTGTAGTCTACTTGAAAAACAACACTGTGTTACTCAAGAAGATCTAATGCATATCCCAATGAAACTGATTCAGATCAAACGGTCGGTATGCAGATGCTGCATGGACGTTTCACTAGTAAAACTTGGAAGAATTATCATTCACGATTGACAGAGAGACCATGAAAATGTGTGCTTAAAGTACAGGTAAAGAAACACATGCGCAGAACGTGATTCGGATCTTCAGCTCTGGGGAAAAGTGATCTATGGGGGCGGGACGGGGCGGTTACCTAGGGATCCGTAGCCCCCGCCAAGTTAAAAAGCATTGGGCTGGTGTAAACACGGGTGAGAGTTTCATTGCACCAGTTTCGGTGGTATTCATTTTAAAGTCACATTGAGATTTACTTTATATACATTTGGAAAATATATATATTTTTTTACCCTTATTTTACCTGGTAAGTTAATTGAGAACACATTTTCATTTACAGCAACGACCTGGGGAATAGTTAAACATAACCTAACCTGACCCATCACCTTTCATATTACTGCCGCCCGTTGCAGGAGGCGACAGCCCAAAAAACACAACAAAAGCTTTACAACACAACTGGCTCCTATGCTCCCACGCATGCTTTCTGTCCCCAACAGTAAAACTGAAACAAAATAATGTAAAAACGAAATATAAATATTTTGATAAAACTAAAATAAATTAAAAAAAACTAGCAAATCAGGTCTGGAAAATAATTGAAACTAAATGAAATTTCTAATAAAAATTGAAAAACGAATAAAAATAAAAATAACAAAACTATAATAACATTGCCACACACACACATAGACACACGCACGGACACACGGACACACGGACACACACACACACACACACACACACACACACACACACACACACACACACACACACACACACACCCTCTACTGGTCCTGTTGGTAATGGAATCCTTCGGTCTGGCCTGGTAAAGCCATAAAGCTGTGACAGGAAGGAGGAGGCTGTTTTACCATGGGTCCCCCAGGACCACTGATGTGTGTGTGTGTGTGAGCCTGCCTGCCCTACGTGCCCAGTCATCCATGGGAGAGAGACACCAGATAACATTAGGAAGATGGCCCAATGTGTTTTTACTATAAAGGTAAGACATCAGCCACACCGCTGCTAAGGCCTTGACCTCGGAGACTGGAAAGGGCCGAGGGAATAAAGACGATGGGCTCCGACCGTTGACAGAAGTACAGTCATCTAAGTCAACTCCAATCCTGGTGTTTTCTGGGAAAGCAACGTCTAAAGGAGGAAAGCGAAAGTCGATATATCTGTGTGAAGACATTGGAATTGACGTTTCGGACAACAAAGGCGTTTTTCCAGTATGTCTGTATTGTATCGTTCTATTGGAAGCTGTAAATAAATGGACATAGAGCCTTGTAAATGTTCTCCACTTAAAACACAGGGAGTCTCTATCTATGGAGTTGTCAATGTTATGTTGCATGCTCAACACAGAGGAGCAAGGCTAATGGATTTGGTGGTCCAAAGCTAGCGGAGGCTAGTCAGCGCCTCTGGAGGCCAATAAAACATCCCTCAAATTCCCAAAAGCAGGAATGTTATCCAACCTGTCATCCCTCTACTTTCTCAACCGTTCGCTCACTTCCCCTCTCCTGTAGTTCGCGTTTCCTGGCGTGTGTCTGTGGAATCCTTTTCCCAGCAGGTTGGCGATCTAGGAGCAGACTGGAGAGAATGAGCGATATCAACTCTACACTGTTCTTATCTACATTCTATGTATCTAACCCTGGTTTTGATCACTGTATTGGGCGGTGGAGTGATGCCCTCTTTGTGTTGCGTTAAGATTCATGCGGTAATAGGATGGGACAGACAGAAACCACAAAGGCAAAGCATCAAAACTTAAACTCCCCTATATCCTGACATAACAGCTCTTTACATATTGTCCTTTTCAAATCCTTCACGGTCCGTTCATCAGACACTTAGATCTCTTTAAATCTACAGTTCATAAACTCTTCGCTAATTCTTTCGATTTACATTGAAGTTGAGATGTTGTTACTAGGGCTGTGGCGGTCACAAAACTTCGTCAGCCGGTGATTGTCAAGAAAATAACTGTCGGTCTCAGAGTAATTGACCGTTAACATAAACACATTTAGCATTTCCTGGCTTCCACACATAACCTACAAGCCACTGATGCAGACCTTTGGAACGTCTACATTTGAAAAAGTCTAATAAATCCATGTAATAAAGCCGACACCTTTACAGTAAATCCATGTAATAAAGCCGACACCTTTACAGTAAATCCATGATTTATTTTAGACAGGTCGAAAGAAGTATGATATAAAGAAAATGTAGTCTATTTCAGAAGAACAGAATAGCATACTCTGAGTTGCCCTTATGTTAGGTCCTGATCTGGCTATGCCAAATGGCTGTGGGCTACACTAGGTAATTTAGCAGACAAGATTTGCTTAGAATAATACAATTGAACAAAGCTGAATTAAAAAAGGACATTTTCTCCAAACGATTTGAGGGAGTGCGCACATGCGGCTATTCTGTTTTGAGCGGTTAACAAAGTAATAGGTATTCCTACATGTGTAATTTAGAGTTATTAATGTAACTTTAGTTGTTCTACAAACGTTGGGCTATATGTTTAGATTTTTAATACATTGTAAGGCTGCATGATGCGACTCTAATGAGGATTTGAAAAAAGTTGCTTGAAAGGCATGAGCTCTGCTTTGTTTTTTTTGCGCAGGCTGTACACACTTCATCAGTCTCTCATTCACAATTTGACAAGCACTTGATAATGCCAAACATTTCCCGGCCGCAGCCCCTTTGTGGGGCCGTAATGCACCCTTAAAAAATCCATGCCTTTTGCGGCCAGTGGCCGCAGTGCGCTTCTCCCTGAGTGCTGCGCGCTCCATCACGTGATCGGGTCTTTCTCTCAGGCTACAAGTGAAGACAGACACACCGGGGATGCAATTGTGCGTGTCCTTATCCAATTCCGAGGTGCATATTGAAGATATTGGAAGAACTGTCCACATTTTACTTTTCGTCAGCCAACAATATGAGTAGGCCTAACTAACAGCAAAAGCACTAGCCTATGTCTATCTAATATCCCCCAGAGTACAAAGCTCGACCTATTCTATTCTGTGCGAGAAATAAATATTGTTTTGGGACGCGATAGATCCCAAATTAATACAACCAGTGGCATGAAAAAAACTTTTTTACGCAATGTGGCTGACGCAACAGATCAGAATGTTTAGCATAAAATGTTGATAAACTATTCATCTATTTCTTCACATTATAAGCGCAGCAATGCGCACATGGTAGAAGGCTATAGGCGTGAATGTTCCATTAGTGGAAAACACCATTATCAAAAGTGACCGTAAATGCAATTATACATGTAATGCTTTAATTATAACGGGGCATTTTTATGGTGAAAAACATCTCCCCCAAACGTGAAACTCACATGCTGCTTATACAGTATATGCCAGTTAGGCTCTACACCCCTTGTAAAGTGGATTAATGTGCTTAATTTTAAGAAGTTATTTGGCCACTTTAGTTGTGATACAAACCTTATTAGAACATATAGGCCTATGGGCTAGGCTACATGAGATGTGTGACTATGATTTGAAAAGTGATAATATATAATTCACAAGTGATTCACTATTCTTGATTTAGTCTTATCTTTACATATACTAAATAATATATATATATATATATATATATTTCCCTTATTTAACTTGGCAAGTCAGTTAAGAACAAATTCTTATTTTCAATGATGGCCTAGGAACAGTGGGTTAACTGCCTTGTTCAGGGGCAGAACGACAGTTTTTTACCTTGTCAGCTCGGGGATTCGATCTAGCAATCTTTCAGTTATTAGTCCAAGGCTCTAACCACTAGGCTACCTGCCGCCTGGCAGCATCTTGTTTTGATTTAGAATGGACCATTATCATGCACCTGTATGGAAACAGGGGCAGCGAGAAAAAAAGACATGTCATCTATGCACTTAAATAGCGAATGGAGGACGCTTTTCCCTGTGGTTTATTTTCATGTGGGCCAGGTAGGCAATACTCATGTTGTAAATATAGGCAATGTGCTTAATATTAGCAAAGTTGAGAAAGAAATATAGTAGGCCTAGTAGAAAGCTGATCCTCCTATTTTCAGTAGAGGCCATCACTCTGTTTTCTCGCGCAATTGCATAGCCTATTGAAATGTTGCGCAACATCAGCTCATAGGCTCTCATGAAGTGTTTGATTAGATTTTTGAATACATTTGCATTGATGTCAGAGTGATTAGAGGGACAGTAGAGTGCTGAATACCAGGCAGTTAGCACGTTTGGTAGGCTACTAACCGTGACTAAACGGTCACATGGAATTTGACTGCCTTCAAGACTCGCGACCGTCGGTGTGGTGGTAATACGGTCACCGCAACAGCCCTAGTTGTTACCACTCTTTAGATGAGAGGAGGACACACAGAGTGGAAGTGCACACACACACACACACACACACACACACACACACACACACACACACACACACACACACACACACACACAGAGCGAGACAGAGGAGAGGAAATGTTTTGGAGTGAAGTAAGGAGACGGGAGGGTCCTGACGACACGGAGGGCTGAGGCCTGGTTCGATCTAGAGGCTTCTGACGGTGTTGACAGACAAGGATATAAGCTGTCACCACTGTGTGGTCACTTGCACTTACTTCCTGTTAGTAGAGGATCTGAATTCCCTCTCCACAGGAAGTCCTTTAGAGGAAGATCATCTCCTCTCCATCTCCTCTTTTATCTCTCCTCTCTTCTCCTCTCCCATCCATTCCTCTAATCTCCATCTTCTCTTTCCCTCTCCTCTCTTTTCCATCACCTCTTTTTCCTCTCTTCTCCATCACCTCTTTTTCCTCTCCTCTCCTCTCCTCTCCTCTCCTCTCCTCTCCTCTCCTCTCCTCTCCTCTCCTCTCCTCTCCTTCTTCCTCTCTCTCTCTCTCTCTCTCTCTCTCTCCCCTCTCCTTCTTCCTCTCTCTCTCTCCTCTCCTCTCCTCTCTTTTCCAAGCCCCAAATGAAAGACACGCAGGGTCTGAAAAGAACAATGGCTAGAGAGAGAGAGAACGGAGAGAGAGAATGGACAATCATGACGAGTCTCCTCGAGAGATTGGGTTTCCCGAACTTAAAACAAAGTGTTTGCGGTTCGAGAAGATAGAGAACGAGAAAAACAAGCCTGCTTATCATTATCTTCCACATTACAATTGGGTGCGTTTCTCTTGTCTTCATGCAATGTGCTTTTTATATCTGATGTTTTATTTTTCGATGCCATAACAATACAAAAATAAAACCTATTGCACATGTGTATGGCAGTGGAGTTGTGGAGTTGTTGTGATTTGGTCACATTAAACAAAATAAGCCAGAGAGGGGGTGAGGCCAAGCTCCATGAAGACATCTGAACTGTATGTGTGGGTGCCTGGGTAACGATACCGCAGTGACAAAGGAAACAAAATGGTAGCCAGCGGCTTGGGTTGGCCAGTTCTGTAGGTCCCAGTGGCCCGTGACCACATAGAGAACGGATAAAGAGAAGGGTCACTGATGGACTCCATTTAGAAGACAATGGAGAACGGGCCCCTCATGAGTCCTCGTGTTACCCTGACTGGAACAATACAGGCCTCTGTGTGTGTGTGTGTGTGTGTGTGTGTGTGTGTGTGTGTGTGTGTGTGTGTGTGTGTGTGTGTGTGTGTGTGTGTGTGTGTGTGTGTGTGTGTGTGTGTGTGTGTGTGTGTGTGGTGTGTGTGTGTGTGTGAGAGAGAAAGAAAGAAAGAAAGAAATAAAGAAAGAAAGAGAGAAGACTTACTGCTGCTTTTCCCTCAGAGAGAGGGAGACAAAATGGATGGGATAGGAAGTAATGAAGGCGAGAAATACAATAAGCAATTGTACAAGCCAGTTGAGTATCAAACAGAGGGGAGAAAGATACACATATGTCTGTCCATCAACACCACAGTGGTCCTTACAGCAGGTATGTGATTAGTAACATGTCAATCAGATCAGGTAAGACTAGTGCTTCTTCATCTCTCCCCTACTCAGTCTCCTGGGAACAGGAGCCATATTAAGATGTGGAGAGAGAGACAAAGACCCAGCCCAAACCCATCACTCCTCACTGTGACCTCCGACCCAGTGACATCACATCCCCTGGGAAATAGGGTAGTGAGGGCCAGGGGAGAGAGTCAGACGGAGGTAGAATTGCAAAAATCCTGAAACTCTTTCAGACTTCCCCGGATTTTCGGGAAATCCCAGTTGGAGGAATCGGCAAGGGATAAGACGCAGATCTGCAACGGAATCCTCCAACCTGAAATTCGTCAGCTGGGATTTCTGAAAAAGGAGGGTATTTTGAGAGAGTCAAAGGGGCAATAGGGCTCCATACCCAAACTCTGGCCGTGCTTACAGACGTTCAGTTCTGTGATTTACTAAAGACAGGGAGCTGAGAGGTCAAACTGTTAGGAGTCCATTACAACTTGGGGAGGGAGGTAGGCAGAGAGAGAGAAGGAGAGAGTGTGTGTTTGTGAGAGACAAGAGACAGAGAGGGGGGGGGGGGGAGAGGTACTTCGTGAAAACAGAGTGGGGTTTGTTTTTTTGTATCCACTGACCCGTCACGTGTACAGACCCTTCGAAAACAAACAGAGCCGGCAGAGAGAACCAATGAAGGTGTAAGAGAGAAAGAAAGACGGAAAGAAAGAGAGAGTGGAAGAAAAGGAGGGAGGGCTGGAAAAGAGTCTGTTAGAAGCCCTCCAGGAGGTGTGGTAGACTACAGCGCTAGCCTCTTAAAAAAACTGTCGTTAGGGCTCACCGTGGGCTCGGGTCTGCCATGCCAAACTACCGCCTGCTTCTCATTCCCCCACTCTTCCTGGCCTTTAGCTAGATACCAAAACATCACATAGAAACTGATTCAAAATGGATGTTTGGGAGTAATAACAGGAAAGGGCCAAAAAGAAGAGAAGGGGAAGAAAGAAAGAAATAGCCGAGAGCAACGCAGGTACTGTAAGCTTGACAGCTATACATGCCCCTCTCCTTAACTGATGATTTACACCCCAACGTGTAGTAGATCACAGATGACTATGACATCATGCGAAACATGTGTACTTAGAGGAACACGAGTACAGGTTTGGCTCAACATGGCGGCGAGGGGGGTACTTAGAGAAGGACCGAAGACGCATGTTAAACATGAAGCGTGACTTCCTTGGGTAGAGGACTTCCTCCGTAATAAGAGCCATTAGCACTGTCGCACTGCATTGGCATTGGAGCGGGGCCGTTCATCCACCTTTCCTGCCAAACTATCCGTCAGAGAAAGAGAAATGCCTATTTCTGAGGTGTAGGACTTTCCGTGGACAGGAAAAAGTTATCCCGCTGGGCAAAAACTGGTCGAATCAATGTTGTTTCCACGTCATTTCAACAAAAAAAATCGATGTGATGACGTTGAATCAACATGGAAAACCGATTGGATTTGCAAAAAGTCATCAACGTAAGGGAATTTCAGATTTTTTCCCACCCTACTTTGCATCTAAATTCAACGACATGGTGACATTTTTAGTCGAGTTCACGTTAGTTGACACGTCAACCAAACGTGAATCAAAACTCGACGTCGAAATGATGTCTGTGCCCAGTGGGATGTGTCTCGGGTTCCTCGGTCTTTGACCTTTAGATTTGTTTGTCTACGGGGACAACGTTTTGCCGGAAGTATAGATTATCAACAGTCACCATTAAAATGAGAGAAAACACAGACACCTAAAAATGGCACAATAGTATAGTGTGTCTACTAAAGGGTGGTAAGAGAGTCGAGAGGATACAGTTTGTGATCTCCTATTAAAGGCACCATTCACCCTGACAGAGGGCAGAGAAAGTAGCTCTCAGAGCTTTCATTCCTCTTTACAGATTGGTCTGCAAATGTGTGTGTACCTTACTGTGCTGTTCATATGGAGGGAGAAAAAAATGTCTGTCGGAGGCCATGGTAGACTGGCTTTGAACACGGAAAAACTCAAGGGGGGTAAATGGAGAGAGAGAGAGAGAGAGAGTTAGAGAGGAGAGAGATAGAGGGAGGCTGGGGCAGGCCTGAAGGACACTTTGTGGCCTGAGGTTTATAAGTTAAAGAATCTTGGCTGCTCTCTGGCTAGCCTTAGTCTACAGAGCACATCCTATCCGAATCAACACTGATCACAGCTGAACACATCTCTGTTCGTCAGAACACCTTGAGAAGATGAAACAAACCACTGGAATATCTTATCGTTTCCACAGATACGACTGAATGACCTCACGGTCCAATAGTATGATATCAGAGAATAGTAAAGCATAATAAGGCAGGCACGAGACATCAACACACATAAAATGGCAGATAATCTGAGTTGATTCGTTCGCATTAACTCAGGGGTCTCTTGTGCCTTGGCTTTAGCCCCACACTCTCTCGGGCTCTCTCTCTCTCTCTCTCTCTCTCTCTCTCTCTCCCCTCTCTGTCTCTCTCTCTCTCTCTGTCTCTCTCTCCCCTCTCTGTCTCTCTCTCCTTCTCTGTCTCTCTCTCTCTTTCAGGACTGTCATGCGATCCCTCCCCTCAGGGCTACAGGTGGAGGCTCTTTGTGTTTTGTGGTCTAATGGACTTAGACCCAGGAGGAAGCAGGAGCCCACCCACAGATAAGCCTGATGCCTGGACTAGAATCAGAACTATGACTCTGGCCTGGACCCCTGTGCACACTATACACACACTCACCTATGGGTTCACTGCATTCACCATTTACACTGTAGACTCTGGGCAGCATCTTTGCTCTCCTTTTACACTATAGTCAGAGTGCCCTACCTTCGCCTTGCTATACGGCAAAGAATCCTACTGTGTTCAGACAGACCTGTGGTGAAAAGACACATTCAACTATTTCAACAACATACCATATCATCCTTAATGCACTAACGGCTGCTGTGACTAGAGCTACAAAGACATGGAAATCCATGGTCCAGGCTTTTGAGGGAACATACACCATGCCACGACCTTTAGTGTGGACAGACTAGACGTCAGCTAGGCGACAGGGCTCCATAATAGAACCTTCTAGAAGGAGCGTGGGGACCTTTCACTGTGACAGAGTTCTGTTACACCACTCTAGAACACGTCCAGGCTGGCCGTTTACTAGAACCAGCTGAGCTGCTTCATACAATAGCACAAAGGGAAAGTATGGCCAAATTGTGGCTGAAGTGGCTGGAATTGTGAAATGTGAGCTAGAGTTTGAGTAAAGTTACAAGCTCAGAGGCTCATAGAGAGAGAGCACTAAGGTGGAACGTGAGCCAGAACGAGAGGGTCAAGGCCCGATAAATGCTTTTGTTCATGGTTTACAGAGGTATCGTCTACATTAGTTTGTGGCGTCTGCGAAAAAGGGTCATTCATGAACGGTGGATGCCCAGAGGTTTTATTGGTGAACTCTCAGCCAGGGAGACCTTATTGCTACAAAAGCAAGACCGGTGAGTGTGTCTGTGAGTGTGTGTAGGAGTGGGGGCAAAGTCCAAACCACTGAAACCCCATTGGGAACAGCCATGATTTACACAAACTTTATCAGCCTGACCTGAGCCAGATCTGCCAGTGGAGACCTCAGACAGACTCCTGCAAGGGCTGCTGGGAACAGGAAACAGGAAGCGCCTTAGCCATGGCCCCTCCCTCCCTACCCAGCTAATCTGTCTCATAGAGAATGATAGAGGCCTCTAGTGGCCAAAAGACCAGATTAGCATGGGCAGCACCATTGAGGGTTTCCACCATTTTAATGTCGTCAACTGGATGGGACTTTCAACTTCATTGGTTGATCCCTCCTTGTGACCCTGTTGGATTCATGCCCAACCAGGTCATCAGGAGGGATCAGTCATTCGTGAAGAAAAAAATGGACTACTTCAAAATGAAGGTTGCCTCAGTGGCTCTGTCCATGCTGTCACAGGCACTATAAATGGTGTAAACGATGTGAAATGGCTAGTTAGTTAGCGGTGGTGCGCGCTAATAGCGTTTCAATCAGTGACGTCACTCGCTCTGAGACCTGAAGTAGGGTTTCCCCTTGCGTTGCAAGGGCCGCGGCTTTTGTGGCGAGATGGGTAACGATGCTTCGTGGGGTGTCAGTTGTTGATGTGTGCAAGGGTCCCTGGTTCGAGCCCAGGTTGGGGCGAAGAGAGGGACGGAACCTACACTGTTACATTGATGCTGTTGACCCGGATCATTGGTTGCTGCGGAAAAGGAGGAGGTCAAAGGGGGGGTGAGTGTAACCGATGTGAAATGGCTAGCTAGTTAGTTAGCGGTGGTGCGCGCTAATAGCGTTTCAATCAGTGACGTCACTCACTCTGAGACTTGAAGTAGGGTTTCCCCTTGTGTTGCAAGGGCCGCGGCTTTTGTGGCGCGATGGGTAACGATGTTGATGTGTGCAAGGGTCCCTGGTTCGAGCCCGGGTTGGGGCGAAGAGAGGGACGGAACCTACACTGTTATAATGGCACAGTTCCAAAGATGAGTCCTCTATCTATCTCTATGATCTGTCTGGACATGGGGTCCCTGAGGTCATGACCAGGCTGCCCCTCACACTGCCTGGACAATATAGGCCTGTCTACTTGGGGAGGGAGAGGGATGAGCGATAGGTAATGGAGGGATAGAGAGTGGGTTTCTGGGGTGATTGAAGGGGTGGAGGAGGGTAAGACAAGATTACAGATTTGTTGGACAGTCTGTGGGGTGAGATAGAGAGAGTAGTGTTTTTGTGGATCTGCGTAGTAGGATTGCAGGGTTTGATGGTGTGAGGTCATGGGATTCAGGGAGGTTGCCTACCGTTATATCCCCTGACCCGACTAAAGAAGTGGCCTATTTAGCGGAAGTATTTATGCATTTGCATTGTGGTAAGGCTCTGAAGTATTCAGCGTTAGTATTCACCCTGTGTGGTGGTAGGTATTACAGGGCTACAATTGTAAACAATGCTATGGCCATAAAGACCGTCCCCTGGTGGGCCACATTAGGGCACTGATCCACAATCAATCAACACTTAGTTAGAAACAATCCATAACAGTGAGGTAATTGAGCCCCTCCGAGGGGTTTGCTGAACATGTGGGAGCAAGTGTGTGGGTGAGTGGGTGTGTGTGTGGGTGAGTGGGTGTGTGTGTGTTTGTGTGTGGGGGGTCACCCTTCAGAAAAACCTCAGTCTGTGAAAAGTTAAAGAAGAAAATAAAACAGTCTGTTGAGAAGTCTTTTTTCTATACTCTGAGAGAATACATTCCTCATGTACACACACACACACACACACGCACACACACACGCACACGCACACACACACACGCACACACACGCACACACACACGCGCACACACGCGCGCACACACACACACACACGCACACACACACGCACACACACACGCACACACACGTTAATCTTAGGGCATGAATAAAACACTGTTTGAACTCCAAAAATGTACATAGAGGCATGTTACAGTAACCAGGCTTTTTTTGCGCGCACAAGGGCTTTTTCTCTACAAAGCGCTCAACTGATGGAGATAATATAAAACAATATAAATCAACTATGGTGGGCACCACCTGTAACACACAGGGTTGTTGACACTGGCACTGAGGTGTGAATGGCTGTAATGTACACCCAAATTGTAATCAGTATCATTCTACTGACTAACTAACTTGAAAACGTACGTAGTATTTAAATATCAAAGGAATCCAAATAAAAGAAGTGATTTACACTATTTTAAAAGGAGCTAGTATGCCTGGTTCACTGACTAACCGAACAGATCAATTGTTTAGTAATGTCATTCGTTTTACGTCAACAGAGCCGGTTAAACACGTTCTCTCTGTCGGTGTGGCGTGAGAACAGGGTTGACGGTCTATAAACCTAATGAGTTTGAGTGGAGAGAACTTTTCACTAAATACTGTTGAAATAGCAATACCTCCCACTTCTAAGGGAGGGAGGAGAGAGAGAGAGAGAGAGAGAGAGAGAGAGAGAGAGAGAGAGAGAGAGAGAGAGAGAGAGAGACCAACCAACCTGCACATGTCCTCTATGCAATAGTTATTGTTCAATGTATAGTTATTTTGACCCTTGATTACCGTTGGTACTGTTGGCCCGTTAATAATATTGATTATTATAATTGTGTTAATATTGTAAATCTCAAAAGTAAGATTTGGCAATATGTACATTGTTACGTCATGCCAATAAAGCAAATTGAATTGAACTGAACGAGAGAGAGACAGAGAGAGAGAGATGGAAAGAGACAGAGAGAGTGATGGAAAGAGAGAGAGAGAGAGAGAGAGATCATGAGGAAACAAAAAGATAATTACTTGACCCATTGTAAAGAATTAACAAAACACTGAGAGTACACAGTGGCAGAATACCTGCCCACCGTGACTGACCCAAAATGAAGCTTTGACACTGTACAGACTCTGTGAGCACAGCCTGTACCCTATGTGCACACTGCCCACAAAATGAGGTGGAAACTGAGCTGCACTTCCTAACCTCCTGCCAAATGTATGACCATATTAGAGAGACATATTTCCCTCAGATTACACAGACCCATAAAGAATTTGAAATCAAATCCAATTTTGATCAACTCACATATCTATTAGGTGAAATACCACAGTGTGCCATCACAGCAGCAAGGTGAGTGACCTGTTGCCACCAGAAAAGGGCAACCAGTGAAAAACAAACACCATTGTAAATACAACCCATATTTATGTGTATTTATTTTCCCTTTTGTACTTTAACTATTTGCACATCGTTACAACACTGTTATAGCCATAATATGACATTTGAAATGTCTCTATTCCTTTGGAACTTTCTTGAGTGTAATATTTACTGTTCATTTTATATTGTTTGTTTATTATTTATTTCACTTGCTTTGGCAATGTAAACCAGAAGCCATAGATTACAGGCAGCATCCGCACTGAGCTAAAGGCTAGAGCTGCCGCTTTGAAGGAGCGGGACTCTAACCCGGAAGCTTATAAGAAATCCTGCTATGCCCTCCGACGAACCATCAAACAGGCAAAGCGTCAATACAGGACTAAGATCGAGTCATACTAGACCGGCTCTGATGCTCGTCGGATGTGGCAGGGCCTGCAAAGCATTACATACTACAAAGGGAAGCACAATCGAGAGCTGCCCAGTGACACGAGCCTACCGGACGAGTTAAACTACTTCTATGTTCGCTTCGAGGCAAATAACACTGAAACATGCATGACGGCACCAGCTGTACCGGAAGACTGTGTGATCACGCTCTCCGCAGCCGATGTGAGTAAGTCCTTTAGACAGGTCAACATTCACAAGGCCGCAGGGCCAGACGGATTACCAGGACGTGTACTGCGAGCATGCGCTGACCAACTGGCAAGTGTCTTCACTGACATTTTCAAACTCTCCCTGTCCGAGTCTGTAATACCAACATGTTTCAAGCAGACCACCATAGTTCCTGTGCCCAATAACACTAAGGTAACCTGCCTAAATGACTACCGACCTGTAGCACTCACGTCTGTAGCCATGAAATGCTTTGAAAGGCTGGTCATGGCTCACATCAACACCATCATCCCAGAAACCCTAGACTCACTCCAATTTGCATACCGGCCTAACAGATCCACAGATGATGCAGTCTCTATTGCACTCCACACTGCCCTTTCCCACCTGGACAAAAGGAACACCTATGTGAGAATGCTATTCATTGACTACAGATCAGCGTTCAACACCTTAGTGCCCTCTAAGTTCATCAATAAGCTAAGGACCCTGGGACTAAACACCTGCCTCTGCAACTGGATCCTGGACTTCCTGACGGGCCGCCCCCAGGTGGTAAGAGTAACAACACATCTGCCACGCTGATCCTCAACACAGGGGCCCCTCAGGGGTGCGTGCTCAGCCCCCTCCTGTACTCCCTGTTCACCCATGACTGCACGGCCAGGCACGACTCCAACACCATTGTTAAATTTGCCGATGACAAAACAGTGGTAGGCCTGATCACCGACAACAACGAAGCAGCCTATAGGGAGGAGGTCAGAGACCTGGCCGTGTGGTGCCAGGACAACAACCTCTCCCTCAACGTGATCAAGACAAAGGGGCACTCCCCCATTCTCATCGACGGGGCTGCAGTGGTGCAGGTTGAGAGCTTCAAGTTCCTTGGTGTCCACATCATCAACAAACTAACATGGTCCAAGCACACCATGACAGTTGTGACGTGGGCACAACAAATCCTTTTCCCCTTCAGGAGACTGCAAAGATTTGGCATGGGTCCTCAGATCCTCAAAAGGTTCTACAGCTGCACCATCGAGAGCATCCTGACTGGTTACATCACTGCCTGGTATGACAACTGCTCGGCCTCTGACTGCAAGACACTACAGAGGGTAGTGCGAACAGCCCAGTACATCACTGGGGCCAAGCTTCCTGCCATCCAGGACCTCTATACCAGGCGGTGCCAGAGGAAGGCCCTAAAAATTGTCAAAGACTACAGCCACCCTAGACATAGACTGTTCTCTCTGCTACCACACGGCAAGCGGTACCGGAGCACCAAGTCTAGGTCCAAGAGGCTTCTAAACAGCTTCTACCCACAAGCCATAAGACTCCTGAACATCTAATCAAATGGCTACCCAGACTATTTGCCCCCCCCCCCCCCCCACCACTGCCACTCTCTGTTTGTCATCTATGCATACTCACTTTAATTAACTCTACCTACATGTACATACTACCTCAAATAACCAGTGCCCCCGCACATTGACTCTGTACCGGTACCCCCCTGTATATATTATTATTTTTTACTGCTGCTCTTTAATTACTTGTTACTTTTCTCTTATTCTCGTAAGTAAGCATTTCACTCTAAAGTCTACTCTTGTCATTTTAGTGTTTTAAGTCTTTGGCTTGTAGTGTGATTTTGCTGTTGTATTCGGCGCATGTGACTAATAAAATTGGATTTGATTTGATTTAAACATATGTTTCCCATGCCAATAAAGCCATTTGAATTAAATTGAGAGAGAGAGAGAGAGAGAGAGAGAGAGAGAGAGAGAGAGAGAGATGGAACGAGAGAGAAAGAAAGAGATGGAAAAAGAGAGAGAGAGATGGAAAGAAGAAGTGATGGAAAGAGAGATCGGAGAGAGAAAGAAATAGAGAGAGAGAGAGGAGAAAGAGCCAGAGCAAGAGAGAGAGAGAGGAAGATCGTCAAAGTAGAGATGGGGGAGTGATGGGGAGGAAGAATAAGAGACCGATATCAACAAGGAGATGACGAGAGACATGGGGAGTGAGAGTGGGAGAGAGAGATAGAGACAGAGAGAGGAGAGAGGGGGAACTGGACTAATTTAAAAGCCCTATCCTGCCATACAAGGCGGGTCGGGTGGGGGGGAAGGGATAGGAGGGGAGAGAGGGGAAAAAGCACAGATATTTTTGTAATTGTTTTTTTCAGCGTTGAGAGAAAAGTCCTGCTCCAGTCGGAAGGGAGAAAGCCTTGGGAAAGTTAAACAGATCTGACAGCGAGACCGCAGTGAAATTAATATTTTCAAACAGCAGAAAATGCTCTGTTCTAAACACAGGCCGAGATGCAGGGCTTTGGTCTGTACAGGAGACACGTTTCACATATTCATACGCACCAGCCAACTCAAGGCTATATCGTCCTGTCTTTTGAGAAGAAAATCTCAGACCAGACATCCTGTCGGTTTACATTCAACTGATGCTTTGTTGATAAGGGAAAAACTATGGCTACAGTTTCTCACATGATCATTTGGGCCAATTTCACATGAATGGGGCTCGTTCTCTGAGGCCATTGTGGTTGTACAGTATGTCCTAAATATAAGAAAGACAGAAAGAAAGAGTGAACATACTCTTTCTCTTGTTCTCTCTTCATGTCTCCCCCTTTCTCTCTGCTGCTGTTCTTTGGGCTCTAGTCTCCACTCTTCCAGCCTTACTTGTGGAGACCAGACAACCTTCTGTAAAGTATTAAGTCTACAATCTCGGTCTGCTTGGAGTTAAATCTAGGATCTCTCTGTTCTAATCTGATGGGAATACTGCGACCCAAGGCCACATCTTCCATCCACCAGTAACACTGTTTTTCCTTCTCTCTCTCTCTCTCTCTCTCTCTCTCTCTCTCTCTCTCTCTCTCTCTGTCTCTCTCGCTCTCTCTCTGTCTCTGTCTCTGTCTCTCTCTCTGTTTCTCTCTCTGTCTCTCTCTCTGTCTCTCTCTCTGTCTCTCTCTCTGTCTCTCTCTCTGTCTCTCTCTCTGTCTCCGTCTCTCTCTCTCCCTCTCTCCTCCTCTCTCATTCACTCTCTTTCTCTCCTCCACTCTCGCACCCCGCTCTCTCACTCTCCCTTTTTCTCTCTCTCTCTCTTTTCATGAAGGGGGATGGTTGGTATAAGGAGGCTGCTCAGAAGGGGCTAGTTTTGGACGTGGAGCCATTTTCCCCCCTCGTGTGTTTGTTCTGGCCTGTGAAAACATCTCTGGAGCGAGGGAGGGAGGGACGGAGGGAACAAGGGAGGGGGGCAGACGAGGAGAGAGGTGTAAGGCCAGGCGCCTGCGGCCGCCAACATGACTGACAACCAGCCACCGCAACAACAGGCGTCATTGTCACCCTTCATCCCCTCTACACCCCCCCAACCTCCCACCTCAGGCAAGGGGCTATACCTCATCTCCAGGTTCATGTTACCCCAGATTCCAGGTGGTCCCTGTAAAGGAACTCATGTAAAAGATGAAGAAGAGAAAACATTGAGCGGTTATTAAAAGCTGTGAATGAACAGCTCTGATGTCCCGTTACATGGCACATGCAGGCGGGCCTCACCGAAAGCAGACGAGGGGTGAACACACACACACATGGACGCTCGACAGGAAGGAGGAAGCAGTTCCTGCTACATGGCCAATCCTGCTTCCCTAAGCAGGATTGGCGTGTGTGTGTTGACCCCCAGTGTTCCATGTTAGGATGTTTGCCCAACGAATTAACATAACACTGAGAGCTGGGCTAAACATACACAGGTTACCACAGGGCTAGAGTTGAAGATTTCAAACATACCCTGCCCATCTCCCCTTCACTCCCTTTCCCCCTGTTTCTCTTCCCTGACTTTCTCTCCGTCTGTGTGCATCTCCGTCTCATTCTTTAGATCGCTCTCACCCCTACTTCCTCTAGTTGTCTCCCCCACCCCTCCATCAACCCCCCCTCTCCTTCCCTCCATGCTATATCCAGCTGAGCTGATGTCCTGTCTGGTCTGGTCAAAGCCACATTGTACACAGGGACGGCTAGCCTCTGGACTGTGGGCTGTGGGCTCTGGGTCTGTCTGTGTCTGGCCTGCTTGACAGCTCCAGGCCAGGGAACACATGCATTACATACATTAGCGTCCGTCGTCTAAACCCCGTCAGACCAGAGTACACATACGGAGAAACCAGAGGGAGAAACCCAAACCCTCAAACCCTACAGGAAAACCGTACATCCTTTCCCTGACCACGAAACACAGCAACCAGAAGCCTCAGTCACTGTGACACCAGCTAAACCAGGTGTCCACCCGTATCCACCTCCACAACCAGGACTGCGGACTGACGTTTTGACACATCAATGGAAAATATCAAAACAACCGCGGAGGCCTGTCACATGTCACATGCCACCATTAGCTGAAACCATCTGCCCTGCTTCCCCCTGACAGCTAATCAGCTGACGATGACAGTAATGACGACCAACAGGGCCCAACTCCGGCCCCTCGGGCCCCAGTCAAAGGAAGCCCTGTGCGCTCCAATGAAAGAGCCTAATGACTGTGTTTAAACCAAATGAGTCCCTTTTTTACGTTGCTCTCTGCTTTGCTCTGAGCGGTGCCACTGGCCAGCCTGCTGTCTGATTGTGGCCTATAGACGAGTGGGTTGTTTAACAGCAAAACCGATTTGTGCGCAACCGTTGGCTTTCGAATCAAAGGATTGTTGACAACATGTGAACTATATTTCCTCTCCAAATCTTTATTTAAAATGTACCCAATGAGCACTTGTTTTCGCGCAAATACATTGTTGGAGTTGTTGGTTAGCTAGCCAGCTAATTTTAGCCACATTAGCATAGACGTGACAAGAGTCAAAACAACTCAAAACAAGACATGGTATCAATATCAAGATACAACGAGCTGAAACGAGCCACCTACGATTCCCCACATGGCAACTTCTTGTCACTGTTGCTAGCTATCTGACCGTCCAGAATCATAACAACACACAGACTTGCGCGCAAGCGCATCGTTTTCGTGACATTGTCAGCTAACCCGTCTATAAGCACGGATGCAGGTCCTGTGGACTTGAATAAATATGAACACACTCTGGAGCACGGCCAGAGGACAGAGCCGACCTGACAGGGTCTCTGACTGAGAGAAGGGTTTTTATTTTGAGGGAGAAAATACACTTCGCATTACAAGACTCCTGAAAGGTCGTCGAGGGAGAGAGTTCTGTAGAGTCCTTATTTTGACCCATCACTGAAGTACTGTAGGTTAAATATCTACTGAGAGTAAAAAGCTAGCCTAGCCAAGGTTATAATATTTAAACACTGCAGTACTAGGATACGGGAAGAAATCTCTGCAGGATATTTCAAAAACATGTAAAACAAACAAATTGTAAGGGAGAAACAGATGTGTGAGATCATGTGTGTGTGTGTGTGTGTGTGTGTGTGTGTGTGTGTGTGTGTGTGTGTGTGTGTGTGTGTGTGTGTGTGTGTGTGTGTGTGTGTGTGTGTGTCGTGTGTCTCTTTCTCTCTGTGGGTGTGGGTGTGTGAATTAACTAAGTGTCTGATTCCCCCATCATGCCAGCCTGTTTGATGTTCCAATATTCCCAGCCTTTTCCATGGAATATGGCTCGGTGCCTTGACGCTGAACGTCATTCAGTAAAAATGTCCGGCTTTATGTCCTTCCTTTGATCCGGAGAGATTTAAGCTCTTTGGAAAACAACATGCACATTTCTCCAATGCAACTTGCGAGCGCTCTAAACCAAACATTGACAATTCGATTACTTGACAAAATAAACGAGATTGAACCTCTGAATACGTTTGCCAGATAATAAACCATTGAGTAAATATTATATAAACCGCCTCTCACCCCATATCCACATCACAGGACAGTCCACAGGAGAAAATGTTGAAATAAGCCAAGGAGACAAAGAAAGTTCAGAGGGTCCTAACACATCCTAGTGAACCAGAATGAAAGTACAACCAGGAAGGGGACGATGAGGAGTAGGAAGGACAGGAGGAAGAGGGAGATGATGATTGACCAATAGGGGGGAGAGGCACACCCAGCCCCAGATAAGACACTAGATTTAGGATCACCAACTGTGCATTTGTCCATGTCCTGATTGGTGCTACGAAACACCAGCTGGGGATGGCGATATAAACTGAGCAGACACTAGCAGAGATGGGCTTGATAACACGCTAACACATGCTAGCTGAGGCAAGCAGCATACAACACACAGATGCTAGATTAACCTTGCAGTACAAAAAAAAGCCGGGTGATGAACACCTCTAGTCTGTCAAACGATCTTGACTGGGAGCATAAAGCAAACCGATAAATACCATCAATTCAATTCAAAAGGCTTTATTGGCATGGAAAGTGTTACCACATACTGTACATTGCCAAAGCAAACGTATCAAATCAGTGATGACGCAGATAGATAATAATAGGAAAAATAATAATACTTAATGAGTAATAACAATTAACAGGACAATACAGTAAGAAATAAAGTCCATAAGAATAACAAGTCCATACACTATCTGACGTGAACGCCTTGGCCAGACACAACGGAAACACTTCCCACCTGACAAAAACTGGTTGAATCAACGTAAGGGAATTTAGGCATTTTTTTCACCCAAATTTTCACCTAAATCCAATGACATGGTGAAATGTTATGTTGATTTCACGTTGAATTCAGGTTAGTTGACAACTCAACCAAATGCAAATCAAAACTAGCTGTTAAATTGATGCCTGGGCCCAGTGGGTTCTCCTTTCGCGACTGTTTGCACTATCAACTAATTACTTTCTTACACAACTTTTCCCCTTCATTCTTTCACTTTAAGGATTACCATCTCCTTCGATTTCTTCAGTAGTATTTATCTTTCTTCACCCTCTCGCTCTTCTGTAACAAGAGCCAGTGTTGGGTTGGGTTAGTGGAGCTACTTATGAAGTACGGAGGAAAATTGACTACTTACGCAGAGGGTCTTCCTGGCAGAGGGGTTAGGAGTGGATCTGGAAGAGAAGACAGGAGGATTTACAATTTTAACAACAGGGGGAACAATTGCTCCCAGACCGTCGGAGGCTGCCAGAGCCAGACCTCTTGTCCATACAGGCTGCCAGAACACAGGCCAAGTACTGGCAGTTTTAAAAGAAGAGATCTACACTAAGCTCACTCTATCAAAGCAGAGTGCGAACTCTGACCTCCTGACAACACGTAACTACACCAGTGTTGATTAAATCAACCAGACGGAAATGTCTGCAAGAAGTCTTGAATTGATTGGGCTGTTGAGTCATGTCGATGAGTCACGCAAAGTTTGCGTCCTGATTTCATAGTCAGGTTCATGCACTTCATAGGAGACACGAAGCCACTTCGTAAGAAAATCAGAACTAGTCATACTCATAGTCACTTTATAACCACTACCTCATAGCGTCATCTTACCAAACTTGACGAAGAGTACTCCGGTGGTGGAGACGGTGCCGTAGCTGTTGGTGGCCACACACTGGAAGTAGCCTGTGTCTGTGGTGTCCAGGTTACGGATGCGGAGGCGCGATCCGTAGGGCGTGGGTCGGAAGGAGATCCGGCGAGGCTCTTGGACCACGGGAGCGTCGTTCTTCAGCCAGCGCACCGTGGGAAGGGGGTTACCGGACACACGACACAGCAGCTCTGCCGTCTGGCCCAGAGACGTGGTGATGTTGTTCATAGGAGCATCCAGGCGAAGAAACAGGTCTGTGATGGAGGGGGAGCGGGGGGGGGGGGGGGGGGGAGAGAGAGAGAGAGGGAATTAGATATGGACATTTAATGGGAGCATAAATGAGAAAGAGAGAGGGAGGACAGAGAGGGGAGAAAGAGAAAAATAGAGCGAGAGAAAATTAGACACGAGCGTCAGTATTTATTAGCTCTTGCTTTAAACATATATATATTTTTTAAAGCCTATTATCACAAAAAAAAACATTAAACGGATGACAGGATCATAGTCTTCTCTTGGCAACGAGATGGAAAGAGAAAGAGAGAAAGAGACAGGAAGAGGGAGAGAGATAGGCCAATAGTGAGAGAACTTTATAATACATTCATCACAATGACTACATTGGCATTATTTATGTGAGTGGACAGCCAACTTTAGATCCAGACTATATAAAAAAAAAATATATATTTTTTTACATTTTATTTCACCTTTATTTAATCAGGTAGGCTAGTTGAGAACAAGTTCTCATTTACAACTGCGACCTGGTCAAGATAAAGCAAAGCAGTGTGACACAGACAACAACACAGAGTTACACATGGAGTAAACAATAAACAAGCCAATAACACAATAAACAAGTCAATGACACAGTAGAAAAAAAGAAAGTCTATATACAGTGTGTGCAAAAGGCATGAGGAGGTAGGCAATAAATAGGTCATAGGAGCGAATAATTACAATTTAGCAGATTAACACTGGAGTGATAAATGAGCATATGATGATGTGCGGGTAGAAATACTGGTGTGCAAAAGAGCAGAAAAGTAAATAAAATAAAAACAGTATGGGGATAAGGTAGGTAGATTTACAGATGGACGATGTACAGCTGCAGCGATCGTTTAGCAGCTCAGGTAGCTGATGTTTAAAGTTGGTGAGGGAAATAAAAGTCTCCAACTTCAGCGATTTTTGCAATTCGTTCCAGTCACTTGCAGCAGAGAACTGGAAGGAAAGGTGGCCAAATGAGGTGTTGGCTTTGGGGATGATCAGTGAGATATACCTGCTGGAACGTGTGCTACAGGTGGGTGTTGTTATCGTGACCAGTAAACTGAGATAAGACGGAGCTTTACCTAGCATAGATTATAGATGATCTGGAGCCAGTGGGTCTGGCGACGAATGTGTAGCGAGGGCCAGCCGACTAGAGCATACAGGTCACAGTGGTGGGTGGTATAAGGTGATTTGGTAACAAAACGGATGGCACTGTGATAGACTGCATCCAGTTTGCTGAGTAGAGTAATGGAAGCTACATTGAGGGAAAAAAGTATTTGATCCCCTGCTGATTTTGTACGTTTGCCCACTGACAAAGGAATGATCAGTCTATAATTTTAATGGTAGGTTTATTTGAACCGTGAGAGACAGAATAACAACAAAAGAATCCAGAAAAACGCATGTCAAAAATGTTATATAATGATTTGCATTTTAATGAGGGAAATAAGTATTTGACCCCTCTGCAAAACATGACTTAGTACTTGGTGGCAAAACCCTTGTTGGCAATCACAGAGGTCAGACGTTTCTTGTAATTGGCCACCAGGTTCGCACACATCTCAGGAGGGATTTTGTCCAAGTCCTCTTTGCAGATCTTCTCCAAGTCATTAAGGTTTCGAGGCTGACGTTTGGCAACTCGAACCTTCAGCTCCCTCCACAGATTTTCTATGGGATTAAGGTATGGAAACTGGCTAGGCCACTCCAGGACCTTAATGTGCTTCTTCTTGAGCCACTCCTTTGTTGCCTTGGTCGTGTGTTTTGGGTCATTGTCATGCCGGAATACCCATCCACGACCCATTTTCAATGCCCTGGCTGAGGGAAGGAGGTTCTCACCCAAGATTTGACGGTACATGGCCCCGTCCATCGTCCCTTTGATGCGGTGAAGTTGTCCTGTCCCCTTAGCAGAAAAACACCCCCAAAGCATAATGTTTCCACCTCCATGTTTAACGGTGGGGATGGTGTTCTTGGGGTCATAGGCAGCATTCCTCCTCCTCCAAACACGGCGAGTTAAGTTGATGCCAAAGAGTTCCATTTTGGTCTCATCTGACCACAACACTTTCACCCAGTTGTCCTCTGAATCATTCAGATGTTCATTGGCAAACTTCAGATGGGCATGTATATGTGCTTTCTTGAGCAGGGGGACCTTGCGGGCGCTGCAGGATTTCAGTCCTTCACGGCGTAGTGTGTTATCAATTGTTTTCTTGGTGACTATGGTCCCAGCTGCCTTGAGATCATTGACAAGATCCTCCTGTGTAGTTCTGGGCTGATTCCTCACCATTCTCATGATCATTGCAACTCATGATCTTGCATGGAGCCCCAGGCCGAGGGAGATTGACAGTTCTTTTGTGTTTCTTCCATTTGCGAATAATCGCACCAACTGTTGTCACCTTCTCACCAAGCTGCTTGGCAATGGTCTTGTAGCCCATTCCAGCCTTGTGTAGGTCTACAAACTTGTCCCTGACATCCTTGGAGAGCTCTTTGGTCTTGGCCATGGTGGAGAGTTTGGAATCTGATTGATTGATTGCTTCTGTGGACAGGTGTCTTTTATACAGGTAACAAGCTGAGATGGAGCACTCCCTTTAAGAGTGTGCTCCTAATCTCAGCTCATTACCTGTATAAAAGACACCCGGGAGCCAGAAATCTTTCTGATTGAGAGGGGGTCAAATACTTATTTCCCTCATTAAAATGCAAATCAATTTATAACATTTTGGACATGCGTTTTTCTGGATTTTTTGTTGTTATTCTGTCTCTCACTGTTCAAATAAACCTACCATTAAAATTATAGACTGATCATTTCTTTGTCAGTGGAGGAAGGCATGGCTAGCCGTTGAGAAATGCTTATTGCAATTTTCGATTATCATGGATTTATCCGTGGTGACCGTGTTACCTAGCCTCAGTGCAGTGGGCAGCTGGGAGGAGGTGCTCTTGTTCTCCATGGACTTTACAGTGTCCCAAAACCTTTTGGAGTTAGAGCTATAGGATGCAAATTTCTGCCTGAAAAAGCTAGCCTTTGCTTTCCTTACTGACTGCTGCGTGTATTGGTTCCTGACATCCCTGAACCTTTTCGATGCTATTGCAGTCCGCCACAGGATGTTTTTGTGTTGGTCAAGGGCAGTCAGGTCTGGAGTGAACCAAGGGCTATATCTGTTCTTAGTTCTGCATTTTTTGAACGGGGCATGCTTATCTAAGATGGTGAGGAAATTACTTTTAAAGAATGACCAGGCATCCTCAACTGACAGGATGAGGTCAATTTCCTTCCAGGATACCCGGGCCAGGTTGATTATAAAGGCCTGCTCGCAGAAGTGTTTTAGGGAGCGTTTGACAGTGATGATGGGTGGTCGTTTGACCGCACACCCATAGCGGATACAGACAATGAGGCAGTGATCGCTGAGATCCTGATTGAAAACAGCGGAGGTGTATTTGGAGGGCAAGTTGGTTAGGATAATGTCAATGAGGGTGCCCATGTTTACGGATTTAGGGTTGTACCTGGTGGGTTCCTTGATGATTTGTGAGAGATTGAGGGCATCTAGCTTAGATTGTAGGACTGCCGGGGTGTTAAGCATATCTCAGTTTAGGTCATAATGCAGTCTATAAAAATATATACAAGTATATGAAAGTACCATCAAAAATAACAGTGTAGCAGGTGCATACAGGCATAGAAAATAGAATGAGCAGTGGTGTTTTATTCTGTAACCTTTACTCAGTACACCGCAGAGCCAAATCAGCAGAGAACTGCTATAACGTGTTGATTTCCATCAAAGGGTTAAGCAATAAACGCATCCACTAATGGAATGGCCTATTGAAAAGATGACTTATTATTTCTAAATGTTCTAAGACCGGTCATGTAAGGATTTTACTACAACCTTGAGTTTAGATATCTGTACCCTCCTCAAACAATGTTTCAACTCTCCCACAATACTATGGTTCAACTAACCCAGAAGCTACATTTTCTCTTTCTAAATAACACTACCCAGAAATGACTCTGACGTGTGTGTGTGTGGGAAAGTGTTTGTGTGTACTGGGTAGGAATCTGCCGGGTAGGAATCCTTTACAAGATATTTTGTGGTTGCCGCTGTGGTAACAAATGATTTGCCTTTCACCAAGTCTGTGTGTTGCCAGAGGAGTTTCAGGAGCACAAAAGTCATATAAAACTTTGGAAACGTACCTCTCCTCTCCAGAAGCTGCCCTGCCAGACACAGCCTGGTTTTACTGGTAGGCCAACATCAACAGATCAACAGGACAACCCCACATTCTGCAGTGTGATACATAGGATGGTACACAGGCCCGGGGGGGGGGGGGGTTAGGATCTCAAACACTGGACGTGCATGTCGGTGTGCATGCGTGTTTCTACAACGGGTGGGTCTAATCCTGAATGATATTTAGTTAAAACTGCATTCCAGCCGGTGTCCATTCCACAAGTTACCACTGGCTAAATCTATGACGTTAAAATGCCTATTTACTCTGTTCCATCTGACTGCTGTCTCATCAGCCCAGCCAGGCAATTTATAAACTTGATCTCCACAATAAAAAGCATCTAGACATTATCTCAGTGGTGGAAAAAGTACCCAATTGTCATACTTGAGTAAAAGTAAAGAAACCTTAATAGAAAATGACTCAAGTTAAAGTGAAAGTCACCCAGTAAAATACTACTCGAGCAAAAGTCTAAAAGTATGTGGTTTTAAAAATACTTAAGTGCCAAAAGTAAAAGTACATTTCTCATGATTTGGTTGGTCTAATTGTATTGCTGTTGCTGTCCTGGGGCTCTGTGGGGTCCGTTTGTGTTTGTGAACAGAGCCCCAGCTCCAGCTTGCTTAGGGGACTCTTATATAGATTAATCTCTCTGTAGGTGATGGCTTTGTTATGGAAGGTTTGGGAATCGTGGTGGTTCTCTCTCTCTCTCTAACTTTCATCTCCCTCCCTCCTTAGAAGAAGACATAACTAAACATCAGGGAAGATTTAAAATGACTCCTCATCATGTTTTAACCTTACAATGAATTTGAACCACAAGTGAAGTTTGTAGTGGGTGACAATACGGATGAAACAGCATCAAGGCACGAGTGAAAACAAAGAGGTCATGTGGATAAAGATGTGAATAGGAACCTCTGGAGTAGACCTCTCCTTCTCCTCCTGATCTCTCTCTCTCTGACAGCTCTCCGTACCCACAGCTCTCTGTATGAGAGGGATACCACGGACAGGCTTTAATGTATATAGCAATGCACGGAACGTGACTTTGAGTGCCACATTGATGACAGTATATTGTGCTGAGCCCCGAGTCTGGTCCCTAGAGGGGCAGGAGGGGGCCGCAGACTCTACAGCTGTGTGTTTGCTGTACTGCAGAACACACAAAAACACACACACACATGTTTGTTTTACTATCCTTGTGGGGACCAAACAATTGATTCCTATTCAAAATCCAATTTTCTCTAACCCTAAACCTAACCCTAACTCTTAACCTAACTCTAACATGAACCCTAACCCTAACCCTAAACCTAACTCCTAACCCTACACCGAACCCCTAACTCTAATTGTAACGCTAACACTAAACCTAACCCCTAAGCCTAAAACAGCCTTTTTCCTTGTGGGGACCGGCGAAATGTTCCCACTTGTCGGAATTTTCCATGTTTTACTATTCTTGTGAGGACATCTGGTCCCCACAAGGACAGTAAAACCAAACACACATACATACAGCAAACTGCAGAAAACACATACATTCCTCTCTCTCCAGGGGGTGTGTATGTGTTAGTCTGTGTGTGTGTCTGGGTCAGATTCTTCTACTGTAACCAACATCGGTCAAACCTGTGGATTTTCAGTAGAACAAGAAATGTAATCTTGTTGTACAACTGACTAGGTATCCCCCTTCCCCTTCCCTTTCCCTTTTCCTTCTCTTAACTTTCCCTTTCATCAGTTTGTTAAGGCATTGTAACGGTAAACATTTGAAAAGGTCCATTTCATGGAATTGAGTGAAAGAATTACTTGATACTTGAAATGATGTGAACCACTGTATTGTCCTGTAATGAACAATACAACTTGATCAGCCAGTCATAAACCATTTTCTCCACTTGCTGGAGTGAATAGAAGGATTTAGGAAATCCCTCTCTCTTTGCTCACTATGTAAATCAATCTCTTGAATGGACTGATTTAATGGACTTCACTTTTAACCAAATCTAAAAAAAATTATGCAAATGATATGTTATAGAGGTGTCCAGACAAAAACCAAGTGAAATTGCAAAAAAGTGTCTGTACACCTCTATAACATGCCATTTACGTACATTTTGTAGATTTAGTTTAAAAAAGTGAACTTCGCATGAAAGCTGAAGGGTTGAATAAGAGTGAAAGGTAACATCACTGTAAAAGGATTTAAGGCCACTTAAATGATTATCAGGGTGATTAACCAAGCTGACGTGGCATTAAACACAAGCTGGTAAATACAGTGAGGGAAAAAAGTATTTGATCCCATGACAAAGAAATGATCGGTCTATAATTTTAATGGTAGGTTTATTTGAACTGTGAGAGACAGAATAACAACAAAAAAATCCTGAAAAACACATGTCAAAAATGTTATAAATTGATTTGCATTTTAATGAGGGAAATAAGTATTTGACCCCTCTGCAAAACATGACTTAGTACTTGGTGGCAAAACCCTTGTTGACAATCACAGAGGTCAGATGTTTCTTGTTGTTGGCCACCAGGTTTGCACACATCTCAGGAGGGATTTTGTCCCACTCCTCTTTGCAGATCTTCTCCAAGTCATTAAGGTTTCGAGGCTGACGTTTGGCAACTCAAACCTTCAGCTCCCTCCACAGATTTTCTATGGGATTAAGGTCTGGAGACTGGCTAGGCCACTCCAGGACCTTAATGTGCTTCTTCTTGAGCCACTTCTTTGTTGCCTTGGCCGTGTGTTTTGGGTCATTGTCATGCTGGAATACCCATCCAAGACCCATTTTCAATGCCCTGGCTGAGTGAAGGAGGTTCTCACCCAAGATTTGACGGTACATGGCCCCGTCCATCGTCCCTTTGATGCGGTAAAGTTGTCCTGTCCCCTTAGTAGAAAAACACCCCCAAAGCATAATGTTTCCACCTCCATGTTTAACGGTGGGGATGGTGTTCTTGGGGTCATAGGCAGCATTCCTCTTCCTCCAAACACGGCGAGTTAAGTTGATGCCAAAGAGCTCCATTTTGGTCTCATCTGACCACAACACTTTCACCCAGTTGTCCTCTGAATCATTCAGATGTTCATTGGAAAACTTCAGACAGGCATGTATATGTATTCTTGAGCAGGGGGACCTTGTGGGCGCTGCAGGATTTCAGTCCTTCATGGCGTAGTGTGTTACCAATTGTTTTCTAGGTGACTATGGTCCCAGCTGCCTTGAGATCATTGACAAGATCCTCCCGTGTCGTTCTGGGCTGATTCCTCACCGTTCTCATGATCATTGCAACTCCACGAGGTGAGATCTTGCATGGAGCCCCAGGCCGAGGGAGATTGACAGTTCTTTTGTGTTTCTTCCATTTGCGAATAATTGCACCAATTGTTGTCACCTTCTCACCAAGCTGCTTGGCGATGGTCTTGTAGCCTATTCCAGCCTTGTGTAGGTCTACAAACTTGTCCCTGACATCCTTGGAGAGCTCTTTGGTCTTGGCCATGGTGGAGAGTTTGGAATCTGATTGATTGATTGCTTCTGTGGACAGGTGTCTTTTACACAGGTAACAAACTTAGATTAGGAGCACTCCCTTTAACCTCTCTGGGGTATGTGGGACGTGACCGTCCCACCTGCGGGACACACTATTCAACAGCCAGTGAAATAGCAGGGCGCCAAATTCAAAACAACAAAAATCTCACAATTCAAATTTCTCACACATACCAGTATTTTACACCATTTTAAAGATAATCTTCTCGTTAATCCAACCACATTGTCCGATTTCAAAAAGGCTTTACGGCGAAAGCATAGCATTAGATTATGTTAGGACATCACCTTGACAAGAAAAATCACACAGCCATTCTCCAAGCAAGGAGAAGCGTCACAAAAAACAGAAATACAGCTAAAATGAATCATTAACCTTTGATGATCTTCATCAGATGGCACTCATAGGACTTCATGTTACACAATACATGTATGTTTTGCTCGATAAAATTCATATTTATATCCAAAAAACCCATTTTACATTGGCGTGTAATGTTCAGAAATGTTTTGCCTCCCAAAACTTCCGGTGAATGAGCAGATCAATTTACAGAAATACTCATCATAAACGTTGATCAAATACTAAACTGTAATTCAAAGATTCAGATACACTTCTCCTTAATGCAACCGCTGTGTCAGATAAAAAAAAAAAAACTTTTACAGCAAAAGCACACTTTGCAATAATCTGAGTACAGCGTTCAGACACGAAACCAAACCCGCCATTTTGTGGAGTCAATAAAACTCTGAAATAATATTATAAATATTCACTTACCTTTGATGATCTTCATCAGAATGCACTCCCAGGAATCCCAGGTCCACAATAAATGTTTGTTTTGTTCGATAAAGTCCATCATTTATGTCCAAATACCTCCTTTTTGTTCGCGCGTTCAGTCCACTACTCCAAATGCACGAAGCGCGCGAAAATGGCACGACGAAAAGTCAAAAGTTATATTTATGTTCATAGAAATATGTCAAACGATGTATAGCATCAATCTTTAGGATGTTTTTAACATAAATCTTCAGTAATATTCCAACTGGACAATTCCAATATCTTCAGAAAAGAAAAGGAACACAGCTCACACTCACGTGAGTACGCGCCTCTGAGCTCATGTCATTTCCTCACTCATCTGACTCCAGGCCCTCTTGTTCACTCCATATTCACAGTAGAAGCATGAAACAACGTTCTAAAGACTGTTGACATCTAGTGGAAGCCTTAGGAAGTGCAAAATGAACCCTAAGTCACTTTGTACTGGATAGGGAATCACTTGAAAAAACTACAAGCCTCAGATTTCCACACTTCCTGGTTGGATTTGTCTCAGGTTTTTGCCTGCCATATGAGTTCTGTTATACTCACAGACATCATTCAAACAGTTTTAGAAACTTCAGAGTGTTTTCTATCCAAATCTACTAATAATATGCATATCCTACCTTCTGAGCCTGAGTAGCAGGCAGTTTAATTTGGGCATGCCTTTCATCCGGACGTCAAAATACTGCCCCCTACCCTAGAGAAGTTAAGAGTGTGCTCCTAATCTCAGCTCGTTACCTGTATAAAAGACACCTGGGAGCCAGAAATCTTTCTGATTGAGAGGGGGTCAAATACTTATTTCCCTCAATAAAATGCAAATCAATTTATAACATATTTTACATGCATTTTTCTGGATTTTTTTGTTGTTATTCTGTCTCTCACTGTTCAAATAAACCTACCATTAAAATTATAGACTGATCATTTCTTTGTCAGTGGGCAAACGTACAAAATCAGCAGGGGATCAAATACTTTTTTCCCTCACTGTAGCTGTTATCCCACACACACGTCTCAGTCCTCAGCATTGCCATAGCAACCACACGGTGGTCCTTGTTGTTGTTCTATTTGGCTCTTGACTGGGTGACAGACCTAACACGCTGTCACAGGGTGTGAGCGTGTGTGTGTTGGTGTGAGAGATGTGTGTGTGTGGGGACATTTGCCTTGGCATATACCCTTCGCACCCCCAGACACACGCACACCCGTCCTCCTGCACCTCCTCCCCCCTCCCTCCTCCCTCAGACTCAACACAGCAATGTGGGACTGGCGTGTGGGTGACAGCCTGGGGAGTCTAGCATCCCCCCCTCTCTCTACCCCTCCTCTCTCCCCCTTCTCCCACAACCTTCCTTCCCCCCATCCCAACTCTCAAATGAAATAAAACTGTATTAAAGTGCAATTAAAATACTTCAAGATACTTTATGGTCATATAAACAGCCTTAACCTTCTCCAACTCCCCCTCAAGCCTCACTCATGCCTCGACATCCCACAATGTCCCACCGACTCGTCGCCTCCGGCTTGCATTCTCTACCCTCGTCTCTTCTTCCCTCCATTCACAGATTCGTCTCTCAGACCCTGTCTGTCTGACCAGGGAGAGCAGAGGAAGAGCTTGGTTTCCATCGCCTCTCCTCCGGTCTTTAGCCTCCTCTAGACACAGACTCTCTTACAACAATATACAAACCTGGTCTGAGAAATAGAGAAATAGAGAAATAGAGAGAGAGAGAGAGAGAGAGAGAGAGAGAGAGAGAGAGAGAGAGGAGGAGAGAGAGAGAGAGAGAGAGAGAGAGAGAGAGAGAGAGAGAGAGAGAGAGAGAGAGAGAGGAGAGGAGGGGGTAGCGGATATTACTGCATTAGTCCCAGATACAGGCTGTTCCACCACTAAGATCACTGACTCATGCTTCCAGTAATGAATTTAGGACACGCTTGACCGAAACGCTATTCTTTCCTATACCCAGCACACACACTCAAGTATGCACACACAAACACAGTCTTTTCTCTGTCAGTTTAACCTAACCCGCTAGCTAATTAAGTGAAGGAAGAGCAAATTTGACAATGAAATTGAATAATTGCAGTAAAGATTTTGATGTTCGTTATGATACCAGGGTATAGAGACGGCTCTGTACTCACTGTACTCACAGCTGGAGAGGATGCTTGAGTGTTTGTGTCTGTGTTACAGGGGGTTGGTGGCACCTGAATTGGGGAGGACGGGCTCGTGGTAACGGCTGGGGCGGAATAGCTGGAAGGGTATCAAATACATCAAACAGATTCCATGTGTCTGATGCCATTCCATTGACTCTGTTCCAGCCATTATTATGAGCCGTTCCTCCCCTCAGCAGTCTCCTGTGGTGTGTCTGTGTGTATGTGTGTGTGTGTGTGTATGTGTGTGTGTGTGTGGGTGTGTGCGTGCGTGCACAGATGTCAGAGTGTGTATGACCCAGTGGCCTGATGCTCACAGACAGAGCTGGTCTTTAAAGGAAGACAGTGTTTATGAACAGGAGGGCCGTACTGACACTGACGGATGTCAGAAGGACATAAAACCTTGCTTATTAACTTTCAAACCTGCGTTGGGTAGAGGGGTTGGGAGCCATGAATCACCACTGACTTAACAAGAGGCCTGAGGGGGGCAAGCAAGGGCCACGTGGTCCTCAACTGCCGAGCTGAAACACACGCGTGTGGAATGGGCCAGTGTGAGTATATTTTACCATGGATTCACCTGTATACCTTTGACATGGAAATGACACTTCCCTACAGTGAACCGTTGTGTTCGTGGGAGTCGCATCTTTCCATAGGAGGGGTCATATTCATCTGTAGGCTAAACAGTTCGGACACTACAGACGTTTCCATGAGGAAAAACCGTTTTTCTTAATGTCTCCTGGTCAGACAAAGACCGCTGTGGCCCTGCCACCTCCCACCGCGGATGCGGAAGGCCGACATCGGTGGATGTGGTGGATTGAGACGCAGCCCATGCAAAAAAACTAATGTCTAGCATAAACAGACACATTTTTCGGTGAATTTGTTATTTATTATTCCTCGAAGCGGATAAATGATGTATATATTTTTTTATGCCCAGCTCAGGAAGCCTCGTGATGATGTGAAGCCTGAGGAAACTGCCTCTTCTGCCTAATGGTACGTCCGACAGTGGTCATAAACAGTTATTTCGGAAAGTATTCAGACCCCTTCATTTTTTCCACATTTTGCTACATTATAGCCTTCTCTAAATTTGATAGAATTCATTTTTTTCCTAATAAAAAAAATAAACAAATAATGAAATCTCACATTTACATAAGTATTCAAACCATTCACCTTTGGCAGTGATTACAGCCTCGAGTCTTCTTGGGTATGACGCTACAAGCTTGGCACATCTGTATTTGGTGAGCTACTCCCATTCTTCTCTGCAGATCCTCTCAAGCTCTGTCAGGTTGGATGGGGAGCGTCGCTGCACAGCTATTTTCAGGTCTCTCCAGAGATGTCCGATCTGGTTCAAGTCCGGGCTCTGGCTGGGCCATTCAAGGACATTAGGAGACTTGTCCCAAAGCCACTTCTGCATTATCTTGGCTGTGTGCTTAGGGTCTTTGCCCTGTTGGAAGGTAAACCGTCACCCTAGTCTGACGACCTGAGCACTCTGGAGCAGGTTTTCATCAAGGATCTCTCTGTACTTTAATCTGTTCATCTTTCCCTCGATCCTGACTAGTCTCCCTGTCCCAGCCACTGAAAAACATCCCCACAGCATGATGCTGCCACCACCATATTTCCTCCCGACGTGACGGTCAAAGAGTTCAATCTTGGTTACATCAGACCAGAGACTCCAGTTTCTCATGGTCAGAGTCCTTTAGGTGCCTTTTGGCAAACTCCTTTTGGCAAACTCCTTTTGGCAAACTCCAATTTTCGTTGTTTTCATTGTTTCTCTATGGATAATTGCAATATTGAGAGTAAAAAAAAATAAAAAATCCCAAACCAGGAAAAATACAACAGAGAAAACTAAATTCTGGAAAATACCCAACATAATTTTATGGGGCCCTTATAGTTGTTTATTAAAAGCCCAGTGCAGTCAAAAATGTGATGTCCTGTGTTTTATGTATATTTCTACACTAAGATGTTGGAATAATACTGTGAAATTATGAAAATGATGGTGATGCCCTTTTAGTATAAGAGCTGTTTGAAAAGGCCTCCTGAAATTTCTGCCTGTGTTGGTGGGATGGAGTTTTGGCCTTCCATGGTGACAATAAAAAAGAGAGTTCCAAACCTCTCTGCCAATAACAGCTAGTTTTCAGTTGTCACCTCCCACTCAGACTACTCCCAGACAGTCCTAGCAAAATTATTGCTTGAGAAATGTATCTTTGCTGAGAAGCAATTATAATTTTTTTGGACCATTTTAATTGAAAACTGAGTAAGGTACTTAATTGTTACCCAGAAATCATTTTTTTTTTTGTCATTTTAGCAGACGCTCTTATCCAGAGCGACTTACAGTAGTGAATGCATACATTTCATTTCATACATTTTTTTTTTTGTGCTGGCCCCCCGTGGGAATCGAACCCACAACCCTGGCGTTGCAAACACCATGCTCTACCAACTGAGCTACAGGGAGTCAATATATGATAATGATAATGATAATGACCTTTAACCATTCTATTCCCAGGTATATTGACAGAAACCACATCTCTGATTCAGAGAGGTTGGGATACATTTGGAAGAAAATTTCGGTTGAATGCATTCAGTTATGCAACTAACTAGGTACACCCTTTCCCTAATTTATTGTACACCAATGACCCGGGGAAGAGTTGCAGGGTAGAGGAGAAGAGAAGAATGTGCCTATATGGCTGCGTTTAGAAAGGCAGGCCAATTCTGATACCAATCAGATCAGTTCTTTCGCCCATAAGTGGGATAAATATCAGAATTAGGCACCTGTGTAAACGCAGACTCAGGGTTCTGTGCAGGCCAGTCAAGTTCTTCCCCAACGATCTCGGCAAGCAATTTCTGTATGGACCTCGCTTTGTGCACAGGGGCATTGTCATGCTGAAACAGAAAAGGCCTTCCCCAAACTGTTGCCACAAAGTTGGAAGCACAGAATCGTCTAGAATGTCACTGTATGCTGTAGTGTTAAGATTTCCGTTAACTGGAACTAAGGTTGCCTAGCCCGAACCATGAAAAACAGCCCCAGACCATTATTCCTCCTCCACCAAACTTTACAGTTGGCACTATGCATTGGGGCAGGTAGCGTTCTCCTGGCATCCACCAAACCCACAGTTGTCCGTCGGACTGCCAGATGGTGAAGTGTAATACATCATCCCAGAGAATGTGTTTCCACTGCTCCAAAGTCCAATGGCGGCGAGCTTTACACCACTCCAGCTGATGCTTGGCATTGTGCATGGTGATCTTAGGCTTGTGTGCAGCTGCTCGGCCATGGAAATCCATTTCATTAAGCTCCCGACTAACATTTCTTCTGCTGACGTTGCTTCCAGAGGCAGTTTGGAACTCGGTAGTTGGTGTTGCAACCGAGGACAGACTATTTTTACGTTCTATACCATTCAGCACTCAGCGGGCACGTTCTGTTAGCTTGTGTGTCATACCACTTCGCGGCTGAGCCGTTGTTGCTCCTAGATATTTCCACTTCACAGTAACAGCACTTACAGTTGACTGGGGCAGAAATTTGTCGAACTGACTTGTTGGAAAGGTGGCATCCTATGACGTTGCCACGTTGAAAGCCTCTGAGCTCTTCAGTAAGGCAATTGTACTAACACTTTTTGTCTATGGAGATTGCATGGCTGTGTGCTCGATTTTATACACCTGTCAGCAACGGGTGTGGCTGAATTAGCCGAATCCACTAATTTGAAGGGGTGTCCACATACTTTTGGTGGTGTAGTGTATGCTTTATAGCTCAAAATAATCTATGTACAAAATAGTGAACAAATACTAAAACAATCCCCTTTTTATGATAGCAGCATATATCTGAAGGTCTTTAGATTGTTTCTCCATGTATGGTTTTACTGCTTAAGAAAGTTGCAATGCTCCGTATGGCTAGCTCAGGCCATTCACTGGAGCTTTCTGAGAGGAGAGTCCTTGGTTGAAAATCACTCAAACAGACAGCACTGACTGCACAAACAGACAGTGTGTCTGACTTTATTTTTTAACTAGGCAAGTCAGTTAAGAACAGTTAAGTTAAGAACTAAAGACCAAAAAAGTGAGACTATAGCTCTAGTTTTCCAATGGTCAATTCAGTTTCATTAATGTGACCAGCTAAAACGACATGGTTGTGGCGCTAGGCTAACATTGGCTATTCTGGTGTAAGGTCTATGTGTCAGAGCTATGTTATGTGAAGTGGTACCTGTGTTTGCCAGTGATGTGTGAATCATATCTGGACACATCTGATAGGACAAGTTGTGTCTAAGGACACACACGCACTGCAGAGATAACAAGTTGTGTCTGTCTGTCTGTCTGTCTGTCTGTCTGTCTGTCTGTCTGTCTGTCTGTCTGTCTGTCTGTCTGTCTGTCTGTCTGTGAACTCCTCCCTATGAGGCAAGATGTTCGGGACCACGAAAGAGTTCACAAAATGTCACATCCCAGTATATCACACTGTGATTGGCTGAGGGGGAAATTAAGTGGAGCCAGTTCAGAAAGGAAACCTGGGTGCCCCGCATCAGATGACGCATCCCAATAGATGCTAGGATCAATCAGGCCTACCTTATTGGGTGGGTATTTAAGATACACGCATCTGCTGTCTCATCTTGCTGCAACTACTATGCGCCGGCCTCTTGCTCTGCATCGACGCTACCTTGTTTGGCTGCTCCGGGGGATCAACCACGTTGCTGCTCTACTGTTGTCAGTCAATAGCGGACACAATCTAGCTAGCTAAGTAGAATTAGCCTTGGGAGTAGCTTATCATATAGCTAGCTACTCGTTTGTTCCCTGTACCAGCTTTCGGGCAGATTTCGGCGCGCTCCGTGAAGACACAGCCCATCATGAGGAATCATCCCCCGACATGCAAGAAGGAGGTAGCCTATGCTAGGCTAGCATACAGGTAAAGCGTTGATATACAGGAGTGAGTAGCAATGTTTTCTAATCATGAGCAGGAGATGGTGTTATCACGATGCGTCGACTGTATTTCAGTCTATCTGCATACCTTTATCGTTGAGTGCAGCATCAATATCGATAGTCATTTTCACTGAGCGTCGCGCAGCTCATGAGAACGCTGGAATTATGCATACTATCAGTGATGGGCTATATTTTAAAGGTCATCCCAATCACATTAGTAGTGACTAGCGCCGGCAGTCAGACCTTAAATATCGTACATAATCATTATGACTAAGGTTATTGTTCTTGGAACTCTATTCCTTAATAACATTCAACTTAATTTGCATACTGGTCCGGATTATTCCGTTGTACAGCTACACTCCTGCTGGTTTCTGCACTGAGCAGAGTATCTGCGTTCATTAGTGCATATTTGTTGCATTAGTCACACTATTAGCATACATTGATGGTATCATTTCATTTCGGAAGTTTACATTCACTTAGGTTGGGGTCATTAAAACTCGTTTTTCAAAGAATCCACAAATTTCTTGTTAACAAACTATAGTTTTGGCAAGTCGGAAAGGACATCTACTTTGTGCATGACAAGTCATTTTTACAACAATTGTTAATAGACAGATTATTTCAAGTTTACATACACTAAGCTGATTGTGCCTTTAAACAGCTTGGAAAATTCCACAAAAGGATGTCATGGCTTTAGCAGCTTCTGATAGGCTAACTGACGTAATTTGAGTCAATTGGATGTATTTCAAGGCCTACCTTCAAACTCAGTGTCTCTTTGCTTGACATCATGGGAAAATCAAAAGAAATTAGCCAAGATTCAGAAAAAAAATTGTAGACCTCCACAAATCTGGTTCATCATTGGGAGCAATTTCCAAATGCCTGAAGGTACCAAGTTCATCTGTACAAACAATAGTATGCAAGTATAAACACCATGGGACCACGCAGCCGTCATACCGCTCAGGAGGGAGACGCGTTCTGTCTACTAGAGATGAATGTACTTTGGTGCGAAAAGTGCAAATCAATCCCAGAACAACAGCAAAGGACCCTGTAAAGATGCTGGAGGAAACAGGTACAAAAGTATCTATATCCACAGTAAAACGAGTCCTATATCGACATAACCTGAAAGGCCACTCAGCAAGGAAGAAGCCACTGCTCCGAAACCACCATAAAAAAAGCCAGACTACGGTTTGCAACTGCACATGGGGACAAAGATCGTACTTTTTGGAGAAATGTCCTCTGAAACAAAAATAGAACTGTTTGGCCGTCATGACCATCGTTATGTTTGGTGGAAAAAGGGGGAGGCTTGCAAGCCGAAGAACACCATCCCAACCTTGAAGCACGGGCGTGGCAGCATCATGTTGTGGGGGTGCTTTGCTGCAGGAATGATTGGTGCACGTCACAAAATAGATGGCATCATAAGGAAGTAAAATTATGTGGATATATTGAAGCAACATCTCAAGACATCAGTCAGGCAGTTAAAACTTGATGTAAATGGGTCTTCCAAATGGACAATGAACCCAAGCATACTTCCAAAGTTGTGGCAAAATGGCTTAACCTGTTAGGGCTAGGGGGCAGTATTGACACGGCCGGATAAAAAACGTACCCGATTTAATCTGGTTACTACTCCTGCCCAGTAACTAGAATATGCATATAATTATTGGCTTTGGATAGAAAACACCCTAAAGTTTCTAAAACTGTTTGAAAGGTGTCTGTGAGTATAACAGAACTCAAATGGCAGGCCAAAACCTGAGAAGATTCCATGCAGGAAGTGGCCTATCTGAGAAGTTATGTTTCATCTTGGCTCTTTTTATTGAAGACTGAGGATCTTTGCTCTAACGTGACACTTCCTACGGCTCCCATAGGCTCTCAGAGCCCGGGAAAAAGCTGAACGATATCGAGGCAGGCTCTGGCTGAAACACTTTATCGCTTTTGGCAAGTGGCCGATCAGAGTACTATGGGCTTAGGCGCGTGCCCGAGTCGACCGAATGCTTTATTTTCTTTAGTCTGTTTACCTAAACGCAGATTCCCGGTCTTAATATTATCGCTTTTTTATGAGAAAAATGGCATAAAAATGTATTTTAAACAGCGGTTGACATGCTTCGAAGTACGGTAATGGAATATTTAGACATTTTTTGTCACGAATTGCGCCATGCTCGTCACCCTTATTTACCCTTTCGGATAGTGTCTTGAACGCACGAACAAAACGCCGCTGTTTGGATATAACTATGGATTATTTTGAACCAAACCAACATTTGTTATTGAAGTAGAAGATATGGGAGTGCATTCTGACGAAGACAGCAAAGGTAATAACATTTTTCTTATAGTAAATCTGACTTTGGTGAGTGCTAAATTTGCTGGGTGTCTAAATAGCTAGCCCTGTGATGCCGGGCTATCTACTGAGAATATTGCAAAATGTGCTTTCACCGAAAAGCTATTTTAAAATCGGACATATCGAGTGCATAGAGGAGTTCTGTATCTATAATTCTTAAAATAATTGTTATGCTTTTTGTGAACGTTTATCGTGAGTAATTTAGTAAATTCACCGGCAGTGTTCGGTGGGAATGCTAGTCACATTCTAGTCACATGCTAATGTAAAAAGCTGGTTTTTGATATAAATATGAACTTGATTGAACAAAACATGCCTGTATTGTATAACATAATGTCCTAGGGTTGTCATCTGATGAAGATCATCAAAGGTTAGTGCTGCATTTAGCTGTGGTTTGGGTTTATGTGACATTATATGCTAGCTTGAAAAATGGGTGTCTGATTATTTCTGGCTGGGTACTCTGCTGACATAATCTAATGTTTTGCTTTCGTTGTAAAGCCTTTTTGAAATCGGACAGTGTGGTTAGATTAACGAGAGTCTTGTCTTTAAAATGGTGTAAAATAGTCATATGTTTGAAAAATTGAAGTTTTTGCATTTGAGGGTTTTGAATAACGCGCCACGGGATTACACTGGCTGTTACGTAGGTGGGACGATTTGGTGCCACCTACCCTAGAGAGGTTAAGGACAACAAAGTCAATGTATTGGAGTGGCCATCACAAAGCCCTGACCTCAATCCTATAGAAGATTTGTGGGCAGAACTGAAAAAGCGTGTGCGAGCAAGGAGGCCTACAAACCTGACTCAATTACACCAGCTCTGTCAGGAGGAATGGGCCAAAATTCACCCAACTTATTGTGGGAAGCTTGAGGAAGGCTACCCGAAATGTTTATCCCACGTTTGACCACAATTTAAAGGCAATGCTACTAAATACTAATTGAGTGTATGTAAACTTCTGACCCACTGGGAATGTGATGAAAGAAATAAAAGCTGAAATAAATCAATCATTCTCGCTACTATTATTCTGACATTTCACATTCTTAAAATAAAGTGGTGATCCTAACTGACTTAAGACAGGGAATTTTTACTAGGATTAAATGTCAGGAATTGTGAAAAACTGAGTTTAAATGTACTTGGCTAAGGTGTATGTAAACTTCTGACTTCAACTGTATATTTACTTCATTCTTATTTGCAGCAGTAGATTTAGGCTATTTATTAGCATTTCTAGTCATGTGTCATGCATTTTACACACCCATCTTGTGTTCTAGTAGTATTATTGTAGTGGCTGGTCTTACTCTATACTATTGTAGCGAGCACTTCATTCTAGTCATATATTAGTACTGGTATTAATTCATTTTATGAGCATTTGGTTTTTTTCATGTCTTTCATACTATACTGAACAAAATTGTGTCTTTGTTTTGTATGTTTCAAATGTTCTTGTCTGTATGCCGAAAACTGTACATGTCAACATGTTTACACAGGGCACAGCCGTAAAAGAGATCCAGGTCTCAGTCTGTTTTCCCTGTTAAAATAAAGATTTAAAAAAATATAAAAAAATAAAAAAAAAACGCAACATGACATGATTTCAACAATGTTACTGAGTTAGATTTCATATAAGGAAATCAGTCAATTGAAATAAATTCCTTAGGCCTTAATCTATGGATTTCACATGACTGGGAAGGGGCGCAGGCATGGGTGGGCACAGGCCCACCCACTTGGGAGCCAGGCCCACCCACTGGGCAGCCAGACCCAGCCAATCAGAATGAGTTTTTCCCCACTAAAGGGCTTTATTTACAGACAAAAATACTCCCCAGTTTCAAACTGTCCAGGTGGCTGGTCTCAGACGATCCCACAGGTAAAGAAGCCGGATGTGGAGGTCTTGGGCTGGCATGATTACACGTGGTCTGCGGTTGTGAGGCCGTTGGACATACTGCCAAATTCTCTAGAATGACGTTGGAGGCGGCTTATGGTAGAGAAACAACATTCAATTCCCTGGCAACAGTTTTGGTGGACATTCCTGCAGTCAGCATGCCAACTGCACGCTCCCTCAAAATTTGAGACAGTGGCATTGTGTTGTGTGACACACCTGCACATTTTAGAGTGGCCTTTTATTGTCCCCAGCACAAGGTGCACCTGTGTAATGATCATGCTGTTTAATCGGCTTCTTGATATGCTACACCTGTCTGGTGGATGAATTATCTTGGCAAAAAAAATATTTTATTTAACCTTATTTAACTAGGCAAGTCAGTTAAGAGCAAATTCTTATTTACAATGACAGCCTGCCCTGGCCAAACAATGGAAGACGCCGGGCCAACACTAGCTATTCTTTCCACAGCATCTGCTGGAGCATTGCAGTACCATGGCACACCATTTTAGGACAGTAGTAAGCAAGTTTATGTGTGTTATCCAGGGGCGGAAATCCCGGGGGGGACGGGGGACACACGACCCCCCCATCCTGGGAAAAATATGATTTGTCCCCCCCAATATATCACTGAAACATAACTATGTAATTTAAATAATATTAATAATACGCAATGAAAGCAATTGTGCTGATTATAGACACTTAATAGCGCGTTTTTAAGTTTCAAAAGATTGCAACCCCCCCACCCTTTGCCTCACAATGGTTTGATCCACTGCCAGTTCCTTAGCTTGCTCCGTAACAGAGAGGTCGTATCTACTGTCTGAAAGGCACTCAATGCACGTAACTGACGTGAGGTTAATCCAGTCAATCGCGCACACACACTAGCTGAATATGCAGAGCTAGCGCGCAAATATTAACTATTAAGCTAGCTAGTACCTATTCCATTTATGTGGCGTCGTCAAAGATGCAATCTTTTCTATCGTCAATTTATTCCAAGATCAGCATGCAGATGATGTAAGTTAGTGCTTCAAAGTCCCTGTGATAAGGTTAGCGATAAACTGAACAGAACTACACTCTTCTACCATTGTTTTAAATATATGTAATGGTCTCGTTGCAAAAGCTAAATTGTCGCAAGGGAACTTTTATTTATATATTTTATTTCACCTTTATTTAACCCGGGTAGCAAAGATTATAGCAAACACCACTGAATTGGCGCTCGCTAGCTTTGCAAATTCAGCTATTGTTAGAAGCCAGTCAATATGAAACAAAAGATTAAAATTACAAAAGGTTGCAGCATATGCTGTGTAAATGGTGAACTCATACAGCTGTCAACTCTTGTCACTGCAATCCGTTTCACATTTGCTAGCTACCTTTTAGATCGAAGCCCAAATAGAATGATAGAAGATAAGATGATAGAAGCCCATCTCCTACTGTAAATAACCTACATACTGTGTGTGTGTAGCCAACCAGGTAGAAAAATGGCAGAAAAATGGCAGAAAAAAGACGGACATCAGAGTATTTTTCAGTACACCAAAACGCAAAGTAAGAACCCTAGTAGCCTAATATCTCAGACTAGTTGATAAAATGTTCATAAGAAAGAAGTGAAATGCTAATGGAATGTTTCACAATGATGTCATTAGGCAGAGCAGGCAACAGATGGCACACAGACAGCAGAGTTGGGGACAGATATGCAGGGACAGACTGGCAGAGACAGGGAGTCTCAGGTATGTTTGTTGAGTCTTTGTTTGGCAACATTATGAAAGGTTCTCAATTTTACTTGTAAAATAGGAACATAATTGGAAAATGCCATGGATACCCCCACTCTCAACTTAAACTGGTGACTGAACTAAGATTTGTTAAAGGCAATGGTATTGCTGTTGTGATTAGTTGTGTAGTTTTGGGTACCGTTAGTTAGGAGTATGGCAAACACCTTATTTCTTTGGTTCCTCAATATACATTTACCATATTAAACGTAGGCTATGTGTTACAGCACTACTTTTGGTGTTCCCCTCAGGAATTGCTCTTGAGAAAATTTAATGTAATTGTCCCCTCCAAAGTTGATATCAGATTTTCGCCCCTGGTGTTATCATGCATGCTTGTACATAGTGCGTGTGCAGGCATCTTATACCACCGAAGCAACTTGTGCTGGTCCTAATGTGTGGGTTCTACAAGAACTGTACAGCAGTCAAGTATTCAGGATCTCTTGTGCTACTTGAATGGTGTTTAGTCTGTCATCGGCTAAACATTACTGGGTCTTTTCAGTATATTCACAGAAGATACTTCTGCCCAACCCTCCCCTTTCCTCCTCAGACTTTAAGTTCTCACCCTGGACCTTAGTGGGGAAATTGACGAGTATAGCTGCGCGATGACTAATCAAGGCTTGCGATAGTTTCAGCCGTGTTGAATGGGTTGTTGATACTACCATGATCTAGCATGTGCTGGGCTTGCTAAACACCCACATGACGATCAGTGCCGGCGATCAAGTGTTCATTGCCTCTTATGGGAAGGTTTGTTAGAGCTTATTCAGACTCTCTTATATGCAGGCTTATTTTGTAATCTACGGGGTCTATGTCTCTCGTTATCAATGACAAGATACAGGGTTTTCGGCTTCTCTATCTGTCCCTGCATCCACACTGAAGAACATAGGGCGTGGTCTTCTACTTCCTACGAACGCTATATTAGATTAAACGCCAAGGAGATTTTGGATGCCAAAAGTGATGAGTTCATCTGCGAGATCCCGTGACTTATATAGTTCACTATGTCGGCGTTCAGCCCACAGTCAATAGCTTCGCTTCGGTAGTCATCGTAATGAAGTTCAGTGCATATCAGTACAGGTGGTTGGCTGGGTGCTTATTACTTAGGTTGCTTATAGTAGGCCATAGATGATTAGGCTATTGATACAGTTCAGTGATAACACACGGCGGTGCTTCTTTAGGGCGGCTGGGTTCACACTGCTTTGTGGCAGATAGGAAAGATGGTCACGTGTGCCAAGATGAAGCTCATCTTGCCTCCAGCGAGGGTACCCGGCGGTACGTCATCAAGGGAGGGATAGGAGTTATACGTTGCTCAGTATGCACGTATGGTTAACATTCTATTTAGGACTGATTTGCGTGATAGGATGACTTTAGGTGGTCATTCGGTAATATTTCAACAGTGCTTCTGACGTTGCTGCACGTAGTCGTCTGGCGTAAGGTTCTGCTGTTTTGGGGATTGGTATAGCTCGCTTTGCTCGGACAGTGAGTTACCCTGAAGGAGCAGAGACTACATCGCCAAGACTTGCATTATCCATTTCTGAATAAATTGTTAAACATATTTTTACGTGGTGTTTTAGTTTATTTTGAAATTATGCGGAACCAGTTCAGAAATTAGAGGCTTGTATCAATCATGCCTACCTTATTGGTTGGGTATTTAAGCTATACGGGTCTGCTCTCCCATCCGGCTATCGTTTGCTGCTACTGGTACTATGCACTGGCTTCTTGCTCCCACCACCACCCTGCCTCTCCACCTGTTAGATTCTGTGTTCCTGCCTGGGGGATTGGTATAGTTTACCGCACTCACTGCCCGTAGACTATATTTTATATGGATCTTTTACTCAGGCAGTGAGTTACCCTGAAGGAGCAGAGCCTATATCGCCAAGACTTTCATTATTCATTGCTGAATAAAATGGTAAAAAATATTTATACGATGCACTTTCCTTCTGAAATGACTTTTGGAACAGCCTGCTTGCACACTCCACTGACTGCCATAATGATAGATAATAGAGATGGAAGAGAAAGGAGGAGAGATATGTCCTGCCAATGTTCGTACAACAAACCCATTCTTCCCCTAATTGGCTTGTGTGGAGTGTTGTAGTGATTGGCAACCCAATCCCTCCGAAACCAAAACTCAGCCGGGCTCATGACATTTCTTTAACATCACCAGATTACTAAATTGTTCCCATCATCGCCCCTCTCTTTATTACAGTGACTTTTGTTTGGACCTGTGTCTGAGAGGGGAAAGCACACACACACACACACACACACACACACACACACACACACACACACACACAGTGTGTCACATGTCAAACCCACCCAAATCACCCTACTTCAGCAGCATTCTACCTCTACTGTAAGTGAGTCACTGGTTAAAGTGGCAATATGTCACTTTTTGGGTGACCTGACAAAATTCGCAAAGAAATATGAGTTATAGATCTATCATTATAATCGAAAGCAAGTCTAAGAAGCGGTAGATGTGTTCTATGTGGGCTATTTCTATGCTCCCCGTTCTTAAGTTTTGTTTTTGCATCTTTTACTTTCGGTTTTGTACACAACATTCAAAACAGACGAAACAACAATATTTTTGGTTATGGAAAATATATTTCACAGCGGCTTAGATGGTACAATGATTCTCTACACTATCCTAGCTTATTTTGTCACATAAACTGAAATTAGGCGAACTATTCGAGTTCTAGCAATCAGGAAATGGCGGATCGATTTCTGCGTAGTGCAACTTTTAATACAGACCTAATACTGCCATAGACCGTCTGCTGGCCTGGACCTCACAGCAGGAGACAGGCTAGAAACCTGAGCTGGAGCACAGCTAACATAACATGGGAAGGATGATGAGCTACCTGGCTCTACACTGCAGCCCGCTCTGGCAAAGGTGAAACTCTAAATCCATATTAGACCTTTTCAAAGCAAAATAACTACCAGGAGTGTGTGTGTGCGCGCGTGTGTGCCTGCTTGCGTGTGTGTGAAAGCTAGATGGAAACTTATACTATCAAGACGAGCCAAACATATTACAAGCACAGTAAGTGTATAATCACTTTGTATTCTCACTAGGATTTTCCATAATGTAACAGTGTAGGTGATGCAAAGCTGTTACAACATCATCTATGTATCTTAACCACAACGGTGCCGTACTGTCAGCCAACTCCGCCTCACTACAAGGTGTGGAAAACCCAATGGTGTACAGTACATAAACATACAGTATATATGTCTATGGGAAAACCCCAGGAAAAAGAGACTCCGGTTTCAAGAGCTGTAAAATATCACCAGCTCTGTCATCCAAGTCAGACAGCGACAATAATGAGTCTCCTTCAGGAAGTACCTGTGACTCGCTCCGTTGAGACATGGTCATCAGAATCAGAGACTGCTTTGCGAGCGGGTGGTTGGAATATGTTCAGAGATTCTGCAGATAACATTGATGAGCTAGCCAACTCTGTCACCGGCTTCATTAGGAAGTGCATCTGCAACGTTGTCCCCACAATGAAGGTTCGCTGCTTCCCTAATTAAAAGCCCTGGATTAACACTGAGGTTGGCGCTAAGGTAAATGACAGGGCTAAGCTAAATGACAGCTCCTTGGAATAAGACCAAGGAGCTGATCGTGGACTACAGGCAACAGGGCGGCAGTATCCCATCCACATCGAGGCAGCAGTAGTGTCGGTCGAGAGCTTCAAGTTCCTTGGTGTCCAAATCACTAAAATGGTGACAGCACCTCTTCCCCATCAGGAGGAGCCCCCGGAAAATCGTTAAAGACTCCAGCCACCCAATCCATAGACTGGTCTCTCTGCTTCCTCATAGGAACCAGTACCGGGGCATCAAGTCTGACACCAACAGGCTCCTGAACAGCTTGTATCCCCAAGCCATAAGACTGCTAAATACACTGAACAAAAATATAAACGCAACATGCAACAATTTTAAAGATTTTACTGAGTTACAGTTCATAAGGAAATCAGTCAATTAAAATACCTTCATTAGGCCCTAATCTATGGATTTCACATGACTGGGAATATAGATATGCATCTGTTGGTCACAGATACCTTAAAAATAAAAAGGTAGGGGCGTGGATCAGAAAACCAGTCAGTATCTGGTGTGACCACCATTTGCCTCATGCAGCATGACACATCTCCTTTACATAGAGTTGATCAGGCTGTTGATTGTGGCATGTGTAATGTTGTCCCACTCCTCTTCAATGGCTGTGTGAAGTTGCTGGATATTGGTGGGAACTGGAACACGCTGTTGTATACGTCGATCCAGAGCATCCTAAACATGCTTGATGCGTGACATGTCTGGTGAGTATGCAGGCCATGGAAGAACTGGGACATTTTCAGCTTCCAGGAGATGTGTACAGATCCTTGCGGCATGGGGCCCTGCATTATCATGCTGAAACATGAGGTGATGGGCACCAGATGAATGGCACGACAATGGGCCTCAGGATCTCATCACGGTATCTCTGTGCATTCAAATTACCATTGATCAAATGCAATTGTGTTTGTTGTCCGTAGCTTATGCCTGCCCATACCATAACCCCACTTCCGCCATTCGGCACTCTATTCACAACGTTGACATCAGCAAATCGTTCGCCCACACAACACCATACACGTGGTCTGCGGTTGTGAGGCCGGTTGAACGTACTGCCACATTATCTAAAACAACTTTGGAGGCGAGTTATGGTAGAGAAATTCATATTCTCTGACAACAGCTCTGGTGGACATTCCTGCAGTCAGCATGCCAACTGCACTCTCCCTCATAACTTGAGACATCTGTGGCATTGTGTTGTGTGTCAAAACTGCACATTTTAGAGTGGCCTTTTACTGTCCCCAGCACAAGGTGCACCTGTGTAATGATCATGCTGTTTAATCAGCTTCTCGATATGCCACACCGGTCAGGTGAATGGATTATCTTGGCAAAGGAGAAATGCTCACTAACAGGGATGTAAACAAATTTGCGCACAACATTTGAGAGGAATAAGAACATTTCTGGGATCTTTTATTTCAGCTCATGAAACATGTGACCAACACTTTAAATGTTGCGTTTATATATTTCACACACACACACACACACACACACACACACACACACACACACACACACACACACACACACACACACACACACACACACACACACATTTATACAGACTACCTCTATCACCCCAGTATCCCTGCACATTGTAAATATGGTATTGGAACTGACCCTGTATATAGCTTACATACTTTCTCGTGTTCTTCTTATTTTTATTTCTTGTGTGTTTTTGTTTTACCGTCTGTTATTTTTAGTACTAAACTGATATTGATTACTACATTGGTGGGTTTAGAGTCTGCAAGAAAGACATTTCACTGTACTTGTGCACGTGACAATAAAACATGAAACTTTCCTGCAAATGGAGTATGCAGATTGACTCGGCTGCTGTCATAGGACCTGAATGGTGTCTGCTCGACGAATAAAGAACACATTCTGGCTCCAGACACAACACTTGGCCAATCAGCATGCTTCCATCAGATAACAGAGCCCGATGTTAGCAAGCTAGCCACAGCGTTGTACTGTAACCTACGTACAGTGGAGCGCTGCTGAAATACAAACAGTACAGGATTCCTTCTGCCTTGGCTTCGAATAAGATCTTAGCCACCGTGTGGAAGGCATAGCCAAGTGGAACAGCTGATACACACAAACAACACAGGACCAGTGACGTGAATTGTGGTCCGAAGTGCATCGAGTAAACCACATTGACACAACTGGACAAAATCAGCATCACAGTTAACAAGCCCACACATTGGTTCATCTTTGTCCCATCCATGTCTCTACATGTAAGTCACAACTGTGTCATTCTAACTGGCTTGTTTATCTTTGTTTGTTTGTTTGTTTGTGTACCCCACTGTGTGTGTGTGTGTGTGTGTGCGATCTCTCACCTGAGCTGTTCCAAGTGGAAGCGGCCATAACACTAGGGTCTTCAAACCCTGTAGAGAGAGAGGAGGAGATCATATGGTTAGTAGGTTGCTTCTGCAGTACTACTGCTATCAGCATACCCAGCGTCTCAAGATGTCTCAAGACATGGTGATGGCTGGGTTCTGAGGCTCTACTGTGACCCAAAACGAAGTGGCATCGGGGGTAGGACGGTATCATTCAGCATGAGTCAGTTCCACAGACAGAGAGAAAAGCAAACTTCCTGATGCTTCTTGGGCGAGTTCTACATTTGAAATGAAAAGATAAACACGGTTAAAACAGGTCATCCCTGGGTAATAATAATGTTATTCCTGAAGACCAGACGCTGGTAGTATCAGACAGGGGACATCATAGAGTCATGCCCCAGTAGGCTACGGTATTATTAATACTTGACGACAGACAGCTCTCCTCTCTGTGTCCGCATCCCAAATGGGTACCCTTTTCCCCTATGGGACCCTTTTTCAAAAGTAGCGCACTATATAGGGAGCAGGGTGCCATTTGGGACACAGCTGGTGTTTCATAACCAGATATTAGGCTGCAGGCAGAGTGAACTATTCACATCCACTGTCCACAGGCCAAGAGGTGATATCTGTCCAATTTAATATCTCTGCACTGGACAATAAACAGTGGGTTTACAGCAGGAGGCAGGAGCTGTGGTGCGGGGGATATTCTCTCTCTCCACACACACACACACACACACACACACACACACACACACACACACACACACACACACACACACACACACACCCTTTCTCCAGACTTTTACTTCTTCCCTCTCACTGCACCCCTATCTTTCAGCCACTCTTTCTCTACACTCTCTCTCATGTTTCTCTTTCTCTCCCTCTATCTGTGTGTCTCTCTGTTATGTAGTGAGTTCCCACAGCCATGTTGGAGTGAGGGTGTTTAATGGGACAGACTCTCACAGCCTCTCTGCAGGCCACTGTGTTTGTTTCATTTGACGGATGGACAGAGTGCTGACAGATGGACAGACAGACATGGGCCTTCTCTGTCACAGCCTCAGACTGTACTGTAACCTTACTGGAGCCACACCTGCTCACCAGGACCTTTCAAACAGACTCAAAGTGTACTCACTCACTTCACTATCCTATCTATAATATATCATACAATATACTATACACTATCCTCCAGTAGCAAAATATGATAATCAAAATCAAACACAACATTAGCAAGGTCTCATTTTTATACATTTCACGATTTAAAATAACACATTTATGCAGGGGCGCAACTTTCACTGGGGATGGAGGGGTCATGTCCCCTACACATTCTTAAATTGTATTTTTGTCCCGCCCCCAGTTTTTCTTTAGTTGACTGATGTAGCTGGCAAGGTAACTGCTGTTAAAAAACTAAACTAGTGTTTATTCGCAGTGCTGAGCTAGTACTGTAACTGACATGTTACTTTAGCTAATGTTTCATCTCCTCTCGACTGAGGTGAATGTATGTATAAGCCACGCTAGCTAGTACAGTAGCTATCAGGTCAGCTCTAGCCTCTAGATATCTGACAGATAGCGATATGAGTATTAGTATTACTATCCAACAGCAGTTGTTTGTATGGAAATGTTTTGTAGTCTTTCTTTTGTCCCGTTTCGGAAGTAAATGAACTTGGCTAGCTTTAGCCAGTTGATTTGCCATTGGAGAGAGAGCTGCCCAAAATTTGGCTTACATTAGCTATTATTTTTGCCTCAATCAAACTAGACCTGAATCAAACAATGAAACCATCGGCCAAACAATTGAAGATTGATATTCTGACAATTTTTCTGTGCAATTTGAGTTTTATTTGTCAGGAAGGCAATGTAACATTATGAATCTGTTAGTTTCCCTAGCTAATTCCCTACTTTTCACAGTGACACAGTAATAAACAGCTCTAACGTTGCAGGTTTCACTGTCATGGTGCACAGTAGAGGTCTGCACAGGACCAATTTTTTCATCGTGCTCCCGCACCCGCTGGCTTTCTGTCTGACTCCCACTCGCTACTGCAAGAACTGGTCCCAAACTCAACCGCAGTCCTGTAATGTTATTTTAGGCTTATGTGACGCAGCTCACTTGCCAGCCATGGTCCCAGCAAAAAATAACTTCATAAATAGCTTAAATTACCAGAGATTCTCACATGGCCCTTACATTGTATTGCGGGGCTAAATCAGCCAATATGTTTGATGTAGTTTGAAGAGAGCAGAGTTGGCGAAACTTGCACTTTCTCTTGAGCAATTTTTATAGCCTATCTTTTAGGAGTGGGAAGATTTTCAGATGGAGAAATATGGGTGACCAATATTTAGGCCTATTTCTAGTCAATGTAGTAAACTATAGTCTAATCATAGGCCTATTTAGGAAGTACATTTCCTTTCAAAGATAAGTGTCCCGTGCTTCTCTACATAGGCTATAGCCTACTCTATTTAACTGAGACCACATGCACACCTGATCTCACAGGTATGGCTACTGAACTGGAAACAGCAAGAATTATGACAGTGACACTTGCTACGTTTTGCATAGTCCTATAGGATATAGCCTACCTTTTAGGAGGACGATTTGCAGGCAGAGACAAATAAATGGGTAATCGATACTTAGTAGTAGCCTAACCTATGTTCACCCTAGTAGCCTAACCTATGTTCACCCTAGTAGCCTAACCTATGTTCACCCTAGTAGCCTAACCTATGTTCACCATAGTAGCCTAACCTATGTTCACCCTAGTAGCCTAACCTATGTTCACCCTAGTAGCCTAACCTATGTTCACCCTAGTAGCCTAACCTATGTTCACCCTAATAGCCTAACCTATGTTCACCATAGTAGCCTAACCTATGTTCACCCTAGTAGCCTAACCTATGTTCACCCTAGTAGCCTTATGTTCACCATAGTAGCCTAACCTATGTTCACCCTAGTAGCCTAACCTATGTTCACCCTAGTAGCCTTATGTTCACCCTAGTAGCCTAACCTATGTTAACCCTAGTAGCCTAACCTATGTTCACCATAGTAGCCTAACCTATGTTCACCCTAATAGCCTAACCTATGTTCACCCTAGTAGCCTAACCTATGTTCACCCTAGTAGCCTAACCTATGTTCACCCTAGTAGCCTAACCTATGTTCACCCTAGTAGCCTAACCTATGTTCACCCTAGTAGCCTAACCTATGTTCACCCTAGTAGCCTTATGTTCACCCTAGTAGCCTTATGTTCACCCTAGTAGCCTAACCTATGTTCACCCTAGTAGCCTAACCTATGTTCACCCTAGTAGCCTAACCTATGTTCACCATAGTAGCCTAACCTATGTTCACCATAGTAGCCCAACCTATGTTCACCATAGTAGCCCAACCTATGTTCACCATAGTAGCCCAACCTATGTTCACCATAGTAGCCCAACCTATGTTCACCATAGTAGCCTTATGTTCACCCTAGTAGCCTAACCTATGTTAACCCTAGTAGCCTAACCTATGTTCACCATAGTAGCCTAACCTATGTTCACCCTAGTAGCCTAACCTATGTTCACCCTAGTAGCCTAACCTATGTTCACCCTAGTAGCCTAACCTATGTTCACCCTAGTAGCCTAACCTATGTTAACCCTAGTAGCCTAACCTATGTTCACCATAGTAGCCTAACCTATGTTCACCCTAGTAGCCTAACCTATGTTCACCCTAGTAGCCTAACCTATGTTCACCCTAGTAGCCTTATGTTCACCCTAGTAGCCTAACCTATGTTCACCCTAGTAGCCTAACCTATGTTCACCCTAATAGCCTAACCTATGTTCACCCTAGTAGCCTAACCTATGTTCACCCTAGTAGCCTAACCTATGTTCACCCTAGTAGCCTAACCTATGTTCACCATAGTAGCCTAACCTATGTTCACCATAGTAGCCTAACCTATGTTCACCATAGTAGCCCAACCTATGTTCACCATAGTAGCCTAACCTATGTTCACCCTAGTAGCCTAACCTATGTTCACCCTAGTAGCCTAACCTATGTTCACCATAGTAGCCTAACCTATGTTAACCATAGTAGCCTAACCTATGTTCACCCTAGTAGCCTAACCTATGTTCACCATAGTAGCCTAACCTATGTTCACCCTAGTAGCCTAACCTATGTTCACCCTAGTAGCCTAACCTATGTTCACCCTAGTAGCCTAACCTATGTTCACCCTAGTAGCCTAACCTATGTTCACCCTAGTAGCCTAACCTATGTTCACCCTAGTAGCCTAACCTATGTTCACCCTAGTAGCCTAACCTATGTTCACCATAGTAGCCTAACCTATGTTCACCCTAGTAGCCTAACCTATGTTCACCATAGTAGCCTAACCTATGTTCACCCTAGTAGCCTAACCTATGTTCACCCTAGTAGCCTAACCAATGTTCACCCTAGTAGCCTAACCTATGTTCACCCTAGTAGCCTAACCTATGTTCACCATAGTAGCCTAACCTATGTTCACCCTAGTAGCCTAACCTATGTTCACCCTAGTAGCCTAACCTATGTTCACCCTAGTAGCCTAACCTATGTTCACCCTAGTAGCCTAACCTATGTTCACCCTAGTAGCCTAACCTATGTTCACCCTAGTAGCCTAACCTATGGTCACCCTAGTAGCCTAACCTATGTTCACCCTAGTAGCCTAACCTATGTTCACCCTAGTAGCCTAACCTATGTTCACCCTAGTAGCCTAACCTATGTTCACCCTAGTAGCCTAACCTATGTTCACCCTAGTAGCCTAACCTATGTTCACCCTAGTAGCCTAACCTATGTTCACCCTAGTAGCCTAACCTATGTTCACCCTAGTAGCCTAACCTATGTTCACCCTAGTAGCCTAACCTATGTTCACCATAGTAGCCTAACCTATGTTCACCCTAGTAGCCTAACCTATGGTCACCATAGTAGCCTAACCTATGGTCACCCTAATAGCCTAACCTATGTTCACCATAGTAGCCTAACCTATGTTCACCATAGTAGCCTAACCTATGTTCACCCTAGTAGCCTAACCTATGGTCACCCTAATAGCCTAACCTATGTTCACCATAGTAGCCTAACCTATGGTCACCATAGTAGCCTAACCTATGGTCACCCTAATAGCCTAACCTATGGTCACCATAGTAGCCTAACCTATGTTCACCCTAGTAGCCTAACCTATGTTCACCATAGTAGCCTAACCTATGTTCAACATAGTAGCCTAACCTATGTTCACCCTAGTAGCCTAACCTATGTTCACCATAGTAGCCTAACCTATGTTCACCATAGTAGCCTAACCTATGGTCACCCTAATAGCCTAACCTATGGTCACCATAGTAGCCTAACCTATGTTCACCATAGTAGCCTAACCTATGTTCACCCTAGTAGCCTAACCTATGGTCACCCTAGTAGCCTAACCTATGGTCACCCTAATAGCCTAACCCTGCCCTTTCCTTTTTCAATGATGATCACATTTTTGGATTGCACTTCGACTTATGTAGGTTGAGCGCCCTCCACTTCTTTCCATTATCAATATTTATTTACAGACTCTGTTGTAAACTACAGCCTAATCATATTTAAGTTAATTTCATAATTATTTTTTTCATCATTTGATTCTCCGCCCATGTAGGCAGCCTACTCTATTTCAATGACACCACACATACTAGGTGCACTTGAACTCTCACGCCCAACTAGGAGAGGTAGGCTACTGAAGTTGAAGCAGCGAATTCTGAATGTGTGAATAATGTGAAAAATATGTGCTTTCAATTCAATAGTTAGACTAATGCATAAAAAGCAGAAAGACGACCGTTTCCAAATAACCTGTGGGACGACAAAAATATTTTCATCCCAAAGTCGTCTGTCTGACCACAGCATGAAAAAGGACGACCGCGCAGCAATGATCTCTGTCGGGACCTGCGTCCCGCGGGAATGCAGCTCTAGTGCAGTCAGTGAACAACACTATGCTCATCATGTCTTAGCAGGATCAAATGGTGACATGGGTCCCAGCTGGGTCAGACAGCCAGGGAAGACCAGTCTACGGAGCTCAGGTGAATTGTGCAGTATATTAACAGTATCAGTGAATGATACAAAGTGATGATACAAAGTGAATGATCCCAGACTGTAGCTTAAAGCTACAGTCTGGGATCTGGGAATAATGGTCATTTCAATTATTGAACCATTGATTCTGTTCTTAGATAATAGAATGAATGTATAAATGTACACCAAGGAAATTCTTTGTCATGCCACATTTTAGGAGGATCAGATGGTGACAGGGGTCTCAGCAGAGTCAGGCAGCCAGGGAAGACCAGTCTGTGACAAAAGGTGAGGTGAATTTTTGCAGATACAACATTTTCTCTCAATCACTGGACAAGCCAAATTCTATTTTAAATGCAGTCTGACAAACCTCCAAAGTTGGTTGCCAAACATTATCAAAGGTTGATAGAGGCTTTTCCCGGTGACACAAAACGTGTCAAATAAAAATGTGAGAAGCAATTGAGAAGCAATGTTCATTTCATCTCAGACATAAATTATTTCAGTTTAAGACCATTCATAGAAGTGCTATATGCCAGTGAAACTGAATATCATGCACTCAGAAATGTCATTCCTCTGCTGGAGGTGTAAAGCACAAAAGGGGACATATTTGCATATGTTATGGTCTTATGAAGGCTGGCTGAATTCTGGCAAAGAGTATGTTCTTTAATCTCAGCATGTCTACAGATTCTCCCTTCTCCCTGTTTGTGTTTGCTTGGAAATGATGATACTGGAGACTGTTATCTGGGGCTCCTGAGTGGCACAGAGGTCTAAGGCACTCTGAAGAAATCTGAAGAAACTGTGTAACCAAGCGTTTAAAGTGGCTAAGTAACGCATTGCCATTAATTGGAAGGTTGGTTATCCTCCCACAATGTCAAGTTATGTATCACTATATTTGACTTATTACAAGATTAAGGGTATACTGGGCAACTTTAATAAGGTCTGGATCCCTTACATGGAATACAGTACGACTAAATGAGTCTGTATTGAAAACATGCCCACATCAGGGATACGTATTTAGGCAATCCCTAGCTGTGGGCTGCTCAGTCCTGGCTCTGGGGTCTGCCGTCCTGTGGGTTGTCACTCTGGCCTTGGTCTAACACACCCAAAACAAATAATAACTTGATGACTATGGGCATTTTTGCTTACTTTTTGTTCTAAATAGAGACTGCATATTGGATTGTGTACAAATGCAGAAAATGAGCTTTAGATGGCTCCAAAAAATTCTGGGGGAGGACACCCAGACCCCCCCGCCAGGTTATATCCCCCCCACTTCTAAAACCAAAGTGGCGCCCTTGCATTTATAACATTTTAGCAACAGCAGCTGTACCAGCTGGGTTCAGCGCAGAGGGACATGGCAGTGAGAGTGGAGTGGCAGAGTGTGAGTCAGTAGAGGACCTATGAGAGCTGTGGTGGGACTGACTGGGAGGTGTTAATTGGGTGATAATCTGCAGTTGAACGCGTGGCATGTTGGGAGGAATTAACGAGCCCAGTGCAGCTCAGCGTAGTGTCAGGAATTTAGCCTGGGCTAATGAGGCTGCATGGTGTAGGCCTGCTGCACCTGTTAGTGTGGCAGGCAGATAGGCAGGCTGATGAGATGAGGCTATACTGCTATATAACATGGCTATAAACCATAGGAGGTTGATGGCTGGAGCTATTGGAGGAAGGGGTCATGGTACTAGCTGGAATGGAATAAATGAAATGGTATCAAACGGTATCAATGAGCCCGTCCTCGTATCGCTCCTCCCACCAGCCTCCCCTGCTATAAACACTGTTACATTAACATGACTGTAAAAAACACAGCAACATTTTAATCAGGTATATTTCAACACATTTAAATGAGTGTTGGTGGAATGTTTTGGCAGTTAGCCCCACTCACACTTGTGGGGGTTGATGATACTGCTGTCTGTGCTCGATCTGGAAGGGAGTTGTAGTTTTACCCTAACTAATAAAACTACAAACATAGTCTCGTGAGTTATAACATAGACTAGTGTTTGTGATTTAATCATAGTAAGAAAAATCCAGGAGGAAAGGTGAGAGGGGAGGGAGGAGAGGAAAAATGAACAGGGCAGAAGGGAAAGATGAGAGAGGCTTCACGGCCCGTTGGCCCTCCTAACACAGTGAAGCCAGTGAAGCGGAGCCAGGTGAGGACCCTACAGAGGAAGTGGATGTGGAGAGAGGGAAGAAAGAGGAGAGGGGGGCTTGGTAAGTGTACTATAGAAGGGCCTGTAAAGGGGGCCTGCTTAATGAAAAGCCAAACTATCCCGTCCGGTCGGTCCAGGGGAATATCAAACCAGATGAGAGGCCCTGTTATCCCTCCTCCATTTAGAGCACATCTGCAAGCTGCCCCAAGCCAACCCCTGTCATTACACAATCAAGGAATATCTGGTAAATTGGAGATTTGCTAATGAAGGCCTAAAAATAGGGCCTGGTTAGAGCCGGTCACAGTGGCTGATCCTGGACCAGCTAAGATGAAACAGAACAAAAATTCAGGTCGGAGACGAAGGAAACAGCTGACTCTGGTTCAGTGGTTCTGCTGTTACTACAGGTGTGGCATTGTGGAGCTACGTACACATACGACGCACGCATGAACATATGACGCACACACTCAAGCATGTATATAAACACACTCGCACACACACACTCTGCTGGAATCAGACTGATTCACTTAGGTACGCTAAAATCTCCAGCGGAATACTTGATTGTTGGAAAAGTTAATAGAAGTGTTTTCCTTGTGTTCTAAGTGTGGAAAAAGAAACCATTGTAAATACCTTAGTCACTGAACACGATCAAACAAACTGCATTTGTAGCACATTTAGCTTTGTGGATGACGTGAGAGATACAGTATGTTAGTTAAGCTCACCTCCTGGACTCTGCAACAGTGGTCTCTCTGTCCTCAAACAGGCTACCAACTCACATCAGAGCATCTGATCAGGCAGATGTCTCGCACCATATTCCGTGAGCAACGTGTCTGATCCCTCCAGCTGTGTTTGGATAATGATAATAAAAATCGCACAGTGACGTGAGCGTATTCTATAAAAATACTTTCTTCATATTTTACGCGGCTCAACTGTCAAAGCGCCACATGTGATGTTTTAAGAAGTAGGGGAGAGGAGACCCAAACTCTGGCCAGACAGAGAGTCAGCCAAGGTGGGAATAGAGGAATACAATCCTATCAGAAATGTGGATATGCATTGGCGGCTAATATGATCGTATGATTTGGGTCTCATGTCCTTCACGCGGTGTGTGTGTGTGTGCATATATGTGTGTGTGTGTGTGTGTGTATGTGGGTGATGGATCAGCTCTCATACATTACCATTAAGGGATCCCAAGCTTCTCCTCCCCTCATATTTGCTGAAGAATGTAACTATTCAATTGAGGGGTATCGTATAATATCCAGGAAGAATAACAAACCAACATCTTAACTGGCCATCAGTTTTTCGCATTAGAAGTGGGGGAGGTTATGCAACGCTGATCCGGGATATTTCATATTTCCTCTCTCCAGATTCTCTCTCCCTGTGTCCTAGTGGAATGCTGGCATGGAGGTGAAAGTTTAAACACTTCTCTGGAAAACCCAGTCGTCGTTAAAGAGGAGTGGGTGCGGGATGGGCTGCAGTGTTTGGAGGGGTGGGCCACTGTGCATATGTCCAGACACTGCAGCCATGTAGCCTACAGCTCCTCAAACCGCCTCACAGGAAGCACAGCGGTAACTCAATGAGAGAGAGAGAGAACGAGAGGGAGAGAGAGAGAGAGAGAGAGAGAGAGAGGACGAGAGGGAGAGAGAGAGAGAGAGAGAACGAGAGAGAGAGAGAGAGAGTGAACGAGAGGGAGAGAGAACAAGAGAGAGAGAACGAGAGGGAGAGGGAACGAGAGGGAGAGGGAGAGGGAACGAGAGGGAGAGGGAACGAGAGGGAGAGGGAACGAGAGGGAGAGGGAACGAGAGGGAGAGGGAACGAGAGAGAGAACAAGAGAGAGAGAGAGGGAACGAGAGAGGGAACGAGAGAGAGAACGAGAGAGAGAGATAGAGAGGGAGAACGAGAGGGAGAACGAGAGGGAGAGAGGGAGAACGAGAGGGAGAGAGAGAGAACGAGAGGGAGAGAGAGAGAACGAGAGGGAGAGAGAGAGAGAGAACGAGAGGGAGAGAGAGAGAACGAGAGGGAGAGAGAGAGAACGAGAGGGAGAGAGAGAGAACGAGCGGGAGAGAGAGAACGAGCGGGGGAGAGAGAACGAGCGGGAGAGAGAGAACGAGCGGGAGAGAGAGAACGAGCGGGAGAGAGAGAACGAGCGGGAGAGAGAGAACGAGAGGGAGAGAGAGGGAACGAGAGAGAGAGAGAGGGAACGAGAGAGAGAGAGAGGGAACGAGAGAGAGAGAGAGGGAACGAGAGAGAGGGAACGAGAGAGAGAGAGGGAACGAGAGAGAGAGAGGGAACGAGAGAGAGAGAGAGGGAACGAGAGGGAGAGGGAACGAGAGGGAGAGGGAACGAGAGGGAGAGGGAACGAGAGGGAGAGGGAACGAGAGGGAGAGAGAGAGAGAGGGAACGAGAGAGAGAGGGAACGAGAGAGAGAGAGAGAGAGAGAGAGAGAGAGGGCTGTACAGGTCAGTGAACGATGTAAGGAGGAGAGTCACAGAAGGTGTACGGCAAGGCCCTTTCAGAAGAACACAATGCACAACAGGAAAGGCGGGAAAAGAGAGAATACGTGAGAGACAAATCCAGCCCTAACATACTGAACTGATCACGACAACCATCGGTGAAATGTTGCATGAAACAGCAGTCTGCTGACCACAGAAAGCTAGCCATCTCTCCGTTAAAAACCCAAACTGACATTTGTGGCTCGTTTGACGGCTGTTTCCAGAATGTTCACAACACTTAAAAGTCCCTTCTGTCAGTCAGTGGCTCTGTCAAACCCATAATGGGGGTTGGATCGCAGTACCAGCTGGTTCTGATGGGTCAGTCACACACATGGATACACACACACCCACACACTACTACCCCCCTCCCCCCAACCCCCATTATTAGCTTAGCGTGTTAGCATTTCCTCCAGGCCACATGAGAGGATCACGCTGTTTACATTACAGTCTGGTGCCACGTTCAGACAACCCTGTTTGTGTCCTGACGTGTAGCATGTCACAGAGAGACGTGTACCGTGTCATAGACGAGGGGTTGCCTTACGGTTTAATGACTGCAGGGCTCACGGCGTAGCTGTACACCCTGGGCTCAGATTACGAAAGATTTAATGGGCGCCTAGTCAGAAATGGCACAGGCACGTTACCACCTACTCTACAGCTTATTTGTTTTACCCTTAACAGGATGACACACAGGAAGGAGTGTGTGCGTTTGTGTTTTTTGCGTGCTCGTGTTTTCTGTGTGTGTGTGTGATGCAGGCAAATCTGAACAGTGCTGAAATCCTGACGTCAGCTGAAGCAGCAGGGTGTGTCTGTCCGTCTGTCTGTCTTTGTTGGCCTGTCTGTCCGAACGTTGCATGCATACAACACACGCACCACTGACAGATAATATCCCATGGGATCATAGTGAGAACTCCCGGATTCCCGCCCTGCTGATCTATCCCACGGAGAGGGCTTGAGCAGATGGGAATCTTGGAAGCCCAGGATAAAATGACTGGATTTAAACGTCATTTAAGATTCAGACATCATGACGACCTGGGACTGGGATCAATTCCAAAACCATTCCGTATGCCGATCGGAATTTTTTGAATTTCCACTGGGATTTACATTTACATTTTAGTCATTTAGCAGACGCTCTTAGCCAGAGCGACTCACAGTAGTGAATGCATACATTTCATGCATTTATTATAATCATTTTTTTGTACTGGCCCCCCGTGGGAATTGAACCCACAACCCTGGCGTTGCACACTCCATGCTCTACCAACTGAGCCACAGGGAAGGCTGAAGAATTTGAATCTCTGCCTTTTGTCTGTAAACGAGTTAATGATTAAGCATGTTGGTCTTCGGTGCAACAATCAGAGACAGAACCCGCTCTAGTCATTTAGAGATGACTATATCATCTGAAGCTTTGATTAGAATTTGATGAATGTATTGCCGAGAGTTGAGCAAGATGATTTGTAAAAAACACACACACACACACACACACACACACACACACACACACACACACACACTTGTCAGCACGCTCATTACCTCACACCCAGTATAGTTGTTTTGAACTGGGCTGTCAGAGCCCCCAATAGGGGTCTTAAAATGACAGCCAGCTGTAGAGAGACAGACTGACAGGCCCCTCTACTGATGGACAAAGGTGTTTTACTGTGCTTCATTCGTTTTTTCAAATATGGAAAATACTGGATTGATAATAGGTACAGTATACAATGCCTTCAGGAAATATTCACAGCCCTAGACTTTCCACATTTTGTTGTGCTACAGTCTGAATTTAAAATGGATTACATAGAGATTTGTGTCACTGGCCTACACACAATACCCCATTATGTCAAAGTGGAATTATGTTTTTTTTTTTTTATAAAAAATGAGAAGCTGAAATGTCTTGAGTCAATACATATTCAACCCCTTTATTTTGGCAAGCCTAAATAAGTGCAGGAGTAAAACCGTGCTTAAGAAGTCACATAAATTGCATGGGCTCTGTGTGCAATAATAGTGTTTAACATGATTTTGTTATGACTACCTAATCTCTGTACTCCACACATACAATTATCTGTAAGGTCCCCCAGTCGAGCAGTGAATTTCAAACACAGATTCAACCACAAAGACCAGGGAGGTTTTCAAATGCCTCGCGAAGAAGGGTACCTTTTGGTAGATGGGTAAAAATAAAAAAGCAGACATTCAATATCCCTTTGAGCATGGTGAAGTTATTATTACACTGTTTGCAACAAGGCACCAAAGTAATACTGCAACAAATGTGGGAAAGCGATTCACTTTTTGTCCTGAATACAAAGTGTTATGTTTGGGGTAAATCCAATATTGTCACGCCTGCTCCCGCTCGCCTGCTCCCGCTGGAGGGCGCCAGGCTGCCCAGCATTACGCACTCCTGCCACCATCATTACGCACACCTGCTTCCCTCGTCATGCGCATCAGCGATTCATTGGACTCACCTGGACTCAATCACCTGTGTTATTAGCTGTCCTATATCTGTCTGTTCCCCAGCTCTCTTCTCCGCTTCTGCATTAATTGTCGTATGTCGCTGTGTTACCCGGTTCTGACGCTGCTCCTGTCGTGTTCCATGTCTGTGCAAAATGAAATGTTCACTCTCCGTACCTGCTTCTCTACTCCAGCGTCGGTTCTTACAAATTCAACACATTACTGAGTGCCACTCTCCATATTTTCAAGCATAGTGGTGGCTGCATCATGTTATGGTTATGCTTGTAATCATTAAGGACTGGGGAGTTTTTCATGATAAAAAAGAAACGGAATGGAGCTAATCACAGGCAAAATCCTAGAGGAAAACCTGGTTCAGTCTGCTTTTCACCAGACACTGGGAGATGAATTCACCTTTCAGCAGAACAACAGCCTAAAACAAAAGGACAAATCTACACTGGAGTTGCTTACCAAGAAAACAGGAACATTCACTGAGTGGCCAAATTACAGTTTTGACTTAAATCTGCTTGAAAATCTATGGCAAGACCTGAAAATGGTTGTCTAGCAATGATCAACAACTCATTTGACAGATCTTGAAGAATTTTGAAAATAATAATGGGCAAATGTTGCACAGTCCAGGTGTGGAAAGCTCTTAGAGACTTACCCAGAAAGACTCACAGCTGTAATTTCTGCCGAAGATGATTCTAACACATGTTGACTCAAGGGGTCGAATACTTATGTAATTAAGATATGTTAGTGTTTTATTTTTCATGACTTTTTTACAGAAGTTAGAATTCTTATTCCACTTTCACTTTACAGAGCATTTTGTGTAGATCGTTGACAATAAATGACAATTAAGTACATTTTAATCTCACTTTGTAACACAACAAAAGTTGGAAAAAGTCAAGGGGTGTGAATACTTTCTGAATGCACTGTATATCAAAACAGTACTTGATACAAATTTTCTATAAGGCCTATATTAGAATGGTATATATCAAATGTCGAAACATACTTCAAGGATCTCTCAATATCTGAAAACTGTCTCCAGATCAGAATGAATGGCCTCTGATTCCTTCCCTCTCAGCACGGGGACCAGGAAACACCTGTTTGTTTACGATGTCCACTGAATCACTGAGCCTCTGTTACACTCTGTCATCTGACCCCAGGCCTGCCCTTTAGGCATGCAGCTCCACATGAAACTGATCCAGGACCAGATCCAGACAGACACAGGGATTATTTCCTGGAAAAACAACACTGCCTGTCTTCTTCCACTCTTATTCCAGCGTGCCAGAGAGAGAGAGAGAGAGAGAGAGAGAGAGAGAGAGAGAGAGAGAGAGAGAGAGAGAGAGAGAGAGAGAGAGAGAGAGAGAGAGAGAGAGAGAGAGAGAGAGAGAGAGAGAGAGAGAGAGAGAGAGAGAGAGAGAGAGAGAGAGAGAGAGAGAGAGAGAGAGAGAGAGAGAGAGAGAGAGAGAGAGAGAGAGAGAGAGAGAGAGAGAGAGAGAGAGAGAGAGAGAGAGAGAGAGAGAGAGAGAGAGAGAGAGAGAGAGAGAGAGAGAGAGCAGAGAGATGAAGCCTTCACTGTGCATTTCGATAAACTCTTCCCTGTCAATCACAGCCCAGCTGCGAGCGTCTCTCCTCTCTGCAGTCCAGATCCCTCTTCCACTGAAAGTTAGGAAAATAATCTCCAACATTCCAAAACTCTGTTTGGGAGACGTAACGAGAAAGACTGCGAAGGAGGAGAGAGACGAGAGAGCAAAGAGAGAGCGAGGCGTAGACAGAGAAGCTGAGAGACAACGATCTGAGAGACAAGGCAAGACATCCCAATTAGGATCTGGCTAAAAATACTTTAATCAGTTATAGAACCCATTGCCCTTTATGGATGTGAGAAACTGCTGTTCGCTAACTAACGAAGAATTTAAAAAACAGAGCAAACTGGGATACTATTTGGCCTTTAAACAGAGTACACAGTGGCAGAATACATGACCACTGTGACTGACCCAAAATTAAGGAAAGCTTTGACTATGTTGACACAGTGTGCATAGCCTTGCTATTGAGAGAGGCCACTGTAGGCAGACCTGGTTCTCAAGAGAAGACAGGCTATGTCACTGCCCACAAAATGAGGTGGAAACTGAGCTGTACTTCCTAACCTCCTGCCAAATGTATGACCATATTAGAGACACATATTTCCCTCAGATTACACAGATCCACAAAGAATTTGAAAAAACAAATCCAATTTTGATCAACTCCCATATCTATTGGGTGAAATACCACAGTGTGCCATCACAGCAGCAAGATTTGTGACCTGTTGCCACAAGAAAAGGGCAACCAGTGAAGAGCAAACACCATTGTAAATACAACCCATATTTATGTTTATTTATTTTCCCTTTTGTACTTTAACCTGTTAGGGCTAGGGGGCAGTATTTACACGGCCGGATAAAAAACGTACCCGATTTAATCTGGTTATTACTACTGCCCATAAACTAGAATATGCATATAATTATTGGCTTTGGATAGAAAACACCCTAAAGTTTCTACAACTGTTTGAATGGTGTCTGTGAGTATAACAGAACTCATATGGCAGGCAAAAACCTGAGAAGATTCTGTACAGGAAGTGCCCTCTCTGACCATTCCTTGGGCTTCTTGACTCTTTTTATTGAAAACTTAGGATCTTTGCTGTAACGTGACACTTCCTACGGCTCCCATAGGCTCTCAGAACCCGGGAAAAAGCTGAATGATGTCGAGGCAGCCCCTGGCTGAAAAACATTAGCGCCTTTGGTAAGTGGTCTATCAGAGGACAATGAGACTGAGGCGTGTGCACGAGGCGACCCCATGTTTTTATTTTCTCTCTCTTTGAGCTAAAACACAGATTCCCGGTCGGAATATTATCACTTTTTTACGAGAAAAATGGCATAAAAATCGATTTTAAACAGCGGTTGACATGCTTCGAAGTACGGTAATGGAATATTTAGAATTTTTTTGTCACGAAACGCGTCGGGCGCGTCACCCTTCTTTACACTTCGGATAGTGTCTTGAACGCACGAACAAAACAGAGGATATTTGAACATAACTATGGATTATTTTGAACCAAACCAACATTTGTTATTGAAGTAGAAGTCCTGGGAGTGCATTCTGACGAAGAACAGCAAAGGTAATAACATTTTTCTTATAGTAAATCTGACTTTGGTGAGTGCCAAACTTGGTGGGTGTCAAAATAGCTAGCCCTGTGATGCCGGGCTATCTACTTAGAATATTGCAAAATGTGCTTTCACCGAAAAGCTATTTTAAAATTGGACATAGCGAGTGCATAGAGGAGTTCTGTATCTATAATTCTTAAAATAATTGTTATGCTTTTTGTGAACGTTTATCGTGAGTAATTTAGTAAAATGTTAGCGAATTCCCCGGAAGTTTGCGGGGGGTATGCTAGTTCTGAACGTCACATGCTAATGTAAAAAGCTGGTTTTTGATATAAATATGAACTTGATTGAACAAAACATGCATGTATTGTATAACATAATGTCCTAGGGTTGTCATCTGATGAAGATCATCAAAGGTGAGTGCTGCATTTAGCTGTCTTCTGGGTTTTGGTGACATTATATGCTGGCTTGAAAAATGGGTGTCTGATTATTTCTGGCTTGGTACTCTGCTGACATAATCTAATGTTTTGCTTTCGTTGTAAAGCCTTTTTGAAATCGGACAGTGTGGTTAGATTAACGAGAGTCTTATCTTTAAATGGCTGTAAAATAGTCATATGTTTGAGAAATTGAAGTAATAGGATTTTTAAGATTTTGAAAATCGCGCCACAGGCTGCAAGTGGCTGTTACGTAGGTGGGACGAATTCGTCCCGCCGGTCCCATAGAGGTTAACAGAAGAAAAGAAAGAGAAAATCAGGACAGAAGAAAAAGGATATCAAAGTGAAACAGTTCTCTAAAGACACAGGAGACAATAATACAAGAAACAACACTTCTGTAGCTTGTCAACTATGTGTCTGTCTATCCCTGTTCTCTCCTCTCTGCACAGGCCATACAAACGCTTCACACCGCGTGGCCGCTGCCACTCTAACCTGGTGGTCCCAGCGCGCACGACCCACGTGGAGTTCCAGGTCTCCGGCAGCCTTTGGAACTGCCGGTCTGCAGCCAACAAGGCTGAGTTCATCTCAGCCTATGCTACCCTCCAGTCCCTAGACTTCCTGGCGCTGACGGAAACATGGATTACCACAGATAACACCTGCTACTCCTACTGCTCTCTCTTCGTCTGCCCACGTGTTCTCGCATACCCCTAGAGCATCGAGCCAGCGGGGTGGTGGCACTGGAATCCTCATCTCTCCCAAGTGGACATTCTCTCTTTCTCCCCTGACCCATCTGTCTATCTCCTCATTTGAATTCCATGCTGTCACAGTTACCAGCCCTTTCAAGCTTAACATCCTTATCATTTATCGCCCTCCAGGTTCCCTTGGAGAGTTCATCAATGAGCTTGACGCCTTGATAAGTTCCTTTCCTGAGGATGGCTCACCTCTCACAGTTCTGGGTGACTTTAACCTCCCCACGTCTACCTTTGACTCATTCCTCTCTGCCTCCTTCTTTCCACTCCTCTCCTCTTTTGACCTCACCCTCTCACCTTCCCCCCCTACTCACAAGGCAGGCAATACGCTTGACCTCATCTTTACTAGATGCTGTTCTTCCACTAATCTCATTGCAACTCCCCTCCAAATCTCCGACCACTACCTTGTATCCTTTTCCCTCTTGCTCTCATCCAACACTTCTCACTCTGCCCCTACTCGGATGGTATTGCGCCGTCCCAACCTTCGCTCTCTCTCTCCCGCTACTCTCTCCTCTTCCATCCTATCATCTCTTCCCTCTGCTCAAACCTTCTCCAACCTATCTCCTGATTCTGCCTCCTCAACCCTCCTCTCCTCCCTTTCTGCATCCTTTGATTTTCTCTGTCCCCTATCCTCCAGGCCGGCTCGGTCCTCCCCTCCTGCTCCGTGGCTCGACGACTCACTACGAGCTCACAGAACAAGGCTCCGGGCAGCCGAGCGGAAATGGAGGAAAACTCGCCTCCCTGCGGACCTGGCATCCTTTCACTCACTCCTCTCTACATTCTCCTCTTCTGTCTCTGCTGCTAAAGCCACTTTCTACCACTCTAAATTCCAAGCATCTGCCTCTAACCCTAGGAAGCTCTTTGCTACCTTCTCCTCCCTCCTGAATCCTCCCCCCCCCCCCCCCCCCCCCCTCCTCCTCTCTGCGGATGACTTCATCAACCATTTTGAAAAGAAGGTTGACGATATCCGATCCTCGTTTGCTAAGTCAAACGACACCGCTGGTCCTGCTCACACTGCCCTACCCTGTGCTTTGACCTCTTTCTCCCCTCTCTCTCCAGATGAAATCTCGCGTCTTGTGACGGCCGGCCGCCCAACAACCTGCCCACTTGACCCTATCCCCTCCTCTCTTCTCCAGACCATTTCCGGAGACCTTCTCCCCTTCCTCACCTCGCTCATCAACTCATCCTTGACCGCTGGCTACGTCCCTTCCGTCTTCAAGAGAGCGAGAGTTGCAAAACTTCTGAAAAAACCTACACTCGATCCCTCCGATGTCAACAACTACAGACCAGTATCCCTTCTTTCTTTTCTCTCCAAAAACTCTTGAACGTGCCGTCCTTGGCCAGCTCTCCTGCTATCTCTCTCAGAATGACCTTCTTGATCCTAATCAGTCAGGTTTCAAGACTGGGCATTCAACTGAGACTGCTCTTCTCTGTGTCACGGAGGCTCTCCGCACTGCTAAAGCTAACTCTCTCTCCTCTGCTCTCATCCTTCTAGACCTATCTGCTGCCTTTGATACTGTGAACCATCAGATCCTCCTCTCCACCCTCTCCGAGTTGGGCATCTCCGGCGCGGCCCACGCTTGGATTGCGTCCTACCTGACAGGTCGCTCCTACCAGGTGGCGTGGCGAGAATCTGTCTCCGCACCATGCGCTCTCACCACTGGTGTCCCCCAGGGCTCTGTTCTAGGCCCTCTCCTATTCTCGCTATACACCAAGTCACTTGGCTCTGTCATATCCTCACATGGTCTCTCCTATCATTGCTATGCAGACGACACACAATTAATCTTCTCCTTTCCCCCTTCTGATAACCAGGCGGCGAATCGCATCTCTGCATGTCTGTCAGACATATCAGTGTGGATGACGGATCACCAGCTCAAGCTGAACCTCGGCAAGACGGAGCTGCTCTTCCTCCCAGGGAAGGACTGCCCATTCCATGATCTCGCCATCACGGTTGACAACTCCCTTGTGTCCTCCTCCCAGAGTGCTAAGAACCTTGGCGTGATCCTGGACAACACCCTGTCGTTCTCCACTAACATCAAGGCGGTGACCCGATCCTGTAGGTCCATGCTCTACAACATTCGCAGAGTACGACCCTGCCTCACACAGGAAGCGGCGCAGGTCCTAATCCAGGCACTTGTCATCTCCCGTCTGGATTACTGCAACTCGCTGTTGGCTGGGCTCCCTGCCTGTGCCATTAAACCCCTACAACTCATCCAGAACGCCGCAGCCCGTCTGGTGTTCAACCTTCCCAAGTTCTCTCACGTCACCCCGCTCCTCCGCTCTCTCCACTGGCTTCCAGTTGAAGCTCGCATCCGCTACAAGACCATGGTGATTGCCTACGGAGCTGTGAAGGGAACGGCACCTCCATACCTTCAGGCTCTGATCAGGCCCTACACCCAAACAAGGGCACTGCGTTCATCCACCACTGGCCTGCTGGCCCCCCTACCTCTGAGGAAGCACAGTTCCCGCTCAGCCCAGTCAAAACTGTTCGCTGCTCTGGCACCCCAATGGTGGAACAAGCTCCCTCACGACGCCAGGACAGCGGAGTCAATCACCACCTTCCGGAGACACCTGAAACCCCACCTCTTTAAGGAATACCTAGGATAGGATAAAGTAATCCTTCTAACCCCCCCCCCCTTAAAAGATTTAGATGCACTATTGTAAAGTGGTTGTTCCACTGGATATCATAAGGTGAATGCACCATTTTGTAAGTCGCTCTGGATAAGAGCGTCTGCTAAATGACTTAAATGTAAATGTAAATAAAGAAGAGAACCTGATTATTACACTATTGCACTTCAAACAAGAAACACACAAACTAAATTGCACAACTGCCATCTAAACCCTGACCTTCCTTGCCTTCCTTGATGCAAAGTCATCAATTACATTATCATAAGAACTCTGTCCAGCAATTGCATGGTTAGTACTGATGACAGCAAGGCCACTAAGGCGTTCCTGTGACATGGTGGACCTCAGGTAGGATTTGATGAGCTTCAGCTCTGAAAAGCTCCTCTCTGCTTCAGCTACGGTCACTGGAAGAGTTAGACAAATTCTGAGAGCAGTCCACACATTTGGATACATTTCTGAGAGCTCCCTTTCGTGTATAAATATCAGCAGCTCAAGCAGGGTCATGGTCTTCGATGGCAAGTTCTGCAGTTCCTGTGCAAGCTCTCTGCCATCCAAGTCTGAGTGTTCTTTATACTGCAGTGTCATACTAAGGGCCTCACATTGTTCTGTCAGCCCCTTATTTGAGAGACTTTGGAAGGTCGACAGGACTACAAACTTCTCTCCCACATTTTCCAATGTGGAAAATCTTTCCTGAAGGGCTGAGGTTGCAGCATCAACAACGACGTTGAAAAATGTCACCTCCAGCTTCTTCAGGGCATCACTCAAATGATTTGTATGAAAAGAGCCGCTTTGAGGACCACGGCCTTTTTTGTTGTTGTGGAACGGCCTCTACATTCATACCCTCGCAAATATCCTTGGCTGACGTTTGTGCGGTCATAAAGCCTGTTGCCCTGTGGTTGCTGAGACCTCTCTGTCTTTCTGAGAAGACTGACCGCAACATCCACATGCATACTGGGAGACTGCATCAGCTTGCTCACATGTTGGATCTGGCTCCAGATGTCATACCACACCACTGTACAGATGCTGAAGCTGTATGATCCCACCTTCTCTGATAAGGACTGGGCCTCAATCTTCATCACAGGGTCTTTGGGTTGATCCCTCACCTCAATCAGTGCATCTCTCACCACTGCTGCCTGATACCTCAGTGGCTCGACACTCTTAACTTTACTTTCCCACCTTGTCTCAGTCCACATCTTCAAAGTCCACATGTTTTTTCAGGATGGCCCAACACTGTGTGGAGGCTGAGAACAAGGTGTACAGTTTGTGTTAGATGCCAAAGTAACCTGTGGCATAGACAGAACTTTTAGCAGCATCAGCCACAACCAGGTCCGATGTGTGAGCCCCACTTGGCACAAATAGAGCTCTTGGATTCATTTCGAGGAGTCTGGCTTGGACACCTTTGTTTTTGCCTCTCATGTTGGCCCCGTTATCATAAGGCTGTCCTCTGCAGTCCTCAAAAGACATTTTTAGCTAGTCTAATCTTTTGAGAATCAGGGATGCCAAATGTTGGTCCGTGGATTCCTCTGCCTCAAACTCCCATACAATTTTCCTTTATGTGGGGCTCCTCCTTCAGTGCCACAAATCTAATCACAACTGACAAATGCTCAGTGTGGCTGACATCTGAGGTGCAATCTAGAATGACAGAGTAGAATTTTGCCAGCTTGATGTCACCCACCATTATTGAAATGACCTTGCTGCTCAACAAATCAATGAATTTATTCTGTATTTGGTGGCCAAGGTAGCTGGTGGTGTGACTCGAGGTCCCTTTTTGGACACGGTTAAGGTGCTCTTTCATGACTGGATCAAATTGTGCCATCAGTTCAACCTCTTTGAGGAAATGTCCATTTGATGGAGAGGACAGTGTTTCTGTGCGTCCCCTTAGTGCCAGATTTCTGACTGCCAGAGACTGCAGACTAGCAGTCAGACATGTCAACACCTCTCTCCATCTTATCCTCTCAGCCTCCATAAGTGCCGTCTCATGCTTATCAATCGTTTCCCCTTTTTTTGATCCTCATTGCCAGTTCTTTCCATGTTTTCATGCAGTTTTGGTGCTCTGGACTGCTGCCGTGGGAAGTCAGCAAAGAACTTGCATGTTTCCAGTCTGTCAGTCCTGAGTTTGCTAAATTAATTCTCTTCTCAGAAAAGAGTTTGCAGCAGAAGCAGAAGAGGCTGTTGTTTCTTTCAGAATACACCAACCAACTTCTAGGGATTTTTTTCACCGCTCACCAAGGTCTTCCTGAAATACTGGTGGTGGCAACTTCTTTACACACGTTATTCACAGCATTTATAGTGGTGGAACATCCCACATACCCAGTAATAATACAATCATCATTGTTACCTACAATACGGAAACGTAAAACTTTGCAAATGGGAAACTATTTATTTTGTTTATGTTATGCAGGGATGCACACATAAACACATGTGCGTGTACACACACACACACACACACACACACACACACACACACACACACACACACACACACACACACACACACACACACACACACACACCTGAAGAATCATGCTGGGGTGAAGTGGATGGCTCCTCATCCTGAGGCTCTGAGATCATTTGTGAAGAGGCCTGTGTGGCTGAGGAGGTAATGGCTCCTCATCCTGGCCAGTGCCAGAGGGTGCTCCAAAATATTTCAGAAGTGCCCATGAATTTGCATTGAAATACAGTATATGAGCCTAACACCCTAAATAAACACGTCATTATGCAAAATGTATCAAACTTTCAGAATAGGAACCAAGTGAACCATACAACCTCCTTGGCTAATTCTAGGCATAAGACACCCCAAAAGACTCAATGTATCACAAAAGATACAAAAATATCAGCATAATATAGATGTCTTATAAGTTAGCCTACAGCATTGGGAATTCCCCTTCCTGAGCTCAGGACCTAGTCAATGCAATCACAGAAAACCTTTATGATGTCACCTCAATGAAAGTTAACCAAATCAATAATGTGCTACTTAGGTTGTAATCGGTTTGCTGCAGGCTACACACGTTGTCATGATGAAACTGTGCGAAATGATATCCAATGTTATGTCTGCTAGTTGGACAGAAAACGGAATATTGTCGCCCTATGTGTAACAGCATAGCAAGCAACATGGGCTAACAAACGTAAGTGTTATACTAGCCTATTTCATTACATGCGTACTCATAAAGAGATGACGTAGCTGCGTACCTTTATCTTTTGAGAGTTTCTCCTCTTCTTCTTTCCTCTTTTTCCTAAACTGGTCACTGATGGCTTGGACCTTTTCTTATCCATTTGTGTTGATTTGGCACTCGAGCATCACTACATTACCCATCCCCCAACACTGTCAACCAAGAGTCAAGACTAAACCAATTCACCTTGGTGGTGTGCAGACTGCTTTTATATTATTCTTAACAATTTCTCACAAACCAGAAAAAGATGCAGCAATATGTCTGTGAAACTATATTTTTCACAGTATAATGAATGGATTGTGGTTTATTTGGTAGCATTTCGTGGTGTGACTGATTTGACTAATTGCATTGGTACTGTACAAAGTTAGAGGTGCGCTATTTGATAGATTCCCCCGCTCCCCCTACCTCGGGCTTCCAGTGCCGGAGACCTGAGGTCAACCTACCCCCGCCCCCTCCCCCCATCTCATACTTCTGAGTGGGAGACCTTCCCAGGCAGTAGCCTGCCTAGCTCACAATCTAGAATCAGGGCGCCCACTCCGACAAGGTTAATTGACGCACAGTCCCACACGGTGGCATGATATCATTGACGTGACGTGCAAATGAGCGATAGAAAAATCGACCGCGCAAATGTCACCATTCCGAATTTTCTTGTGCGGGCATCCCACTGCCCTGGGCGGCTGCTCATGTCCCCCGTACCTAAATCCGCCACTGCTACTACTACTGCTGCTGCTGCTGGGGAAGGAACATTAAGCTGACTGTGATCGATCGGCCGTATGAAAGAATAACATTAGTCTGCTCGGATATGCATGGTTCTGCTGAGTGTTACCCGTCTGCTACAGTAAGCCACAGGATCTGCACAGCATGAGCTGACTACTGAACAGTGGACACACACACACACACACACACACACACACACACACACACACACACACACACACACACACACACACACACACACACACACACACACACAGAGGCAGGCTCAACACAGCGTGTGTTGACTATTGCCGGACTGACTCATACAGTACACGTCACTATTGTACAGCAGAGAGTGTCTGCTCAAAATGATTTCTGGCAGGACGTAACAATGGCCGTATTCAGCTACTAAATTGCGGGCCCGTCTGGATTGGACATGAAAGAGTTATGGAGTGTTTTGAGCCTCTTTCGTTCAGTAAGGGTTTTCCCGTAGGATATGAAGCGGCAGAGGTAACGTTAGTATGAGGTGAGCCGAGACTGTTTCAGGGAGAGACGAGAGGGTGAGAGCGTTTTTGGGATCTAGTCGAGCAGGAGTTGGCCAACGCTGGGTGTGCACGGAGTTACTGGCACCTGGAGTCTTCGCTACGCACCTCACCATATTGTTCCCATTGCTTCCAACCCGTCATCAATATGCTAGGTCCTGAGTATGTGGCGACGACTCCAGTTGTTAATAACAACGTGCCGTTAAACAGTAGCAGAATGGTCTCCAGAAAAGGCTTTGGAGAAGAGTGGGATTGGGTGTTGGAAGAAGGAAAATGGCTTCCTAAAGCCTGGGCTGAAGACGTGTCTGCTCAGCACATGGCAAAAGGGGGAGACTAGGAGAGATTGAGGAGGAGGTGTGAAGAGGATTGTTTTATTCCCGTTGAGAGAAGCACCCTCACATTAAATCTGCTGCACCCTTTCATTTCCAGCTGGGTAATTGGGTACACATGTGGGACACGGCTTCACCCGTCCTCTCCCTAACTCCCTTACCTCCCCCACTAACCCCCCCCCCCCAGGGGTGAGGGCTGTCAAGGCCCCAATAAGATCAAACCCTCGCCTCAATCGTAACGTCCAGGAGTCAGGAGGTTCTGCGCTTCAATGAAACAACAAGCACGGAGGAGAGGAAGAGGGGGAAGAAGAAGAGAAGGGGAAGTGGAGGAGGGCATCTGGAAGGTGTTTCTCTTCTCATCTATCTTCCCTCCCCTTCGCTCTTCTCCGCTCTGCGTGACGATCAACAACACTAACAACGCAGTACTGTGTTTCTTTCCAACGAAAGCTCTCGCCATCTATCTACCAGCTTTCTCTCATAGGGATAGGGAAGGGACATAGTGTATATAAGGTCTTTATATACACACATTACGCAACCTGACTGGGTTCCTCTCAACGTAATAAACCTATCATCTGGTGGGTCTAATATACACAATCCTTCTGCCTTCACACACACACACACACACACACACACACACACACACACACACACACACAGTAATACACAACCCCCCAGTCTTTAAAGGAGAAGAAGAGCTGTGTGGCGTGGACTGTTGTGCTACTGGAACTCTACACTGCCTGTAGCCACAGCAACTAAAGGTGCCTTCTAAAACAGTGTCAATCTCAATGTTTGCCAGATCTATGAAAGCATAAATACACACCCGAGTTCAGTTACAAATGATAATCACCTTGTCCTTTCCAGCCCACAAATACCATTCTTTCTAACTCCGATTACAGTATCATACCATGCGTGGACCTTTCCTTTTGTTTATTTAGGCTAAAGTATCGTTCTTTTTTTGTTGTTGCCCAGCACCAGTTGCGAAGTGCATGTCACTCTGCTAAACTTCAGATCGCAGTCATTTCTTTTGGCTAGTTTACACTGGATTAACCAATCCCAGGCCATGCTGGTTAGACTTCCATGGGGGGATTTGATGGATGTTAGCTGGGTCACTCCTGCCACCCTCCCTGGGTCTCTGGTCCTTGGAAGAGAGAGGAGTGAACGACACAGCCCCTTTAAATGCCATGATTAACTATCCTTTAATGCAAGCCAGCAGGTCCCCTGGCTATGCCTGAGTGGAGAGCTACTGTCATCTCCTAACTGCCGTTAATAGGGTCTGTCTGTGGCTCTAGACTGTCTATGGAGAGAGCGAGTCCCAAACGGCAGCAATGTCCATATATAGTGCACTACTACAGACCCACTATACAGGGAACGAGGTGCCATTTGGGATGCAGACAGACAGATGAAGGGCCAATTCAGATGAAGGGCCAATTCTCCACATCTGGAATATATGCTGTGTAGTTTTGAAGTTCGGCCTGTCTGTCCGCAAGTGGGCTTTTTAAAATGAGCGGCCCCACTGTTGAAAATCCACAGAGAGGCCTTCCGCCCCGCCTTTCCCCGCCATCCTGCACCCCACACCAGCCGATATCACCCACCGTTCCTCCCTCCTTCCCTCCCCTGCCGACATCATCATCCCCCCCCCCACCAACCCCGTCCCAGCGGAGGCCACCCTAATCCACCCTATCATCCCTTCTGTTTTTATCAAGTCTTCAGTGAGCAGTAATCAAAGCAAAGGGCGATCTCTCTCTCTCTCTCTGTGTGTGTGTGTGTGTGTGTGTGTGTGTGTGTGTGTGTGTGTGTGTGTGTGTGTGTGTGTGTGTGTGTGTGTGTGTGTGTGTGTGTGTGTGTGTGTGTGTGTGTGCGTGTGCGTGCATTCATGTATGTGTGAACGGGTGACAAAAAAAGAGAATCAAAAAAGGACAAAGTCAGGAGCAGGCAAGAGAGACGGGTGGAGAGAAAAGGAGAACAGAAGAGACAACGGTGGCTGAGGAGAGAGAAATCAGAGAGCGAAGGACTAAGCTACAACAGGTCTTGTGCAATCTGTTCTCCTCTCCTACTTCTCTAAATGTATGGATTAGTCAGCTCCAGACCTCTTCTCTTCAGAGCCCAGTCGCTCATAAATTAGACTGCAAGAATGTCCCACTGTCCGTCTGTCTCTGTCTAACCCTGGTGTGCCTGCCTGCCTGCCTGCCCCTGCCCCAAGGAAACACTGTCACTATTCACCCAATAAAGCAGACCTGCCTGCGGTTTCATGTCTAGGAAGCAGGGGAATGAGAGAGAGAGAGAGAGAGAGAGAGAGAGAGAGAGAGAGAGAGAGAGAGAGGAGAGAGAGAGGAGAGAGAGAGAGAGAGAGAGAGAGAGAGAGAGAGAGAGAGAGAGAGAGAGAGAGAGAGAGAGAGAGAGAGAGAGAGAGAGAGAGAGAGAGAGAGAGAGAGAGAGAGAGAGAGAGAGAGAGAGAGAGGAGGGGAGACATCCTGTGTTGATTCATCCACACTTGCAGAAACGTTCCTTCTCTTTTTTCGTCTCACCCACTCTCCCCTTTCAACCATGACTTATTTAGGAGTGGAAGTCGAACTGAAGTGTGTGTGTGTGTCGAGTTTCAGCAGATTTGTGGCGAGTTGTCGAATGGAGTAGGGGGTAGCTAAAGGGTAGCTAAACGCCGAGTAAAAATACCTGACCGTGTTTCTCTCTGAATCCGTCTCGGTCTCGCCCGTTAAAACACGGGCCACTAACATCTGGGTTAATAATGGTTTTTTTAATGCGCATTCCGTCGTCACCGTTTACGACCTGATGCTTAAATCTACACTAGAATAACTGTTTTGATAGTGTTTTCGGAAACACATCTCTTTTGTACACTCTGGCTGCATCCAAAATGGCCCCCTCAAAATGGCACCCTATGCCCTACACACAGTACAGTAGCGCACTACTTTTTTGGGGAGCCCATTACATTTTAGTCCATGGTCAAAAGTAGTGCACTACATAGTGAATATGATGTCAATTGAAGAAGCACTCTCTAAGAACAGGAAAGCCAAACAGGGAGTTTGGAGGAAGGTATTAATAGGTGTGTAGAAAGGGTTCTACATATCCCATTTGTCGTGAAGCCGGCATTCTAAACAACTGGGGCTATTATTTCACCAAGACCTCGGCCCTAAATAACTCTCTCCCTCCTCCCATGACATTAACACCCCCTTCAACTCTCTTGCACCCCCCCCCCCCATGCAGACACTAATGACTTTTACAGCCTACTCAGTCTCCTTGTCTGCCAGCCCACTGACAACAACTGACACCCTACCATGAAGTGTGGGGGGGGGGGGGGGGGGGGGGGAGCCAGCCTGGGGCTACTGGGGCCAGGACAGGACAGGACAGTGAGGCTGAGTCATCCAGACACTCAGTTATTCAGCCAGTCAGTCACTCTCCTGTTTAAACATCAGCCACTGAATATCCTGACCATGACGGGTTGGGATTGGATGGCTGTAAGATCTGGAATGTTCCATCTGAGACAATGGAAGTCGGTTCCATTCACTGTAGTTGTTCTATCAAAGAAAGGAAAAAACAGTGTAAGACATATCTTAAAAGTACGCCAGGTCCCAGTGTCCGCTACACACACATGGCTAATCGCCTTGGTTCTATTCTTCGAACAGAACAGACACAACTCAAAGTCCACGTAGCAGCAGTCATTTTGGATATACCTGTAGAATGTAACATTGCTTCCACATGTAGCTGGATCAAGCCCTAACACAATTAAATAGAGATCTGAAAACAGTTTACTTGTCAGGTTTCTCTAGGCAAGAACCCCCCCCCCCCCCCCCCCCACCCTCACACACACACACACACACACACACACACACACACACACACACACACACACACACACACACACACACACACACACACACACACACACAGTTATACAGCAGATGTATTTTTGGATCTGCAGTCTCCTCAGAGACCATCCTAACTAATCACCTTGATCTGGAGGAGCCCACATCATACGCTACGCACGTCACAGACGTCACACTGACACACACACACTACTGACAGCGTTTATGGGAACTTAAACAACAAAGCCTGTAGTTCAACTCACTGAACCCCCTGCAGCCACCACTTTAATTGCAATCATGCACATATACAGAATGAGACACACACACACACACACACGCACACACACACACACACACACACACACACACACACACACACACACACACACACACACACACACACACACACACACACACACACACACACACACTTCTGCCATTCCGCAGAGCATCAGACCAGCGGAGTAAAATCCCTAGCAGGCATGGCATGGCTGTATTATTCTCCAAGTCTTATTTTAGGAAGTTTGTTTGGCTTTACCGCGATTTGGGCTAAGGCTCTCTGTTATTTAATTGGGCTACAGCCCTCAGCCATACCGGAGGAACCTCTGATCCACCCGCTCCTCACTTAATCAGATTTCTTACACTCTCGCAGCTGTGTGTGTGTGTGTGTGTGTGTGTGTGTGTGTGTGTGTGTGTGTGTGTGTGTGTGTGCAGACAGGCCTCTGCATGGGGTAGCTTGGAGGACCCACCTCAAATGTCCCCGCAGTGCTATCTGTATGACAAAGGATCCCATTGGAGGAAACCATAACTTCACATGTCCTCGCTATGACTTTTCATTAGTCAATGACTGACAGGCAGAGAGGCAGCTGTGATGAGAAAATGACCAGTCACTCGGAAGCTCAATGGACTAACTGTATCTCTCTCTACACACTGAGACTGACATGGCATCTGTCAGACTCATCTGGAATCTGGGTAAGGAGGGGGTGAGAACCGATGCTGATGCTCTGCAGAATGGCAGAAGTGTGTATGTGTGCGTGTGCGTGGACACAGGAGTACGTGTGTGTGTGTGTGTGTGTGTGTGTGTGTGTGTGTGTGTCTCGTTCTGTATATGTGTGTGATTGCAATTAAAGTGGTGGCTGCAGGGGTTTCAGTGAGTTGAACTATAGTCTTGGGGTGTGGAGCAGGGAAGGAGGGGCAATCCATCTGTCCACTTCAGGGGTGCCATTGATCACAGGGATCTGAGGGCGCTCGGAGCTATAAATCCCTCGGAATGCCGGGAACGCCGCAGCCGGTAAAACAAAGCTGGTGTTTTCCCTCCTGTCCCCTCTTTTAATCAGTCGCACATGAGGAGAGAGGGAATCGCAGAGAAGGAACAGAGAAGAAGGAGAGGAGAACAAGGGAAGAAGAGAGAGGAGAGGAAGAGGATGAGAAGAGTAGCGGGAAAGAGTAGAGAAGAGACGAAAGGAGAAGAGAAGGGAAGGGAATAGAAGAAAAGAGAGGAGAAGAGAAGAGAGGGCCACTCATGGCTTCCAACCTTTGGATGTATCCAGTTTTATGGTGTCCAAACAGTATTGCTGAACCCGAACCCCGACAGCTGAGAACAGGCACATGAGGTTCAAACGTTTCCGCTTTTCATGTGGAAAAAGGTACGCAAAAAACAACAAAGTGCTCAAATGGCTCCATGACATCTAGACAGGGGAGGGAGGGAGGGAGGGAGGGAGGGAGGGAGGGAGGGAGGGAGGGAGGGAGGGAGGGACAAAGAGAGAGAAACTGAAAGTATGAAACTGAGTGAGACAGAGAGACAGACTTGTTCTCCACTCAGCACTGAAGATCACTCAGCTGTAGATTAAAGCTGATAACAGCTTCATTTTTATTTGATTTAGTGAACCTTTATTTAACTAGGCAAGTCGAACAAATTCTTATTTACAATGACGGCGTCCCAAAAGGCAAATGGCCTCCTGCGGGACGGGGGCCTGGGATTAAAAATAAATAAATAAATACAAACAAATATAAATATAGGTCAAAACACACGTCACAGCAAGAGAGACAAAACAACACAACATAAAGAGAGACCTAAGACGACAACATAGCAAGGCAGCAACACAACATGGTAGCAGCACAAAACATGGTACAAACATTATTGGGCACAGTCGAACAGCACAAAAGGTCAAGAAGTTAGAGACAACAATACATCACGCAAAGCAGCCACAACTGTCAGTAAGAGTGTCCATGACTGAGTCTTTGAATGAAGAGCTGGAGATAAAACTGTCCTTTAACCAGGACCAGTGATGAATCCAGCTCTGCAGGATACCATCATCCCACCGCCAACTCCAACATATAGCCTACATTTACTGCATTTCTCTCCCCATATCCCTGGAAGTCTCTGCTTGACCCAGCCACAGACCAGACTACAAACTTCACAGACAGACTGGGAACCTGTAAGCCTACAGAAAATGTGCATAGAACAGAGGGCTTCTTTAGTTATTATTACTGCGGCTTTCACACCAGAAGAATTTGATGTGTTTGATTCAATGAGGAAATCTAAATTAGTTCACTTGAAATTGGGCCTAAAAGCACAGAGTGTGTGTGTGTGTGTGTGTGTATGTGTGTGTGTGTGTGTGTGTGTGTGTGTGTGTGTGTGTGTGTGTGCGCATACATGCATGCATGCGTGTGTGTGTGTGTGTGTGTGTGTGTGTGTGTGTGTGTGTGTGTGTGTGTGTGTGTGTGTGTGTGTGTGTGCGCATACATGCATGCATGCGTGTGTGTGTGTGTGTGTTTGAAATCTACATTTGTTCACTTGAAATTGGGCCTAAAAGCACAGTGTGTGTGTGTGTGTGTGTATATATATACATGCATGCATGTGTGTGTGTGTGTGTGTGTGTGTTTGAAATCTAAATTAGTTCACTTGAAATTGGGCCTAAAAGCACAGAGTGTGTGTGTGTGTGTGTGTGTGTGTGTGTGTGTATACATGCATGCATGTGTGTGTGTGTTTGATATCTAAATTAGTTCACTTGAAATTGGGCCTAAAGGCACAGAGAGTGTGTGTGTGTGTGTGTGTGTGTGTGTTTGAAGAGAGGGGATGATATATATTAATCTGTCTGGAGTTGAAAAATAGAAAAGCAGTAACATGTACTCCTGTGTCGTAAAGCTTTACGCCCTTGTAGTAGAAGAGTACATTTTTAGTGTCACTTATGCACCGCTTTTACATTGTTTACTATCCAAGTCGGCCATATTGTATTACAGACTGACTGCCTCAAAGTTTCCTGTGTTTTTAAGATGGAAGACGTTTTTTTCCCCCTGTTGTTCATGGGGGACCAGTTTTAATCAAAATGTTTTACCCCTACGGTCTTCCTCTTTCTGGGGCAATTAACTTGTTTGTTTGTGTCCCTCACTTTGTTCCTTCCAATGGTGGGCTAGAGAAAAGACTCTGGACACTACATACTTCATAGTTAAAAGTTAAACATCTGCTATAAATTGTCTCTCCAACGCACACGTACGCACACACATGCACACACACACACAAAGATGTGTGTGATTCAGTGTTACCTCACCACTCCATCTGCTTTCTCTCCCTCCCTTCCTCCCTCCATTTCATTAAGCGTTCAATCTGTCTTCACATGACCGCCACGAGGCGCTTGTAAGTAAGCATTTCACTGTCTACACCTGTCGTATTTCGGCGCATGTGACAAATAACATTTGATTTGATTTGATACTCCATGTTGTTGTTGTCAGTCTGTACAATGGTAGTTCAGTATAATAGCTCTGTAGTGTTCTGGTCTGGTACAGTAACATTAACATCCCATTCCCTCCTAAAGCCAGAACCAGACCGCTGTGTTGACCAGCCCTAGCTAGCCGTACTACAGCACACTACACTTGCACCATTAACCCTCATCAAGTGATTGCCTCTAAAGAGCCCGGAGCCTCGATCACAATTACAATTACAGCCATGTTGAAGCATTCTCTTTCTGAGGACCTGCCAACCACATCACACAGCTCTGGTCATTCAGAAAGATAGCCTACATTACCCACTGCTGCTTTAATTCAATTTACCACGCCTCAGTGACAACAATTATTTTCCTTTCTCTCTGTGACGAGGCTCGAGCACTGAAACCGCGCGCGTGTTGGTGTGTGCTACGACGCAGCGAAGAGCGGCCAAGGAGCTGAAGGTTTTTTGGCGAAGCTGCCGCCCCACATTCTGCCCAACTCAAGGCTCTGTGAAGAATGTTCCAGAACAATTAATGAATGGAATATTTACATTGAAATGGTTAGGGAGAGGAGATTAGAAGGATACGGTTCCAAAAACGACACATGGACACACTGCTAATACAAAGACAATTTAGTCCAATTGTTGCATTTGATTCCAACATTTGGGTTATGTTGAGTTGTGGTAAGTCTACCAACTATTGCCACATTTACGGTGCGTTGTCTGCCAAACCACGAGGAATGGAGGGAAAGCGAGAGAGACAAGAGAGAGGGATTAAGAGAGAGAGAGCAAGGGAGAATGTGGCTTCACTCAGAGTAAGAGAAATGAGGTGGTTCAATCGTCTTTGACCATCCTCATCCCCTCCTCCGGACTAGCCAGAGGATGTGTGCTTTCAGCTGTACCCCCCCTTCCAACAGTGGGACCAAGAGGAGAAACGTGAGACATCGGTAATCAAATGAAAATAATACATTGTTTACTATAGAATAGTACAGTTCTTACTATAGAATTCTGTAGTAAACTGTTGTATATTGTAGAATATATCAATAATGCGTAGTACTTACTTTGGGCGCAGTGGTTTAAGGCACTGTGCTAGAGGCGTCACTACAGACACTCTGGTTCAAATCCAGGCTGTATCACAACTGGCCGTGATTGGGAGTCCCATTGAACGGCACACAATTGGCCCAGCGTCGTCCGGGTTTGGCCGGTGTAGGCCGTCATTGTAAATAAGAATTTGTTCTTAACTGACTCGCCTAGTTAAATAAATAAAACTTCAGAAGTGTACTGTAGAATACTATAGTAAATACTACAGTATTATCCACAAAAAAATCACTGTAGTAAATACTACAGTATTGTCAGCAAAAACACAACATTTTTTTTAAACGATAGTAAATACTACACTATTTAATTTGCATATACCCTTCACATTCCCCTCCCCCATATACCAATTTGTGAGAAACCTACATGACAAGTATAGATCATACAGTCCCTTTAGAAAGTATTCACAGAAGTGAATTATGGCAATGTTGCATGCAGGTGGAGTTTGGGAAAATGGCGGATGCGGATGTTCGCATCAGATGGCGTGCTGAGTGGAGATGAGTGAGAAGAATTAGGTTACAGTGGCGATTGCAAAAGGAAATAAGAGAAGTAAAGTGGTTGTGGAAACTAGTAAATCCAAACCTAGATCTGATTCTTTTCGGTTGGGAATATAGATTTTGGATCCATGTTGTTAACTGGGAGATCCGTTTGAAGTCTCTATTCAAATTGTGGATGCATTGGATGAGGTGGCGTCGATGTGAATAATGAGAAGTGGCCTTCTTTAGTTTTTTTTGGTGTTTTACTATGGAACAGAAGGTGTGTGCTTTGTGACTCAAGAAGATGTCAGATTGGAATGTGTTGTGTGTGGATCTTTGAAGCAGGGCGCCTATCAAGGGTCTTATCTCTGAGGTGGTGCTAGAAGTAAATGCAAAAGGATATGCGTGAAGAATCGGATCAAGTGGTTGGTGCACAACGACTGACCCGCATGGTAGATGGGAGTGCGGATTGTTTTTTGATGAAGAGTCTCTCCCGTCTCACATGTATTTGGGTTATATGAGATTACCTGTGAGAGCCTTTCGTGCCCAAACCCATGCAGTGTGATGAATGTAAATGATTTGGTCATGTGTCAAGTGTACGTAGACTTGGAGGAGTGTTCTATGGAAGGTGAACATAAATGTTTCAGTTGTGGTGGTGAACATGCTCCCGAATTTCTGAAGTGCTCTGTTAGGGTGACAGAGACGGGGGTGGAAAGAATGAGGCCTGTCCGGAATGTATCCTATCTGGAGGCGTTGAGAAGAGTGGAAGAAAGGCGTGATGTTGAAGAAGTAATGATACTGTAGTAGGAGTACAGACAGATGATGATGTTCCGTGTCAACAGAGGGATCCTGACATGTTGCATGTTTAGAAGGTGGACTTTGTAGAGTTTATTGCTTTGGCACAACGCAAACGGAGAGGAGATCGGAGAAAATAGGCATCATTGTGAGTGCGGCTGAACGTTTTTTTTTGGGACTATGGGATATTTCTGCAGAGGAATTATAAGGAATCCTGTCGATGAATCCTCTGTCCTCACAGGCACCTGAGCCTGTGTAGGGATGTGATTTGAATTTGACTGAACGAGTGGGATGGTTGTTTGATTTTTTATTTTATTTTGTATTATATCAGGTCCCCCGCCCCTCTTCCTGCAATGGAATATGTCTTGTTTCAATACCCCATACAGTAGGTGGTGGTAATACACCAATAGGTGTAGTTGTCCATAAAACTTTAAAGAAGATGAAATTATTCACACACCTTGACTTTTTCCACATTTTATTGTGCTATGAAGTGGTATTAAAATGTATTTGTCATTTTTTGGTCAATGATCTACACAAACTCTGTAATGCCAAAGCGGAAGAAAAAGTAATAAAAAGGAGAGGCATTTCAACGTTAATTTATAATTAATTTTTTGGGGGGGCAGAAATGCATTCTGGAACATTTTAACTTTCATGTGCCTTAATAACAAACATGTATGACATCTGTAAATACGAATAAACATTTAAAATGGCATGCCAAGAAATGAGTTTGGATTGGTCTGCCATGTAGCATGCTTCTGTCTATAACATGAGCTTCTCAGTATGTGTGGATAATCCTTTCTAACGCTGCTTTTTTTTTTTTTTTTACAAATTAAGATATCATGAAGAACTGAAAAAGTTTTCCTACAGCTCTCAACAGTGCTGCCCTGAAGTTAATAGCACTATCGACAAAGATCAGTGGGAAAAAGTTGTGATGGACTACTATCTGGAGGACAAATCGTGCCATGCTGACTCTCTCTGACTCTTAAAAACAATCAGACAATGAGGAAATCCCTAATTTTAGTAAAAACATGTTCTTGGAACCAGACATTGTAGAGGCTTCTGATGACAGTGGTGAGGAAGAAAGTTAATGGGGAAGAAGTTGACCAAGTTTTGAAATCAGTCGAATGCCCGGTGGAAGCAGAGAGATAATAACTCAATCTGGAGAGAGCACAAAAGAGAACACAAAAAGGCTGTTGTATAAAACACCTGTCTCCAGCTAACATCTTCAAACGAAGGGCAGCCATGGCATCCATGACAGAGAGGGAGAAGCGTTCATCGATGTATACGAGTCTAGCTACATTTTCAGATATTATATGTTTCTAATTTTGTCAGAAAGTTGTTTTCATTGCAAGTTAAAGCGTACTGTTGGCTAGCTAGCTAAAGTTAGCTGGCTGGCTCGCTAGCTAACGTTACATGTATGATCTGTGTAGTAATATTATTCTTATCTCAGAAATCCATTTGCATTGCTAGTTATAGCCTAATGTGCTAGAAGCGTCACTACAGACCCTGGTTTGATTCCAGGCTGTATCACAACTGGCCGTGATTGGGAGTTGCATAGGGCGGCATACAATGGGCCCAGCATCGTTAGGGTTTGGCCGGGGTAGGCATTCATTGTAAATAACAATTTGTTCTTAACTGACTTGCCTAGTTAAATAAAGGTTAAATAAAAAAATATATTATGTAACCTAGTTGGTTAGCTTTAGCTACCTGCAGATTCATGCGTGGAAGTATTACCATGTTCAAGACAACTGGGAACTCAGAAAAATACGAAGTCAAATCATGACGTCGGTGATCTTCAGGTCGAAAAGTCAGAGCTCTAGAACGAAACCCAGAGTTCCCGAGTTGGAATTCTGAGTTGGATGACCATTCAAATCGTTTTTTCCCAGTCGGAGATTTCCGAGTTCCCAGTTGTTTTCAATGCAGCATTAGAGTTGGGATTATGGTTCATTGTTTAGCTAGCTAGCTACATGTCTAAACAAAAGACTCCACTATGCAAGTAACCATTTCACTGTACCGTTTACACCTTCTGTATCCTGTGCATGTGACAAATACACTTCGATTTTATTTGATATAGTGTGTGTTTACCAGAGACGGCAATGTGAAGAACAACATGACCTGCACCAAAATCAGATTAGGATATAGGCCAAGGACTAGAAGTTTATTTTTACTACTACTTTTTGCTACTACTTTCACCATTTTTAGTCTTGAAAATCTTTGGTTGTATACTACACTGTGAATCCTTACAGAGATGAGTGGGGCTAAGGCTTAAGAGGGTGTGAACGATGCTGAATGGGTGTTGACAAAGAAGAGCTCTCCAGTAGGTGTACCAAATCATTTACGGGCCATTTTCTCAAAAGTGGGGTTACAAGGTTACAAGTTTATCAAAGCAGAATTACTTAATTTTTTAACTAGGCAAGTCAGTTAAGAACAAATTCTTATTGAAAAATATGGCCTACCCCAGCCAATTGTGGACCACCCTATGGGACTCCCAATCACTGATGGATGTGATACAGCCTGGATTTGAACCAGGGGCTGTAGTAATACCTCTTGCACTGAGATGCAGTGCCTTAAACCGCTGCGCCACTTGGGAATACTTTCCCATTGTTCCTCAACAGCAGTGTATGATATACCATTTTCTAGCTCTGAGTCTCTACTTTTAACCAATGTAGAAAACACCATTTCGAAACACCACTGAATCCAGGTGGTGGGTCACAATTTAATCAATTTTAAATTCAGGCTGTAACACAACAAAATGTGGAAAAAGTCAAGGGGTGTGAATACTTTCTGAAAGCACTGTATATTGTGTTCCCTACAGGTTATAGATTAGACCAGAAACACTGAACTATCCGTTCAGACCCCAGTCCTACCTAAATACAGGTCATGAAAAATGTGCTCTTTTAGTATTTCTCCAGTGAGTTACCTCAAGGAGAATAAAACAAAAACACTATAGTAAATACTACAGTAATTTACTGCAGTGAATAAAACAGTAAAGTCCGCAAAAACACTACAGTGAATACTATTGAAGTTATACCACAGTATAGTATTTTCTGCTTCCCAAAGAGGGTGAGTCCAGGACCTTTCTGGTTGCGACAAGAAGAAGTTACCAGCAATTGCACTCGCAACCAATCCGAGATGCCAGCACAACCAAGAATTGAACAACGAGAACAGAGCTATGGAATTGGCCCGAAACTAGAAGAGGAGCGTCTCTCATTTTTACATTTACATTTTAGTCATTTAGCAGACGCTCTTATCCAGAGCGACTTACAGTAGAGTGCATACATTTTATTACATTCTTTTAAATACTGGCCCCCCGTGGGAATCAAACCCACAACACTCCTCTCCGTCTCTACCGTGAACATTTCATTCAACAGTAAAGTTATAAAACTTTGCAACTTATGTTATCTTTTTCTGAAATCAGAAGTTTTGTCTGCTGTTTTCGATTGGAATATCTAGCACTAGCAGGTAAGATCAGTGTATTAGGCTACATACATCACGTTAGTACAGTTGGCTACCAACTTAAGCTAGCTAGCTAGGTAGCTACAGTATTTACAGTAACAGTAGCTAGCTGCATGTTTTGACAGGTTGTCAAAATAGTTTGTCCCATCATCATCATCATCATCAAAAAAAGGTCTAATGTCAGCCCCAATATTTCCATACTAGTCTGAAATCGTAAATTGTGATTTTATAGTAGGCCTATGTTTGTCACACCCAGCTATCCAACGTTAGCTACTTTGAAATTACTAACAAATGTTACTGTAGCTAGCTAGTAGCTAGCCTTGGATATTGAATAAACTTGAACTTGCTTACGTGTGTGTGGGTGTGTGTGTGTTCTAATGTGCTGAGCAAGTTTAGATGTTCGGTAGAGGCTAGACAATATTTATTTAATGTTCCATTTATACATCCAATCTGCTCACTGTGATAAAATTGGACATCTTAAACTAATCATTACAAACTTTCCCCCGTATTTCCATAGCAGACAGGGAGCTGCCCAGCTTCAATAAGTTGCTAGACGGGAGCCTTGTACTAGCATTTGTTCTTAACTGACTTGCCTGGTTAAATGAAAAAAAATGGACCATTGAGAGAAAATGTCCACTGAACTCTTGGTTGTGCAACCTGAACTGATGAGCGATATCCTCGGCGCAATGGATAACGCATCTGACTACGCATCAGAAAATCTAGGTTTGACAACTGGCTGGCTCGTTACCTTTAAATCATTATTGTTGTGGGATAAATGAAGTTGTTATTGAATTTAAGTGAAGAATAAAATAACCTGTTATCCAACAGACCGTAAATCTTCTCTGTCCACATCAAATAAGGAGGTCTGGTCTGGTCTCACTGTTTATGTAGGCCTACTCTAGATGTTACAAGACGCATTTTTGAAACTTTGATTTCTCAAAAATGTTTTGCTTTCCCACTCTTGATAGGTAATGTAGGTTTTCAGCTAGCTATTGCAGGTAGTCTGGCAGTCAAATAACTAGAAAAGACTCTTCCAGAACATACCAGAGCAGAGTGTTATGTACTGCTAATGTAATCTAACTCCAAGGGCATTGCTCTGACTTTATTTTTTAACTAGGCAAGTCAGTTAAGAACAAATTCTTCCTAGGAACAGTGGGTTAACTGCCTTGTTTAGGGGCAGAACGACAGATTTGTTCCTTGTCAGCTCGGGGATTCGATCTTGCAACCTTTCGGTTACTAGTCCAACGCTCTAACCACTAGGCTACGCTGCCCCGCCGCCTCTGCTCATGTAGCTGGCAGACACACTGAGATCTTAAACCCAGTCTGGAGAGGGGGACTAGAGGGGGACTAGGAAGAGAGGTAGAAGCAGGGTGGGTAAAGCCCCCAAGCCCTGTCCTGGACTGGACAACCTAGAGAGGGCCAGGGACCAGACTAGAGGCAGCAGGTTTGCCTACCCTGTTCCCAAAGAGTGCCTCATTTAGGGGGACAAATTAGGAGATATTGGCTGGTAGTCTGGACAGTGCAGGGTAGACAGTAGGCTTGGGCAGTAGTCCCAGGGAAGTCCCCTCAGTGCAGTCACATAAAGTCTGGCTGAGTGTGGCTCCTAAAGTTTTACTGGCTGACATTATCAACCCTTCCCTGCCCGTGTTACAGCAGGGCTGTATAATATAACAATATATAGTATATGCCATTTAGCAGGCACTTTTATCCAAAGTAACTAAAGGCGTATGCATACATACACGTAGGATCGATTTGCTCCTAGCAGAACTCGGCCAGACGACGTGAACGTCTCTGCTTGGGTACTTCCTTAAAATACCTTTGCTTGCAAAACAAGATAAAAGTGGCAATATTACTGTTTGTCCTTCTTGAGACGCCATAGCAACAAGTACACTTCCTCAAAGTAGTCCGAATTAATCTAAGATAACTCAAGAAATCTGCAATAAATCTTGACGTTTTTAGTCTTAGTCACACAATTTACATGTAACTAAGATGTTTGGTGCAGCATTTCTCAAGTGGAAACACTTAATTAAAGAATCCCTAGTGTTGACCAATCACCGACAAAGGGGCGTAGACTTCGGCAACTGAACTTCAACAAAGGAAAAAACCTTGCCGAACGCTGCCGAACACCAAAACGAACAAAACGTCACTATAATATATGCTCAAACTGTTTCAACTGGGAATCATACAGGAAGCATTACAGTCATGCGTGCATACATTTTAACCATGGTCCCGAGAATTGAACCCATGCATTAAAGCGCCATGCTCTACCAACTGAGCTACAGAGGACAAGGGACATGGTACAGAACAGAGCAGAACATTCTACATACGTAAATCTAAAGTTAAAATGGCCAAATCACTTCCCCAGAAAAGCTCTGCTGGGGAAACATAGAGAGGAGAAGCAGGGCGAGTGAAGGATAGAGAAGCGGTAAATAACAAAACACCAAGCTATCCGTCCATTCGGGTTATTTCTCCAAACTGATTTGACACACTCAATCTATCCACCTCCATAATAACCTATGCCTGCCTGCGCTGGACCACTGCTGGGCCGGATTAGGCTGCAGGGTTTATGCATGCCCTAACACTGTCATTATCCTTGAAGGCGGCTTCAAAGTCACTGCCAAGGCATCGGAATAACCGTTTCCAACCCTTTCCAAGCTGATTTATGACAACAGTGTTGCGTTACAGTCCTACAGTCCATTGGAAGGTGATTGTGTTACAGTGTTTTTCCCACCAGCTCAACACGTCTCGGGATAAACCGGAGTGACACGCTGCCCGCTGGTGCCCATTCATGGACAGCTAATCACATTATGATGGGGGCCCCTGTTGTCAAAATACGACTATTAGCGAGGGAAGAAACACAACATTATGAATCGTCCTGGGTAATGGGCCGGGTGAAAATGTGGAACAGAATTGAGACACAGACACGGGGTCTCTGGCCCACAGCAACCTGCGCCGAGGACAGGAGGAGGGAGCGGAAGCGGGAGAGAGCGAGGGAGTGAGGGGGAAAAGAAAGAGCAAGAAAAACAAAGAAGTGAGTGGGCGAGTAAGAAAGAGAAAAAGATATTCAACCCTACGAGAGAGAGAGAGAGAGAGAGAGAGAGAGAGAGAGAGAGAGAGAGAGAGAGAGAGAGAGAGAGAGAGATTAGAGACTGGAGGTATCAAGTCAACCCTGCAGCACGGCAAGGCACACTTTCACTTCACACAGGTAGCTGGAGAGGCTTGTAGAGGACTGGAGCTCGTAAACGCAGTAAGCAGCTCTTTATTTTCACACCAGTCGTGACTTTTACAAGCTGTGGGTGTGTGGCCGGGGCAGGGCAGGAACACTAACAGGGCTATACATGCCCACTCTCTTTCAATCTCACACACACTCATTGCTGTACAGTATAGTATTGCCTGCTGCTCTGACAAACTCTTTGCTATTCACATTCCATCCCTAAAAGGCTGCGATAGTTTTACACATTTACACTTCATCACACTTGTCATTTAGCAGATGCCCTTGACATGTCCAGATGGCACTTACGAAATAGTCACGACGAGCAAACAGCTGAGTTTGGATCCTATTTTCCAAAAAAAACATGCCAAAGGCATGGCGATAACTTTGCTTAAGGAAACAGGAAGAAAGCCATTGGCAGGAGAGAGATGCTGGGTTGGGTAAGGTTGGCTTGGCTGGTGTCATGGTGGTCTGAAAGCAAGACCTGCACGGACCACACATGAAGCTGTGGACCTGGACCAAGAGACGGGGAGGGAGGCGAGGGGGGGGGGGGGGGGGGGTAGTGTCCTCACCTCTACCCTTTCCCTCCCCGCTTCTATCCTCTCCACTGCCCACTCCCTCCTTCCAATCCCTCCATACTCTCTGTCCTGCCTCACTCCGTACCTAAAACACAACTGCCCAATCACAAGACTCTGCTCATGACGTAACCTACACAGATCTCTACAATCAAATTGCTGAATCACATCGACACAAACTGTAGTTCTATGATCCTAACATGAACCCCTCCCCCCTTTTAACAGGGACACGCTTTGGTAATTAACAGGCATCCACGAGCTCTACGAATGCTGCTTTGGAGGGGCGCTGCTATGTGTGTATGCGTGTGTGTGTGTGTCAGTGGAGGCTGATGAGGGGAGGACGGCTCATAATAATGGCCCGGAACGGAGAGGATGGAATGGCATCAAACACCTGGAAACCATATTGTTTTGATACCATTACGCTGATTTCTGCACCAGTCATTACCACGAGCCCGTTCTCCCCGAATTAAGGTGTCGCCAACCTCCTGAGGTGTTTGTATGTGTGGTAATGAGGTTACAGTGCGTTGTGCGGTAGGGGTTGGTGAAGCGTGTCAGGGTGGGGTGAGGGGGATAAGGGGTTCTAGCGCATTAAGCTGGTGGATGACTAAGGTGAAAGTGCAAGCACATGAGAGGGGTGGTGTGGGCCCATGGGGACGGTATGAGAGGGTGTTCCTGTGTTGGGGCTCAGGGCTGGGGGTGAGGGTTTATAAGACTGGGCTGGGAAATGTCAGGGTTTTGAGGGTGTGAATTGGCAGAGGGTTGGGGTGAGGATGCATGGGGTAAGGTGGCGCAGATGATACGTCAAGGGTTGTGGGGGGTGAGGGTGCACTAGCTAGGTGGGGTTGGACTATGGGTTATGGGGTGGACTATGGGTTATGGGGGTGAGTGAGTTGGCTAATGGCTGAGAGCTCTGCCTGTCTGCCTGCCCTCATTGTGCTGACTCAGTATTACTCGCTCCAGCTTGGCCCATAATCACAGGATCCACACTCTGGAGGGAGGGATGACGAGGCAAGAAAAGGAGAGAAAAGAAAGGGTAGATGAGGGAGTTATGTGGAATAAAGGGAATTTAAAGTGGAAGATGCCCTGGGGTGATCCAGAGGCCTATAAATCTCTAGATAGAGAAGAGGGTGCAGAGTCAAACATGATATGTTAACAGCTGTAAACTCACCCCCCTCCTCACCCCTCCTCTCTGCACGTCCCACCCTGCAGCCTCAGGGCAGCTGCTTTCTGATTGGCATCTGGCTAATTTCGGTGAGCTCCCTATCTCTCAATCTCTCTCTCTCTGTCTCTGTGTGTGTGTGTGTGTGTGTCTTGCATCTTTCTCTCCCCACCTCATCTCACCACGTGTCCTCTATGACAGCTCCTCAGCGGGATGGTGACTACTCTTTATGATAGGATGGTGAATACACTTTATGATAGGATGGTGAATACACTTTATGATAGGATGGTGAATACACTTTATGATAGGATGGTGAATACACTTTATGATAGGATGGTGAATACACTTTATGATAGGATGGTGAATACACTTTATGATAGGATGGTGAATACACTTTATGATAGGATGGTGAATACACTTTATGATAGGATGGTGAATACTCTTTATGATAGGATGGTGAATACTCTTTATGATAGGATGGTGAATACACTTTACAGGGCATAGTGCCGAATACTCTTCATAGGTGAAACTTGAGCCTGAACTTCGAGCTTGCTAGCACCTGATTCAGAAAAGTGGAAGAAGGGAACCATTATTTCAGAGTAAAAACCAATTGCTGAATTCACACAGAACATATGATCATAAAAGAAAACTCCCAGAGTAAAACGTTGTCCCGTTACTCATTATCAGACAGACACCAAAACGTGTGACTAGCCCATCATATCCCCCTGGCAGCCATGGCAACCTCAGTGCTGACAAAGGAAGGCGAATCAGGGAGGTGCTTACTGCGTGGTCGGCTACATCTGGCCAGTCCCTGCTACTGATATTGATTAGTGTGGCAGGAGGACATCACGGGGGCTTTGGTGGATTCCACAGTTCTTATCTACCTTATCTAAGTCTTCCTTAACTCAAGGGCTATGGCTGCGTTGTGTCTCCACAATTTTTAGTCTGGAAGTCCATCGCTCCCTTGCCTGTCTCGCTCGCGTGGGAGGGAAACGTTGTTAACCCCAGTAAAGAGACAACAAAGCAAAATATTTCACAAGCCAGCCAGGAGTTGAGTCTAGAATATTCTTACCTGTAGTCAGACACCGTATTCATTGCGCCACTGGCCCACTGTGGAGATGAACAATGGACTTTTGCTGTTGCTCCCATTGTGGCTGAAAGCACATTGCCCTCTGGCTAGTGGAGAGGAGGGGAGGAGGACTTTCAAACTCAAGTGACACACACACATTGTTGCTTACTCCATGAGTGGAACAACATTATCCTCCTGCCTGTCTCTCTCTTCCTCCTTCCCTCTCTCTGGGTCCCCTGAGGGTAACTCTAGCCCCACTCATTACCTCCCTCCCTGATGAAAACCTCACAAGACCTGACGGCAAATTCCTGCTTGCTTTACAACCCTCTCGCCTAATAGGTGATTACCCAGCTGGCTTAATAGGGCTAGGGGGCAGTATTGACACGGCTGGATAAAAAACATACCCGATTTAATCCGGTTACCACTCCTACCCAGTAACTAGAATATGCATATACTTATTACATATGGATAGAAAACACCCTAAAGTTTCTAAAACTGTTTGAATGGTGTCTGTGAGTATAACAGAACTCAAATGGCAGGTCAAAACCTGAGAGATTCCTTTACAGGAAGTGGCCTGTCTGACCATTTCTTGAACTCTTTTCCATCTCTATCTTTTACTAAGGATCTCTGCTCTAACGTGACAGTTCCCACGTCGTCCATAGGCGCTCAGAGCCCGGGAAAAAACAGAATGTCGTCATTCCAGCCCCAGGCTGAAACACATTATCGCCTTTCTCAAGTGGCCGATCAAGGGACTCTGGGCTTATGCGCGTGACCCGACCGCCCCCGCCTTTGTGATTTTTTCCTCTGTTTGCCGAAAAGGAGATTCCCTGTCGGAATATTATCGCTTTTCTACGAGAAAAATGGCGTAAAAATGTATTTTAAACAGCGGTTGACATGCTTCGAAGTACGGTAATGGAATATTTCGAATTTTATTGTCACGAATTGCGCCATGCGCGCGACACTTCTTTACCATTTCGGATAGTGTCTGGAACGCACGAACAAAACGCCGCTATTCGGATATAACGATGGATTATTTTGGACCAAACCAACATTTGTTATTGAAGTAGACGTCCTGGGAGTGCATTCTGACGAAGACAACAAAAGGTAATCAAACTTTTATAATAGTAAATATGATTATGGTGAGTGCTAAACTTGCCGGGTGTCTAAATAGCGAGCCCGTGATGCCTGGGCTATGTACTTAGAATATTGCAAAATGTGCTTTCACCAAAAAGCTATTTTAAAATCGGACATATCGAGTGCATAGAGGAGGTCTGTATCTATAATTCTTAAAATAATTGTTATGCTTTTTGTGAACGTTTATCGTGAGTAATTTAGTAAAATGTTAGCGAATTCCCCGGAAGTTTGCGGGGGGTATGCTAGTTCTGAACGTCACATGCTAATGTAAAAAGCTGTTTTTTGATATAAATATGAACTTGATTGAACAAAACATGCATGTATTGTATAACATAATGTCCTAGGGTTGTCATCTGATGAAGATCATCAAAGGTGAGTGCTGCATTTAGCTGTCTTCTGGGTTTTGGTGACATTATATGCTGGCTTGAAAAATGGGTGTCTGATTATTTCTGGCTTGGTACTCTGCTGACATAATCTAATGTTTTGCTTTCGTTGTAAAGCCTTTTTGAAATCGGACAGTGTGGTTAGATTAACGAGAGTCTTGTCTTTAAATAGCTGTAAAATAGTCATATGTTTGAGAAATTGAAGTAATAGGATTTTTAAGGTTTTGAAAATCGCGCCACAGGCTGCCAGTGGCTGTTACGTAGGTGGGACGCCAGCGTCCCACCTAGCCCATAGAGGTTAAATAAAACCTCTGTCATTTTCAACCTTTTTCCTCTCCTCACCACTCCACTCCTCCCCACCCCACTCTTCCTCACTCCACTCCTCCCCACTCCACTCCACTTCTCTCCTCTCCTCTTCACTCCACTATACTCCTCTCCTCACCACTCCTCACCACTCCACTCCTCACCACCCCACTCCACTACACTCCTCTCCTCCCACTCCTCTCCTCTCCTCACCACTCCACTCCTCTCCTCACCACCCCACTCCTCTCCTCCCCACTCCTCACCACCCCACTCCTCTCCTCTCCTCACCACTCCACTCCACTCCTCACCACCCCTCTCCTCCCCACTCCTCACCACCCCACTCCTCACCACCCCACTCCTCTCCTCACCACCCCTCTCCACTCCTCTCCTCCCCACTCCTCACCACCCCACTCCTCTCCTCACCACTCCACTCCACTCCTCACCACCCCTCTCCTCTCCTCTCCTCCCCACTCCTCTCCACTCCTCTCCTCCCCACTCCACTGTCTGTCTGTGCACAAGCCCAACATTGGAGAGCTTAAACACTCTGACGCACACTCTTGGAAAAGCAACGTATTATTAATCGCTAGCTAAAGTTCTTTCTAGCAAAAAAAAGTCACAGCCGCTGTTTAATCATAGTACAAAAACTACTTACAAACTATTCAGAGTGGTATTCTACATCTGGAGGAAAACATAATTTAAGCCCTGCTACTCTCTATAGAGACAGAATGGACTTGCTAGCTCCAAAATCACCAGAGCTGGAGAGAACTAGGGCTGCTTCCCAATTAGCACCCTATCCCCTATATAGTGCACTACATTTGTCCTATGGGCCCTGGCCAAAAGCAGTGCACTAATTAGTGAAATAGGGTGCCATTTGAGATGGGCTACAGCCCAACAAAAACACGACAGCAGATGTAGATGTATTACATCAAATTCTTCTCTAATGAATTACCTTAACCTCAACTGCATCTAATGAATTACCTTAACCTCAACTGCATCTAATGAATCGTCAAGTTGGAATGTCTCATACTGCCTGTGCACCGCGACAGTGACGCAAACAAGACCCAAACACATAGGACAAAAATTACAGTCAATACTACAACAGTGAATTTCTATGTACTGCATATATAGGAGTTGCTGTAAGTGTGGATGTGGTTTAGCTTGAAATCTCTTTCAACTGAGTACAAACTAGAGGTCGACCGATTAAATAGGCATGGCCGATTAATTAGGGCCGTTTTCATAACAATCGGTAATCGGCATTTTTGGACGCCGATTATGGCCGATTACATTGCACTCCACGAGGAGACTGCGTGTCAGGCTGACCACCTGTTACGGGAGTGCAGCAAGGAGCCAAGGTAAGTTGCTAGCTAGCATTAAACTTATCTTATAAAAAACAATCAATTTTCACATAATCACTAGTTAACTACACATGGTTGATGATATTACTAGTTTATCTAGCTTGTCCTGCGTTGCATATAATCGATGCGGTGCCTGTTAATTTATCATCGAACGTACAAATTTGTAATAATGACAATTACAACATTTAAAAAAAGCCGATGTTCTGTGTTTGTACTAGAGGTCGACCAATTATGATTTTTCAACGCCGATGCCGATTATTGGAGGACCAAAAAAAGCCGATACCAATTAATCCGGACGATTAATCGGTATCGGCTTTTTTTGGTCCTAATTCAAGGACCCTAATGGAAGTCTGAGCATGCCCCCCTAGTTCTTAATATGATCATGTATCAGTGTCACTGTCATGTGAGGTAAGACCCGGGGGACCTGCTAACAGGCCTATTAACAATACACACGCACACACACACACACACAGAGATACACCCCTGTAATTAGTCAAACAGGACAGGACAGAGTGGGATAACCAAACCACATTGCCATCATACTGTCACCTGATCCACAACAGAGACGCCTGCTCGCCCACAGCGCGTCAACTGATACGCAATCACATCTACTCCAACGCTAACCACTCTCAGGGCAGTCTCTATGGGATAGACACACACAGACACACACACACAAGAACAGAAGAGGTCCTCCCACTCAAAAGAAAGCCAATGCAAATACTGTACACTGCACTGAATATGAAGAAAGAGGTTTCGTACAACAGAAGGGTGAAAACAGGGTTAAGGCTGCTTCAATCCAGGCTGCTTCAAGCCAGGGCTGACCTGAGAGCATCTCGCGTTGACAAATCTAGTTTTTATGTCCAGAGATCCATCTACGATGACCTCTCATTGGACCCCAGCCCATCATGCGGATGATGAGGACATTGACAGAGATACATAGAGTCCATCGTGATGAGCTAAGCCCTCTGTTTGTGAAGGACTATCTGTCTGCTGTACACACACACACACACACACACACACACACACACACACACACACACACACACACACACACACACACACACACACACACACACACACACACACACACACACACACACACACACACCCCCCTGACCTTGGCAGGCTAACTGTCTCCTCCTATTGTTCCAGAAGACATCAAGCCAATAAAAACAGAACATCTCCCCTTGAGACTGACCTGAGAAATGGTCGCTTCACATGCATCTACCCACGCAGAAGTGCAATGCGTGAGATAAAGTGCAGTGTAGTTAAAGGGTTTAAGCTTGAATGATAGGAAGAATAATTCATGAAGTGTTTCAGAGTGGGAGTGCTGACCTAGGATCAGGTCACCACTGTCCATATACCGTACATCTATCCATTGTGACCTAAAAGGCAAAACCGATCCTATTGCAGCACTCCTACTTTGAGATGCTTTGTCTATATATGCAGGCCCTGGAGTTTGCCTGATGTCCAAACTGAATTCAACCTACTAAATTGCAATAGTGTTGCTCTTCACGTATAGTGACACCCAGCATGAATTCAGTTTGGACACCCTGGAGTATCCCAGGCAGCAATAGCATGTCCCAGCAGGTTAGGTTAGTGAACAACATGTTACGTTACAGTTTTTAGATGGCACACAGGGGAACACAAAAGAGACCATTGAGCCCAGGTATGTCAATGGTCTGCAATAAAGAGACGCTGGAGCTAGCTGAAAGGCTTCATAAAAACACGACATCGGATATCTGCTAATAAAATAGCTCAACGCACCCAGCGGTCAGGCGGGACATTTTTTGACATTTCTAATGAGTCACCCTGGGCAAGCACAGATGGGTGTGGAGGAGGAAGGATGGTGATGCAAGGAGACCCTTTCCCTCGACTACACCTTACCCCCGAAACCGCCACACCATGTGAAGGCCATGTGACGACAAGCTCTGGCCTGTGCTCTGCGAAATCTACCTCTACACACACCTCATTTAACATCGGAACTACAGCGCACTGTCACGAGGGGGATCAAGAGTCATACACGTGCAGACACATGCACGAGCGTGCGCGCACACAGGCACTCACACACACACACACTGCGACTGTTTAAATCAGGCAGTCTCCCTCTTAACCACAGTCACCTCAGATTGTTATGGAAAAATATGCAGTTATGTCGCTGAAAGGAAAATATATTAAAAGGAAATTAAAGTCTTCGGTTCAGCAGCACGTCTGATGCTTGTTTGCGTTAGGTTAGGGCGTACCACTTCAAACGGCAGCAGGGGGTGGAGGGTTATCGTGTGCCACACTATGTTTACCCCCACCCCTCCCTCTGGGAGAGGTCAGACCCCTCTCCATAGCTCCAGTTTAATTGCTATCAGATTATTTTCTCTCTAAAACAGGAATCAATTGCGTGGTGCTGGACCGAGCCTTTCTCTGCTGCTTAGAGGGTTACCGCTACGTCGGCTTTGTTCTGCTTCTCCACTTTGTTCTCTGCGCCAAGTCTGACGAAAGAAATACAACAACTAAGCAACATGGCCCATAATCTAATAAGAGGATGGTCATGGCCAAGACCAGTCATCGTCCACCGTCCATTTGATCAGTGTCTGGTGGCTAAAGGTTTAGATAGAACATTACCAAGCCATGTCTCTTCTGGGCTGTGGACAAAACTCACACAGTCGACAGCAGAGTTGGGGTCAATTCCAATGTAATTTCTAATTCCAAATTGGATTTGTAGCAGTCTACCCCCCAAAATTGGGAATTGAATTTGAATTGTAAAAAAAAATCTTACCCGGAATTGAATTGTAATTTAGACTGACTGAATATGATTTTAATTGGAATTGAAGAAAACCATCCTTGGAATAGAACTAGAATTGAATTGGAATTTGAAAATAAAAACATGGAACTGGAATTTAGATTTTTTTTTAAACTATAATTTTTAACTATAATTAACTATAATTGTGCAAATTCCAGTTACTGGAGTTAATGCATTGAGCATTGAAATAAAAATGTCCAGATAGATTATTTTGATCTAATTAAAGTGATAGTTCACCCAAATGACATATTGGTTTCCTTACCCTTAAGCAGTCTATGAACTATGGCATTGCCACTTTGTAATTTGGGTGAACTATCCTTTAAGGATGCCTTTAATATGGAGGCAAAATTCTTTACTCATTTACTCTGTATTGCTTTATACTTACACATTTGCCATTTAGCAGATCATTTTGTCCAAAGTAATTTACAGTCATGCATGCAATTTTTTTTTACATAAAGGCAGTCCCAAGTATCAAATCCACTATTCTGACATGGCAAAAGCCATGCCCTCCTAACAACTGATCTACATGGACCACAACATGTTGTATTGCTTACTTTTAGCCCCCCCAAAAATACGTTTTAAATGGTGTCAGGGGGCTGATTAACATATTTCCCAGCATGCTGTTTTGCAGGTCCATTTTTCTACTTCTTTGTTTCTATGTCTGTGTTTTTGGATGTATATGGATTGTTATTTATATTATGCAGCACAAAGATAAAAAAACATAACCTTTTCTAAATCTGCTCTAAACTGTTAGTGGTTGGATTTATTGCACCTGTTATTGAGATGGTGGAGCCAGTTCATATGGTTTAGGACGGGTTGTCTCCTCCACTTTATGTTCTCTAGTTAACAATCAGTATTAATGTGAAAGGTGGGTGATAAACTACTCCTAATGTTGCAAATCCACCATTTGGCTGGATTTCAATGGGAGTTAAACAGCACCATTATTTAATCAAATGGCCTGAGGTGGTGTGCAAGTCAAATATATAGTTTTGCAGACATTCTGGTATTTCAACATAGCTACAATTACTTAATTTATGTAGCCATGCAAGTGAATGCAATGATTAAGTCTCTGTCACCAACAAACATAGTCACGGTGGTAATTCCAACATTCACTCTAAAAGCACACTGGGAAATATGCAAACATAAGCAAATATCTGCATATATCCCAGAGTGCCTGTTAGTGAACGTTGGAATTACCACCAATTACTGTGTTTGCTAGTGACAGAGACACGGTGTTACATTTGATTCTCGTCATCCCTTTTGCCTTCACCAAACGAGTGCCTAGGTGACTATATCATCCTTAAAATGTAACCCTTGACATTACATATCACAAGGTTATATAGCAACAGCCTAGTTTTAGCCTAACACAGTGGTCTGAAACTCCTGGTTTGCAGGCCACATCAGGCAAGTCACATTATGCTGATTTGCAAAGTGATATGTGATTCATGTTGGAATCTAGTGATATTACATTTGATACTCGAGCTCCGAGGCATGCGTCGAAATAGCTAAGCGGCTAACTTCGAAGCAGTGTGCCGATGCGTGTATCACTTTATCAGAGGTGCGTCATCACTGACGTCCAAAGCTTCGTTTTATCACGTGCTTTTTCAAAGCGTCCGTTGCAAAATGCGAGATCCCACCGATTTCGCCGGGGTTCCGGTGATTTCTTTGATTAAGCTGCTTTCAAACTCCTACCTCTTCTGGATTCCATACTTACACATCTAGTTAGGATTTTGTACATGTAATTACACCTGACCGGTAGCTTAGCAGGCAGAGTAGGGAACTATAGTACATTGAAAGTGTGAGGCTGAAAATAGTTTTATGTGAAACCACACTTTCTGCACTGTTGTTCAAATAATTTGTTTTATTTAGTATAGTATAAGCTTCTGTCATAAGCATCCGAAATAATGCCAAAGATTCAGATTTTTTAAAATAGTCAACTTGAAGGCCAAAAAGGGAAGCATGATGGCAATTCAACTGATTGTAGGTTATTAAAGCCAACGACTTACCGCTGCGCCACGTAGTTTTGATAAAATCAGTAGAGAAAAAAAGACGTAAAGATATCACTAATGTGCATTGTGAATGGATAATAAAGCTCCGAGTACTGAACCTATTTCCGACACAATTGGCTGGAAAGCCTCAATGCTTCAGGTAGCTTCACTTCACAATCACTATTGGAATTTAATAGAGACCAGATATCAAACAATTGGAACTTTTAAATCACACACACAGCCTGCATTTAGCATGACTGCCAAAGTAGGGAGAATTGAACAAAGAAGACTATCTAAACCATTTAAACTGAAACAACCATCTCAGTAATGGATGCAACAACCTGCAATAAAGCAGGCTGGGAAATATGATAATGATGGGTGTGGTTTTGAGTGTCAGTGTTTTACTCTACACAGAGTTATAAACGCTCACAAAAGCTCTGATGAAGGCCTTGAGGCCGATATGTAAAGCTTAATAAAGAGCAGTGATACTAGCAAGAGCAGTGTGCTGGTTTCTTTTTTCTCATCTCACTCTACACAGAGTAGAAATGACACAATCACAGTCAACTCTGGTTAACACCAACGGGTTCTTTTATAACACGGAGTGTACATTTAACTCCTGAATTAATAAACCCCTGTTTCCGACACATTTGCTTGTTGTTGGGAGTGTTGCCCACAAGCCTGGTCTCAGACTAGACTTAACATAGTAAATGTAAATCTGGGACACCGAAATTAGTATGATAAGTTACATTTTGTTATGTTTACTTAAAAGGTAAGGATTAGCTAACATGCTAAGTAGGTGCAAAGTAGCCAAAAATAAGTAAGTAGATGAAAAGTTGCTAATTAGCTAAAGTTGTCTGTGATGAGATTCGAACTCGCAACCTTTGGGTTTCTTTGACATTCATGTTATACGCCCACCCATCTGGATCCTGCCACTTTTACATTTTTTTCCACCTGAAATGGCACACCCAAATCTTACTGCCTGTAACTCAGGAAACACTTTGAAGTTTGTGGAAATGTGAAAGGAATGTAGGAGAATACAACACAATAGATCTGGTAAAAGATAATACAAAGATAAAACCAACTTTTCTTTTGTATTTTTTTGTACCATCATCTTTGAAATGCAAGAGAAAGGCCATAATGTATTATTCCAGCCCAGGTGCAATTTATATTTTGGCCCCTAGATGGCAGCAGTGTATGTGCAACGTTTTACACTGATCCAATGAACCATTGCATTTGTAAAAAAATTGTATCAAGACTGCCCAAATGTGCCTAATTTGTTTATTAATAACTTTTAATTTTCAAAATTGTGCACTCTCCTCAAACAATAGCATGGTATTCTTTCACTGTAATAGCTACTGTAAATTGGACAGTGCCGTTAGATTAACAAGAATTTAAGCTTTCTGACAATATCAGATATCTCTATGTCCTAGGAAATGTTCTTGTTACTTACAACCTCATGCTAATCGCATTAGCCTACGTTAGCTCAACCGTCCCGTTGACGGGACACTGATCCCGAAGACGTTTTACCCTTTTAGTTAACCCTAACCCTAACCCTTTTAGATAACCCTTCCCCTAGCCCCAACTGCTAGCCTAGCTAACGTTAGCCAGCTAGCTAACATTAGCCACCTAGGCACCTAGCTATAATTTGTAACATATCATACGTTTTGCAAATTTGTAACATATTGTACGTTTTGCTAATTCGTTAACATATTGTACATTTAGCAAATTCGTAACATTAAATACGAATTGTAATTTATAACATATCATAAGAAATGGGTGATGGATATCCACAAATGAATACATACCAAACGAATCGCTGATTTACGTACAGAATAATACGAAATGCTCTGAGACCAGGTTGCAGCCTGCCCACATGACCACAGCGCTGTACGAGCCTCTCATTTCTATCACACATCTTTTTTCAAACTATGTGTTAATGTTACATTAAGGGTACGTTACATAAAGGGTTTTGTTTGAATATTAAAAATACATTTAAAATGTGTTTTAGGTGTTTTCCCAATATCATAAAAAAGGTTTGGCGATTCCTCACAATGTGCCAAACCAAACAGGGAAAAAACTGTAACGCAATAATGAATAACACAGTAGCCACTACCGAGTGGAATGGAGTATTTTCTGTAGTATTGCATGCTGTTCATATTAAACAGCTTTAACTTATCTATGATATTTACTTATTGGATGGGTTATATTTAGGATAACGTTTTACATCTTTATGATTGTAAGTTTCAATTTGAAAAGCATGTTATTATATTATTTTATATATTTACATGTTGAGCTAATTCCTTAAATTCTTAAACGTTTTCAGAATTCAGGGGACATTTTGAGGTTTACCAGGAATATTCCGTGTTAGTTTGTTAAGAGGTTTGTCTTTGAAATCTGCCACGAGTTGAGATTGAGTTTGGCTTGAAATAAATTCATTAGGTGAGTTGTTGTGGCAGAACATTGAATCAAGAACTGCAGTGAGTACATTTTTAGTATATGATCCCCTGCAGGAATTGAAGCCACAACCTTAACATTGGTAGCACTATGCTCGTACCAAATGAGCCACACAGGACCACATTTTCCTTCTAAGTTGATATTGATATATTCCTTCTACATTGCCATGTAGTCTACGGCACCATCAAACATCTCCCACTTCGCTCCAGTTCTGAGGTCCCCTCAAGTGTACTAACTCATCTAGCTTTTTATGTTCCCCTTTCAGTTTAGTGGAGCGTGAATGATGTCCTAGTTCAAACCGCGGAGAGCTGGTCCCTGGTCTCGGTTCAGGTACATCCTTCTGTCAGTCAGTCTGTTTGAGGGTTTTGACAGTCTGGAGAGAGAGAGAAGAATAGAAATACATACCTGGGGGGGAAACGTGTAATATCTTATGAAGGGGCAATCGTTAACTTCTACAGAGGGTCATGGAGTAGAGCAACATAACCTTTATCTCCGCTCTTGCATAAAAATATACCGTATGTATACCTAAATCCTACTTAGTTTATCCGAATGTTTTTACTGGAAACCATCAAGACTAAATAAGTGGAAGGCTTTCCTGGATGTCTGAAGGATTTCCTACAGAGGACAGTGGATAGACAGAGATAAAGGATGAGTCTGAATAGGGCATGGCAGGGCAGGCCCCCCGAGACTACACTTCACTTGGAGAGTGTGTGTGTCTGTGCGTTATCAGAGTTACCATCACCATACACTCTGAGACAGGTCGAGACATGGGCCTGAGGAATGGCTCAGTGTCAGTATCCTATCCGGTCTCAGCACTGCCTCCATATATAGGCCGCAACAGCACCGAGATACACATGGATACACATGTGCAGTATAAAACAGCACCGAGATACACATGGATACACATGTGCCGTATAAAACAGCACCGAGATACACATGGATACACATGTGCCGTATAAAACAGCACCGAGATACACATGGATACACATGTGCCGTATAAAACAGCACCGAATGAGCCAGAAGGGTACAGGATAGTATAGATATTACCTGCAGTACACCATGTATGAAAAGTGATGGAGATGATACGTCACTGCATGGTGTTAACAAAATTACTGTTGTGCAATTGTAGTGGGCAAGTATGTTGACCTGTGCACTGACCCTGATGAAGAGGACCCGACTGTCCCCTAATTGTGGCCACCCTCCTGTAAGAGCTGCCATCAGGCCTGACCCAACTCACGCCGAGGCCGACAGACACAATTGGAGTCAACGGGCTGTTGCTGCTAAAGGCAAACGACTGTCTTTTATTTACTAAAGCGTGCGTCGTTGTTTTGGTTCAAACCAGAACACTTAACTGCTTCGCTACTCCAGACAAAGTGCTACCACACATACCACTGTAGGCTATCTACGTACTGTGTGTGTGTGTGTGTAACTACCTCAACATCTGTTTGCAAGCAGGGAAGCAGGGCAGAGGGCACAGAGAACTTGAAAGCAGTCCCGAGGTCCAATCAATTACATCCTAATTGCTAGAGGATCTGTTTCTCTCCATCATCTGAAGCTAAAAGGAGGATGAACGACCTGGCTACAGTAGGGCTGCTACTCTGTTAGATCCAGTACAGGCTGAAACCATTCAACTGGTACCCGAGAGAAAGCAGGAGGGATGAAGTAAGTCAATGGCTGGAGTCGTAAGTCGACCGCTGCAGAACTGCGTGGCTTGTCGCCGCTCAAGGGTGAAAAGACGAAATATTGATGACGATCCACACGCCGGCACACTCGAGATGCGCGGCGGAGCGCCAGCGCAGACCTCTGTGATGTGGTCGCTTGAGGAATTGTGACCGAACGGCTGATAGCGGGCGCAAACTCATCAAAAAATGCAATTGACTGGGACAAAATAAGCACGACCGTGAGTCCTCAAGCCTAATACTATATGGATAAAGTATTGAGGAACCGACCGGTATCTGTCTCCTTGTATGGCCTGCTGGATATTGAGCCTGATGGGGCTCTCTCAGACTCTTTCCATGCCCCAGCCTACTGTTACTTCGATGTGGTTCAATGTGTCTGAGGGAAGAGGTCAACCGCTTTCTCTCTCAGGGGGGGGCATTTAGTAGCAATAGAGCGTAGCGTCATCACTCTTTCCCCCGCGAGACCTAGGGACTACTGTATGTTATGACGTGTGGAACAACGCTGCCGGTCTTTTCCAAAAAAAGTCATACAACCAACAATCAACTGCCTAACTTACTATGCAAAATACAGAGCAGACTAAACATAATACGATCACAGCAATAGAAAAAAGATCACTTGCCAATGCCTCTATCTACAGTACATCCAGACCTCTCCTTAGTGAGAATGACAGATGAGTGGCGCCCAGCTCTGACAGAGACCAGAGGGGATTCCTGTGCCCTCCACCAATAGCATGTGTGAGACAGAACCAAGCTATGTGTCGCTATGTGTGTGCCCCCAAGGAGATTAACCTCTGAATCATGGTTCCTCTTGGCCCTTTTAATTGACACGATTCACATACTATAAAGCCATCAACGGATCCCCCACACCCCACGCCAATCCCACCCCAACAACAAGTATATACAGTAGTATCAGTTGTCTGTGTCTGGCAAGTTGTACGGAGCTGCGGCTTTGAGTATTGTTTCTTCATCTTATGCAATGTATTCTGGGCAATTTGAATGCAATCAATTAGCTTAATTTCTCAGAGATCATATTATATTTCAACAAAATAATGTTGCGGGAATGCTCATCTTATCTGTTTCGGGACAACAGAAATGATTTCAGAACAATTACAGATGGTGGGTTTCAAAATCCTCTTTCTTGTGCTTTTTGAGGGGGAACGAACCTGCTTTGTTCCGCACAGTGGTGTGTGCTTTGTCCAGTGTGTACCTGACAGTTTGCTGTGTGCTTCGTACCAGTATCTTACCCCTTCCCTCCCTTCCTCCCCATAGTGAGAGAAACAGTCAGCTATTATGCAGACCAGTGTTATCTGCCCATCAGGACCTAGAGGAACAGGGCTGCTGCACACGCACGCACGCACGCACGCACGCACGCACGCACGCACGCACGCACACACACACACACACACACACACACACACACACACACACACACACACACACACACACACACACACACACACACACACACACACACACACACACACACACACACACACACACACACACAAAGGATGCCTTCTCTCTTCTCCGTACACACACAACATGCCTGGGATTCCCACACACACGCTGGCCTTATCAGCTGCCAAGTATGGCTGTAGTGGAGTTTGGGCTGTGTAAACCAATAGGGTTGTAGAACAAACAACACTATAAAACACAACCCCAGGTATCTGAGGAGCCTCTCACACCCCTATGAGCGTACACAGATACACATACTGTAACAAAACGACACACACACACACACACACACACACACACACACACACACGGCTAGGCTACACCAACAAATCAGGTAAGAACCCTCAGGCAGAACCAGACTTGAATTGTGTCTCAGTCATGAGAGACTAACAACAGACTGATTTTGTGATGAATGTACCTAGGTTGTGGTCAAAGTGAAAGGTGAGTCGAAAACCATATTAAATCACTCTCTTTGTTTTTCACTCTCTGTCCCGGCAACAGCTAATTGACACTTCATTGCTTCCCCTTTGGAACTACGCAGCTGACACAGATACCGTACTACAAGCTTTCTTCACCACGTTGTCTTCTGCAGTCTGCTGTAAATCCATCCAGAGGGAAAGGAGAAACGCAACACAGAGTGTGCATGAGAGACATGTCTCTCTGACATAGTCAGCGTCTTACTGTAAGCAGCACCTCGGGTCCGGAAATAGAGTGACACACATTTCAGAAGCCCCAAATGTTCAGTATGAGGCAGGAGTGAACTGAGGTCAGATAGATCACAATTTACGCTAGGCTGGCTTGGGCTTAAACTGCGGTGAGTCTGGATTCTATAACACACAGCTGAACCAAGCGGGCTAGTCTGGATAAGCTAACAACAGGTCACGACAAGGAAAAAAAGAGGGAGCCGGAGGAGAGAGAGGTGAAGGGGAGAAGAGGGAAAAGGGAGGGAAAAGGAAAGAGAGAGGGGCGAAAGAGAGCAATGAATGAGTTCGTTCAGGGAGATCTTTTCCAGGCTCCATTTTTAGTAACAGTGGTTTAATGTATCCTGATCTGGGCTGAGTTTCCCAAAAGCATCGTATCACAAAGATGATCTTTCGTCCATTTAGTTCCAATGGAATTAAGAGGAGTTTAGTGATACGGTTTAGTGATACGGTGCTTTTGAGAAACCCACCCTTGGACCATAATCCTTCAGTGCTGAAAGACGGGGGGGGGGGGGGGGGGGGTGGATGTGGTGAAGGGTCTTTGGAGGCAGTTCCGGACTTCACAATCACCCCATACGCCCCCCTTGGTGACAGAATCAGCCCGAAGCGACACCCCTTAGAACACCTGAGATGAACAGGCCTGCTACACTAGATGCAGAACCTTTGCTGAGGGGCACAATCACGGGCAAAACGTGAGATCCAAAGTCCACGAGACAACGGGCGGATATGGACCCCAGTCCGCCCAGTCCTGCTCCTTCTCAACAACAAAGAGAAGTGTCTGTGCTCTGTAGCCTTTGATGTGGCCCCTTCTGCTCACCCTCATCTCCTCCAGCCCTGATCTGTTCATCTCTCCCTCCATCTCCCCCAGCCTACTCTGGAATCCCTGCACAGCCAGACCCAGCGCTCGCAAATCACAAGGATGGAGGGCTAGCCAGGGGCCAGTTGAGGCTGAGGAGGGTAGAGGGCGATACTGCCAGGCCAGGTGGGGTCACCGCCCCTGTCTCTCTGATGTTGGCCACTTGTGGTTAGCCAGGGTCAAGAGGTCAGGAGGTCAAAGGGCATTTAGCCTCCAGGGGTCTGGGCGGGCCCGTTTCCCTGTGGTGAGCAGAGAGAGTCTGGACGGCCTGACAAGAAGTCAGCATAACAGACAGTCATTCAGTAAGATGAATGATTGCTTTTTAGTTGAGCGTAGAGAACACACATTAACCGATCAGGGCTACGTTTCCTGAACGTTCCGTTGCATTTAAGATCATCTTAGCACTACAAAGCTTTCGAGAAACTCGCTCCAGGAAACTAGGGGGACTCGAGCGAGAGATTACATTTATTTTGCTGTCAATGTGAGAGGGGCTGCATGGCGCCGTGCGCCCGCCGGTTTCAAAGTTGTCTTTGAAATTCTTATTCTGACCCAAACGGAACGGCAGATAGTCATGTGAACAGATGAGCGACTCGTGGCGAATTAGTGACCACACGTGCAGTCAAATAAATCAGAACACATCCAAACGCGCACGGCGTATACACGAGAAGGCTTTCCGTCTGAAGCAGTGATTACTACCGCAGGAGCAGTACTTCAAAGGCAGGTTCAGACAGTGTTTGTGTGGTGTGTGTGTGAGTGTGTGTGAGAGAGAGAGAGAGAGGGCAAGACAGTGAGGTGCATATGGCATGACAGCAACAATATATCACTGTATTTACAAAATCCCCCAATCTGCCAGCAGACAGGCAGTGAATCTAATTCTCAACACTATGTTCTCTCTGTATGAACCGTACCTTTCATTGGCCAGTTGATGGATAGTTCAGTCTGCAGGCGGGGTAGAAAATAACAGAGTGCTTCTCAGTTTGCAGTAACCGGAGCAGTGCTAAGTGTAATGATATTCCATCCCCACAAAGCGTGCAATGCCGCATGCCAACGTCCCACTGATGTCTTGCCAACAGGTGTCCCGCAATGCTTTAACCCCAAACGCATTAACACTAAAGGGCAGCTTACCACAAGCCATACCAACTGGACGAGCCTGTATCTGAAAACTGTGTCTGTGTGTTTAAAACAGTTCCTAATATTGAGTTGCACCCTGTTTGGCCCTCAGAACAGTCTCAATTCATCGGGGCATTGAGTCTACAAGGTGTCGAAAGCTTTCCACAGGAATACTGGCCCATGTTGACTCAAATTTCTTTACATTTGTATTTAACTAGGCAAGTCAATTAAGAACAAATTGTTATTTTCATTGACGGCCTAGGAACAGTGGGTTAACTGCCTTGTTGAGGGGCAGAACGACAGATTTTTACCTTGTCAGCTCAGGGATTTGATCTTGCAACTTCTCGGTTACTAGTCCAACGCACTAAGCACTAGGCTACCCGCCGCCCCAATGCTTCCCACAGTTGTGTCAAGTTGGCTGGATGTTCTTTGGGTGGTGAACTATTCTCGATTCACACGGGAAACTGTTGAGTGTGAGAAACCCAGCAGCGTTGCAGTTCCTGACACACTCAAAAGCACTTAAATGTTTTGTCTTGCCCATTCACCCTCTGAATGGCACACATACACAATCCATATCTCAATTGTCTCAAGGCTTAAAAACCCTTCTTTAACCCGTCTCCTCGCCTTCATCTACACTGATTGAAGTGGATTTAACAGGTGACATCAATAAGGGATCGTAGCTGTCACCTGGATTCAGCTGGTCAGTACATGTCACGGAAGGTGTTCCTAATGTGTTGTACAGTCAGTGTACAGTACATGTGTGTGCTACCAGTGAAAGTAAGCCTCTGGGTCTGAGAGCTGGTCATGATGCAAGAGCCTATTACCAGATCAGCATCAAGAGAACCAGACCAGGCCAGAGCAGTGGTGCTCAGTTCAACAGTAGCCTTGGGGAAGGTGGGGGGCGATGGGATCAAGACCAGTAGATTTATAGACTCTCTGGTTCTTTTTTTTTTTACAGGCCAATCCAAAAAGACAGGATCACAGCAATTGGTCTCCTGCGTAATCCCATCTAGCGTTTACCGTTCTGAGAACCATATGTTTCTTAGAGCTTGGTGAGAGCGTGGTTGTCCTGTGGTTATTTTGTATACAACCTTCCAACAACTTTCTGGGGACGTTGCGGAACGGTTGCTTGGCTTTGGAACATTCTCAGCACATTTAGGGAACTGGACAAAAGAAACGTAATTTTCTTGGTTTTTCATTACTTTAACAGACCGTTTCCTTGAAGTTCAAACATGGTTACATTTCATTTCAATTTGGGTAATGTTCTAGGAACGTTCTCCAACTGGTTTGACATTAGGAATGTTCTCAAATTGTTCAGAGAACGTTAAGAAGCAATGTTCAGTTTTACCGGTCAGGAACTGTATGGCTTCGTTCCCAGAACCAACGGGAAACCAAAAACGTACATTTCCACACCTTCCAAGGAATAAAATGTGCTAGCTGGGATGACATCATTAAGACAGATCGAGAGAGAGATAGAGAGACCCAGACACCTGCTGCCCCATGTTGACTCCAATGCTTCTCACGGTTGTGTCAAGTTGGCTAGATGTCCTATGGGTGGTGGATTATTTCTTGATACACTTGGGAAACTGTTGAGCGTGAAATATCCAGCAGTGTTGCACTTAAATATTTTGTCTTGCCCATTCACCCTCCGAATGACACACATACATAATCCATGTCTCAAGGCTTAAAAATCCTTATTTAACTTGTCTTCTCCCCTTCATCTACAGTTCTACACTGATTAAAGTGTCCTCCAGTTGTCACAGAGACCAGACCTGTTTCTATTTTACTTAATCCTAGTAGCTACCTCTACTTTAGGTCTCTCTACCTTTATTCTCCCTCCTTCCTGTACCTCTCTCGTTCTCACAGAAAACCCTAAACAGGCATGAGACCTGACTACACATTTCCCAGACTCCTCTCCCCCTTCCTTCACCCTCTAAGACGACTAGGAACTTTGTTTCTTAACGAGATGAAAAGTTGACCAGGGGACATTAATCACAAGCGTGCACAGGGTCAGCAGCAGTTCACGGTTCAGTGTGATGCCAGAGAGAGAGAGAGGGAGTAAAGAGAGATGAAGTGAGAGAGAGAGAGAGAGAGAGAGAGAGAGAGAGAGAGAGAGAGAGAGAGACAATAAAATGAGTGAGCACGAGACAGAAGGGGTTTAGTGGGGAGATGAGAGGAAGGAGGGAAAGTCCCATTAGAATAAGCTTAAGATGGGGCGTGTCCTGTTCTGCCGACAGACCCAGCCTGGCTCCGGCTCCCAGGGAGACTTCCACCGGACTGAGAGGAGGGCACAGGGCAGTCTGGTTCTCAAAGAGACTTGGACCCAGAATGTCTACAGCAAATACTTATTGTCAGTCCACTTCAGTCCCGTTAACTGTAGTTGAAGTCGGAAGTTTACATACACCTTAGTCAAATACATTTAAACTCAGTTTTTCACAATTCCTGACATTTATTCCTAGTAAAAATTCCCTGTCTTAAGTCAGTTAGGATCACCACTTTATATTAAGAATGTAAAATGTCAGAATAATAGTAGAGAGAATGATTTATTTCAGCTTTTATTTCTTTCATCACATTCCCAGTGGGTCAGAAGTTTACATACACTTAATTAGTATTTGGTAGCATTGCCTTTAAATTGTTTAACTTGGGTCAAACGTTTCGGGAAGCCTTCCACAAGCTTCCCACAATAAGTTAGGTGAATTTTGGCTCATTCCTCCTGACAGAGCTGGTGTAACTGAGTCATGTTTGTAGGCCTCCAAGCTCGCACACGCTTTTTCAGTTCTGCCCACAAATTTTCTATAGGATTGAGGTCAGGGCTTTGTGATGGCCACTCAAATTCCTTAACTTTGTTGTCCTTAAACCATTTTGCCACAACTGGAAGTATGCTTGGGGTCATTGTCCATTTGGAAGACCCATTTGCGATCAAGCTCTAACTTCCTGACTGATGTCTTCAGATGTTGCTTCAATATTTCCACATAATTTTCCTCCCTCACGATGCCATCTATTTGGTGAAGTGCACCAGTCCCTCCTGCAGCAAAGCACCCCCACAACATGATACTGCCACCCCCGTGCTTCACGGTTGGGATGGTGTTCTTCGGCTTGCAAGCCTCCCCCTTTTCCCTCCAAACATAACGATGGTCATTATGGCCAAACAGTTCTATTTTTCTTTCATCAGACCAGAGGACATTTCTCCAAAAAGTACAATCTTTGTCCCCATGTGCTGTTGCAAACTGTAGTCTGGCTTTTTCATGGCGGTTTTGGAGCAGTGGCTTCTTCCTTGCTGAGCAGCCTTTCAGGTTATGTCGATATAGGACTTATTTCACCGTGGATATAGATACTTTTGTACCTGTTTCCTCCAGCATCTTCAGCGTCTCCTTCCTGAGCAGTATGACGGCTGCATGGTCCCATGGTGTTTATACTTCCGTACTATTGTTTGTACAGATGAACGTGGTTGTGATACAGTGAATTATAAGTGAAATAATCTGGTCTGTAAACAATTGTTGGAAAAATGAATTGTGTCATGCACAAAGTAGATGTCCTAACCGACTTGCCAAAACTCTAGTTTGTTAACAAGAAATTTGTGGAGTGGATGAAAAACGAGTTTTAATGACTCCAACCTAAGTGTATGTAAACTTCCGACTTCAACTGTATACATTGTAGTAAGTGTGATACTACAGGAGTCGAATGTCTCTCTTCTTCCCCTCTCTGCCCACCGTCTTTTTTTGTTGTTGTACTTTTTACCCCTTTTTTGTTGATATCCAACTGGTAGTTACAGTCTTGTCCCATCGCTGCAACTCCCGTACGGACTCAGGAGAGGGGAAAGTCAAGAGCCATGCGTCCTCTGAAACACAACCCTGCCAAGCGTCTTGACACGCTGCTCGTTTTACCCGGAAGCACCAATGTGTCGGAGGAAACACCGTTCAGCTGGCGACCGGGGTCACCCTGCAGGCAACCGGCCCGCTACAAGGACTCGCTAGGGCGCGATGAGCGAAGAAAGCCCCCCGGCCAAACCTTCCCCTAACCCGGATGACGCTGGGCCCATTGTGTGCCATCTTATGGGACTCCCACAACACGGCCGGTTGTGGCACAGTCTGGGAATGAACCCGGGTCTGTAGTAATGCCTCTAGCACTGCAATGCAGTGCCTTAGACCGCTACACCGCTAGGGAGGCCCCATAAGTTGTATTCTTCAAAAATCAATGGGTACAAAGCACTCATTTACAAGTCCAAAAGTTGATGTAGCAATCGCAGATTTTCGTTTGAATGAAAATGTGTAAACATGCTCATCTACCGCCCTGCCACCCGGTGAGGTGTGTGAGAGGAGAAGACTCAAAAGGTGTTTCACATAGTGGAGCGCTGCTGAATGACAACTACTTACTGAGAGGTGTGTAAAGTCCTATTTATTTGATTGGCCCATAATTCTGTGGTTGGTTACTGCTGTATGGTGGAGCTGAGAAGGCCTCTGTGTCCTACACTCCCACTAGTATGGCCTCTGGTGAGTTAACCCTCAGCCCAGGTTCATATGTTTATTATTTTCCAGAGGGCCTGTTTAGAAAGGTAGCACACTGCAGTCACCGATGAGAGAGAGAGAGAGAGAGAGAGAGAGAGAGAGAGAGAGAGAGAGAGAGAGAGAGAGAGAGAGAGGAGAGAGAGAGAGAGAGAGAGAGAGGGTTTATTTACAGTTGAACAATCCATGAAGAGGGCCAGTGATCACTTTAATGTTCTACAAGTGGTGTGGGTCTTGGTCATCGAAATAAATAAAGTACCATGTTAGCTACAAATCTTTCAGGGACCTCAACCCTGGCTGTTCTGCGGCCTGTATCACCAGGGCTGGTCACAGTCCGGCTAATCCTCCCCTGGGACTGCTCCCAGATCAGTGGCTATAGAGCACGGTGACAGTGCTAAATAAATAATTTACAGTGCTGCTGCTGTGCTCTGGGGGAACTCTCCCTTTCTCTCTACACAGCCTGATAAATTACTAGGATAAATGTGACCGGGGCTTTTTCTAACACACACACACACACACACTCATACATACATACACACATACATACAGTACCAGTCAAAAGTTTGGACACACCTACTCATTCAAGGGTTTTTCTTTATTTTTTACTATTTTCTACATTGTAGAATAATAGTGAAGACATCAAAACGATAAAATAACACATATGGAATCATGTAGTAACCAAAAAAGTGTTAAACAAATCAAAATATATTTGAGATTCTTCAAAGTAACCACCCTTTGCCTTGATGACTGCTTTGCACACTCTTGGCGTTCTCTCAACCAGCTTCATGAGGTAGTCACCTGGCATGCATTTCAATTAACAGGTGTGCCATGTTAAAAGTTAATTTGTGGAATTTCTTTCTTCCTTAATGCGTTTGAGCCAATCAGTTGTGTTGTGAAAAGGTAGGGGTGGTACTGTATACAGAAGATAGCCCTATTTGGTAAAAGACCAAGTCCATATTATGGAAAGAACAGCTCAAATAAGCAAAGAGAAACGACAGTCAATCATTACTTTAAGACATGGTCAGTCAATGCGGAAAATGTCAAGAACTTTGAAAGTTTCTTCAAATGCAGTCGCAAAAACCATCAAGCGCTATGATGAAACTGGCTCTCATGAGGACCGCCACAGGAAAGGAAGACCCAGAGTTACCTCTGCTGCAGAGGATAAGTTCATTAGAGTTACCAGCTTCAGAAATTGCAGCCCAGATAAATGCTTCACAGAGTTCAAGTAACAGACACATCGCAACATCTACTGTTCAGAGGAGACTGCATGAATCAGGCCTTCATGGTCAAATTGCTGCAAAGAAACCACTACTAAGGGGCCAAGAAACACAAGCAATGGACATCGGACCAGTGGAAATCTGTTCTTTGGTCTGATGAGTTCCAAATTTGTGATTTTTGGTTCCAACTGCCGTGTCTTTGTGAGACGCAGAGTAGGTGAACGGATGATCTCCACATGTGTGATTCCCACCAGCATGTAAGAGGACGTGTGATGGTGTGATGGTGTGGGGGTGCTTTGCTGGTGACACTGTCTGGGATTCATTTAGAATTCAAGGCACACTTAAGCAGCATAGCTACCACAGCATTTTGCAGCGATACGCAATTCCATCTGGTTTGCGCTTAGTGGGACTATCGTTTGTTTTTCAACAGGACAATGACCCAACACACTTCCAAGCTGTGTGAGGGATATTTGACCAAGAAGGAGAGTGATGGAATGCTGCATCAGATGACCTGGCCTCCACAATCACCCGACCTCAAACCAATTGAGATGGTTTGGGATGAGTCGGACCGCAGAGTGAAGGAAAAGCAGCCAACAAGTGCTCAGCATATGTGGGAACTCCTTCAAGACTGTTGGAAAAGCATTCCAGGTGAAGCTGGTTGAGAGAATACCAAAAGTGTGCAAAGCTGTCATTAAGGCAAAGGGTGGCTACTTAAAATACATTTTGATTTGTTTAACACTTTTTTGGTTACTGCATGATTCCATATGTGTTATTTCTTCTTTTGATGTCTTCACTATTATTCTACAATGTAGAAAATAGTAAAAATAAAGAAAAACCCTTGAATGAGTAGGTGTGCCCAAACTTTTGACTGGTACTGTACGTACATACATACTGTACATACACACATGTATGCACGCACGCACACACTCACACACAATATCAAACATTGGACTCTCGAGTGGCGAAGCGGTCTTAGGCACTGCATCTCAGTGCTAGAGGCGTCACTACAGACACCCTGGTTTGAATCCAGGCTGTATCCCAACCGGCCGTGATTGGGAGTCCCATAGGACGGTGCACAATAGGCCCAGCGTCGTCCGGGTTTGGCTGGTGTAGGCCGTCATTGCAAATAAGAATTTGTTCTTAACCGACTTGCCTAGTTAAATAAACTAAATAAAAACAACCCTGGGTCTGGTCTAGATTACATTCAGCTGTTGGCCCTGTGTTTCAAATATGAGGTGTCAGATTGCTCAGTGACTGGTTATGTTCACTTCCTTCAGACACCATTCGCGTTGGGATTTGTCTCTGAGGGGAGAACCCCATAAATGATTCCTGCTTGCAGTCTGTTACCATATCATCTACTTCAGGAGGTGACGGGACCCATTCTGCCATCCTGACCGCAACCAACAGCGCAGACAACAATAGCCTGTGTAGAGTCAGGTGGCACATTGAAATTCCTGAGTCATGGTGTTAAGTCAGTGGTTAACCAGAGTATAATGAACACTAAGTCTGATGTAATGAACACTCTAAGTCTGATGTAATGAACACTCTAAGTCTGATGTAATGAACACTCTAAGTCTGACTTTGGCCAACTTCTCCTTCCATGCAGGGCTGCCTGAGGCTCAGGCTGTGAGAGGAGAACACCAGAGCAGGGAGATGGAGCCCAGAGAGATTGCAGTAGAAAGAGCTCCAGGCTGCAGCCCAGAGAGCAGCCCTCACTATGGGCTATAAAAGAGCCATAAAACAGGGTCAACTAGAGGGGACCAGGGATGTCTGGGAAAACTTCACAGTCCACATAAAGTCCTCCCTCCCTCCATCATTCTCCCTCTCCCTCTCTCTCTACAATACTTTACTCATCCGGTTGGTTCTCCAGTTATGTGACTTTGTGATCCTTGAACTATGAGTTGCCCTGTTTACTCATTTGTCAGATGAGGTGCCCTCCCTCGTTCCCTCTCTCCCTCCCTCCTCCCTCCACTCCCGAACAAAGATCCAATGACTGATAAATGTTGCCATTCCATTTTTATTCTCTCTCTCTCTCTCTCTCTCTCTCTCTCTCTCTCTCTCTCTCTCTCTCTCCCCCTTTCTCTCACTCTCTAATTATATCCCTCCACTCCCTCCTCTGTTACATTCCTCTCCTGCTCATCCTCAGGCTCTGTCTGAGGCCCTCCCTGGTGGTTACCCATAAGTCACCTCTCCCTGGGAGAGATGTGTGGGATGCGTGGGTGCAACATTCATATTGATACAACTCATCATGCTATGTTGAGATACAGTACGAACAAACAGCAATGTTCTGCCTTTACCACGATTTACAAGAAGTAGATGAAAAGATGCCAAAATAATTAGCACAGTGCTCAATCCGGCCCGGCTTGATTAAGGCTTAATAATCAAACAGGACATTTTCATTCCGACTTCCATTTAGTTGGCTGAACTTCAAACCGACGTCTTTGCATTTTAGTTTTATATTACATTTCATCACATTGCTCTACTGCACCGTACACGAACCCAATTCTTGAATAAAATATCAGACCGCCAAATCTTATTGCATTTCGAAGTATTAACTCTTGGCTTTCAACCTACAGTTGCAATTACGTTGCACCAGAAACATTTGATCCTGCTTTTACGGAACTGTTTTTCCCCACCCAACCAATACAGGCTGTCCAGACAAAGTTCAGTTAATACAGACCTAAACTAAAATCCTGGTTATTTTGGGTCAAGATATTTCACCCACTGAATCTAACCGCCACTTCAAACATATCCACAGTATCAGAAAGAGCTGACGTGGAGACTACCCTGAAGAGAGACAAGAGGGTGGGATATGTGGTGTGTCAGAGAGAGCGAGGGGGGAAAGAGAGAGAGTGGGAGAGTGTGAGGAGAGAGAGAGAGCACAAAACATCAGCAACCCTCGCCTATTACCCACTAGTCACTCTACCCCTCCCACCCCTCAGTTGGTCATGAACGTGACACGGTGTGCTCCACACACCCCTGCCACCTGCCTGTGGAATGTTCCGTCTGTGCAGCTGTGGCTCAGGGCTCTAATTGGCCCAGCCCCAGCCCAGGTTGGCTGTTCTGCGCTCTAATTGGTTGGTTCTGACCCTGGGGTGGTTGACTGAGGGCTCATTAGCTCTGAGCTGCGGTGGCCCGTGACCAGCAGGACTGAGGGGTGATGAGGGTTGACGAGGAGGGGAGGTCGGTGAGGTAGGGTGAGGAGGGGGAGGCAGAGTGAGGAGGGGGGGAGAGAGCTGAGGGTCATAACAAGCCTGTGAGCCAGCGTGAGGAAGGAGGGAGGGAGGAAGGATGAGGGAGAGGCAGGGTGAGGAGGGGGGAGGCAGGGTGAGGAGGGAGGAAGGATGAGGGAGAGGCAGGGTGAGGAGGGAAGAGGGTGAGGAGGGAGGGAGGACGAGTGAGAGGCAAGGTGAGGAGGGATAGGCAGGGTGAGGAGGAGGAGAAGGGAGAGGCAAGCTGAGGAGTGAGGGAGGAGGAGGAGGGAGAGACAGGGGGAGGTAGAAGCAGGGGAGAAGAGAGGGGTGGAGGGAGGCTGAAGGTCATAAAGGGGATAAGGGGGTTCAGGCCCTTTGCACGCATCCCTACATTTCTCCCCCCTACTCACACAGGACGTGTCCCTCAGGCTGTGACACCCTAAACTAGGTCATGCTCTTCGGGGAAAAACTCCACACTCACTTTCACTTCCCCACACTTTCCAGTCTTTTCTCTCTTCAACTTTATTCATCAGAAAAAAACGCTAACTCTTAACGAGCCAGCCAGGAGTCCAACCTAGAATCTTCTGAGCCGTAGTCAGACACGTTATCCATTGCGCCAGTGGCCTGTTGTAGCAACAAACAATTGAGGGTAGATTTCCGCTGCGTACGCTCATTACCCAGGTCCCACATGTTGGGAGGGGGGTGGGGGCATATACACCTGGCTATTGGGGAGTTCATTTTTTTTACTCTAGAATTCTGTAGTAAACTGCAGGATACTGTAGAATACTATACTACACATTGTAGTATAACTTGATCATGTTAAGTGCTTACTATAGAACTGTACAGTGTACTGTGGAATACTATAATAAATGCTACGATATGCTACAGACCGCAAAAACACTACAGTAAATACTACATTAATGTCCGCAAAAACACTACAGGCCGCAAAAACACTACAGTAAATACTACAGCAATGTCAGCAGAAACACTACAGTCCGCAAAAACACTACAGTAAATACTACATTAATGTCCGCAAAAACACTACAGGCCGCAAAAACACTTCAATAATTACTATAGTATATACTACATTATATAATTTGCATATACCCATCCCATTCCCCTCCCCCATATCCAAATTTGTGCCACCCATAAGTGAGAAAAACCTACATGCCAAGTATAGACTATATATTGTGTTTCCTATAGGTTATAAAAAAACAGCTGTTCAGCCCACAGTCCTACCAATCTACAGATTATGGAAAATTGTCTCTTTGAGTGTTTTGTCCAGTAAGTTTCATCAAGGAGAAAGCCCCCACTGCTATGTCAAATATAATAGAACACTATAGTAAATATGACAGTGCAAAAACACTACAGTAACTACTATAGTACACAGAGTACTTTTTTACAACAGTATTTATACTATAGTAAACTGTAAATACAACAGTATTTGTCCACAACACTACAGTGAATACTACAGTAAAGTCCACAAAAACACTACAGTGAATATTACATGATTTAACCACAGTATACTATAGTATTTTTTCATGTGGGTCACCAGGATAAACCGTCTCCATCTCTCGTTCAACAGTGCCATTCACTCGCTCAACAACGATGGATGGGAAACAGGAGGGACTGTGGAGAAGCACACGCACTCCCAAATAGGGCTCCCAAGTGGCTCAGCGGTCTAAGGCACTGCATCTCAGTGCTAGAGATGTCACTACAGACCCTGGTTTGATTCCAGGCTGTATCACAACCAGCTATGATTGGAAGTCCCATAGGGCGGCACACAATTGGCCTCGTGTCGTTTGGCCGTGGTAGGCCGTCAAAATACTACTTGAGTAAAAGTCTGAAAATACCTGGATTTAAATGTACTTAAGTACAGTGGTGGAAAAAGTACTAAATTATACACTGAACAAAAATATGAACGCAACAATTTCAAAGATTTTACTGAGTTATAGTTCATATAAGGAAATCAGTCATTGTCCCACTCCTCTTCAATGGCTGTGTGAAGTTGCTGGATATTGGTGGGAACTGGAATACGCTGTCGTACACGTCAATCCAGAGCATCCCAAACATGCTCAATGAGTGACATGTCTGGTGAGTGTGAATGCCATGGAAGAACTGGGACATTTTCAGCTTCCAGGAATTGTGTACAGATCCGTGCGACATGGGGCCGTGTATTATCATGGTGAAACATGAGGTGATGGAGGCTGATGAATGGCACGACAATGGGCCTCATGATCTCGTCACGGTATCTCTGTGCATTCATTGAAAAAATGCAATTGTGTTTGTTGTCCGTAGCTTATGCCTGCCCATACCCTAACCACACTGCCACCATTGGACACTCTGTTCACAACGTTGACATCAGCAAAGCACTCGCTCACACGACGCCATTCACACTGTCTGCCATCTGCTTGGTACAGTTGAAACCGGGATTCATCCGTGAAGAGCACACTTCTCCAGCGTGCCAGTGTGCATCAAAGGTAAGCATTTTCCCACTGAAGTCGGTAACGACAACAAACTGCAGTCAGGTCAAGACCCTGGTCAGGACGACGAGCACACAGATGAGCTTCCCTAAGATGGTTTGCGACAGTTAATGCAGACATTATTTGGTTGTGCAAACCCACAGTTCATCAGCTGTCCAGGTGGCTGGTCTCAGACGATCCCACAGGTGAAGAAGCCGGATGTGGAGGTCCTGGGCTGGCGTGGTTACACATGGTCTGTGGTTGTGAGGCCATTTGGACGTACTTCCAAATACTCTAAAATGATGTTGGAGGCGGCTTATAGTAGAAAAATGTGCATTCACTTTTCTGGAAACAGCTCTGTTGGACATTCCTGCAGTCAACATGCCAATTGCACACTCCCTCAAAACTTGAGACATCTGTGGCATTACATTGTGTGACAAAACTGCACATTTTAGAGTGGCCTTTTATTGTCTCCAGCACAAGGTGCACCTGTGTAATGATCATGCTGTTTAATCAGCTTCTTGATATGCCAAACCTGTCAGGTGGATGGATTATATTGGCAAAGGAGAAATGCTCACTAAAAGGGATGTAAACAAAACATTTTAGAGAAATACACTTTTTGTGTGTATAATCAGACCAGAAGGCATGATTTTCTTGTTTTTTAAATTTACGGACTGTCAGGGGCACACTCCAACACCCAGACATAATTTACCAACTCAGTATTTGTGTTTAGTGAGTCAGCCAGATCACAGGCAGTAGGGATGACAATGAGTTATATTGATAGGTGTGTGAATTGGACATTGTTAATATCCTGCCTGAGTACTTTTTGGTGTCAAGGAAAATATATGGGAGTAAAAAGTACATATTTTCTTTAATCATGTAGTGGAGTAAAAGTACATGTCAAAAATATAAATGGTACAGGTACCCCAAAAAATACTTAAGTAATACTTTAAAGTATTTTTACTTCAAGGAAAAATCCACCCAAAACCACTAATTTCTAGAATTTACCGTGTTAAATAACACATATGTGAGAACAATATTTTTTGTGAACCAATGTTCCATTTTGTTGTTATAATTAGGTTGGTAGCAACATGTGGCAGGCCCCTCAGGGGTGTGTGCTTTGTCTCCTCCTGTATTCCCTGTTCACCCGCGACTGCGTGGCCACGTATGACTTCATCATTAAGTTTGCCGACGGCACAACGGTGGTAGGCCTGATCACAGAGACCTGGTGTTGTGGTGCCAGGACAACAACCTCAATGTCAGCAACACAAAGGAGCTGTCGTGGACTACTAGAAACAGAGGGCTGAGCATGCTCCCATTCACATCAACAGGACCAGGACCTGCTGGTGTCAGAGGAAGGCCCTAAAAATTGCCAAAGACCAGCCATCCAGCCACCCAAGACATAGACTGTTCTCTCTGCTACCACAGGTCAAGTGGTATCGGTGACGCCAAGTCTGGGACCAAAAGGCTCCTGAACAGCTTCTACCCCCTAAGCCATAAGACTGGTTTTATGCACACTCACTGGGCTCTACCCACACACACACTACACTGATACACACATCTCTCTCTCACACACACACACACACACACACACACACACACACACACACACACACACACACACACACACACACACACACACACACACACACACACACACACACACACACACACACACACACACACACACACACACACACCCTATAGACACACTTTCACACTTCACATAAGCTGCTGCTACTCTATTTATAATGTATCCTTATTGCCTAGTCACTTTTACCTCTACCTACATGTACATATTACCTTCATTACCTCAACTGGTACCAGTACTCCTTGTATATAGCCTCGTTATTGTTATTTTATTGTGTTACTATTTATTTATTCATTTATTTGCAATTTTCTTCTTACTTTTTAACTCTGCCTTGTTGGGACAGGGCTCGTAAGTAAGCATTTCATGGTCAAGTCTACACCTGTTGTATTTGGCGTATGTGACAAATAGATTTTGATTTGATGTGAAAATTGTTGTCGAAATGTGTTGCAGCTCAAGTCGACTACAAAACCCACAATGCAATGCTCTCTCTATGGACTGGCTGGCTTGCTAGCAAAGGTAGCTACACACAATAATACCAAAGTCAATATCAGCATGTGAAGAAGCGAGTTAGCTGGACAATTGCTATCAATTTAGGAGTCTACAGTCTCACCACATTCAACCTGCAGATCGATGTGCCTCGCAGAGTGGAATCTGATTCGCAACAGCACCATGCAATGCACCCTGGACTGAAGAGGAGGAGAAATGTGGAGAAATGTGGTGGACCCTCTGTTAAATTACACATTTCCTTGAGGTAAGAATATCCCAAAATATAATCATTGCCTCATGCAAACTGAGACCACCCTGCTCATTATGACACTGGTAGGTATTATATCGGAGTAGATATGTTATCCAGAGAAACTAAGGTTTACGTGCCTTGCTCAAGGGAACATTGACAGATTTTTCACCTAGCCAGCTCAGGGATTTGAACTAGCGACCTTTCGGTTAACTGGCCCAACGCTCTTAACCGCTAGGCTACCTCCCACCCTATTGATGTCACACATGGGAGTGAGTTCCATTAGGTGTGTGTAAGTGGTAATGAACAACAACTTAACCCTGCTGAATCGAATGAGGCATCGTCAAAAGCTGGTGACTTTGCTACAACCTATTAGCAGTCCAAATATCAATGCCTGGTTATGATTTAACCTTCAAGGAATGTAGGCTGCTAGCTGTGAGAGTGCAAAGCACGCACACTCTCTCTCTCTCTCTCTCTCTCTCTCTGCACAGCCACTTGATTTTGTAGCCACTTGATTTTGTGGTGGTTCGGGTTTCACATGGGGCACTCCTCAAACTCTGTCCTTTCAGCATGCAGCACCTTACACGCTAACGAGGCTACCCCTCAAACCCCGCCTTTCCCTCTTTCTATCTCTCCCTCCATCACTACAACTGTCATTAATAATTCTAATTCTGGCTATGGGGTGGGAAAGAGGTGGGCGAGGGTAACCCAGTCCTAGCCAGCTGCCCCCTGGGTACATGAGAGCGTTTTCAAGGGTAGAGAGTCTGTGGAATATGAGGGCTGGGGGACCTCGTGCCAGGGGCCCATGGGAGCCTGAGAAAGGATCAGTTCCTTTCTTACCCTGTACCCTACACTGGTCTTAAATGGTTCTTCCTCAGCTCTTAAGAACTCTTGCCCGATTAAAAAAAAAAAAAACGTTGAGTTAAGTGTGAGGTTCTTGACGTGGCATCTACGGATCTTCAGAATTCTAAAAGTTTCTTGAAATGTATGGAAGCCTGCAGATGTGTCCCTTTGATAGCACACAGCAAATTGGCCAGTGTTAACTAGTGTTCACTTTCCAGTGTAACATTTACAGTTTTATTTCAGGAGTTTAATTAACACTGTAAAGAGTTCAATTAACACTCAGTGGTGTAAAATGGCATCACTCTCAAGAACCTTATTGGTACCTACTTGCAGTGTAGGGAGCCTACAAAACACTACCAGTATTTCACTGACGTCTTTCAGTGTGTCAAAACGTTCTGGATGGATCACTATTTCGCAGCAGACCAGCTGTACTTTCAATTTCAAATTTGTCAAGGTCTGGCTGTGTTTGTGTTTGCGGCTGACGACGGTGGTATTAAGCGCCAAAGATAACGGTCTTCCCTCTGTCCGGACAAACTAAAGGAAGCTCTTCGTGGTGCATGCAGGAAGGATCAAATTAATCCCACAGACGAAGAATCATATACGGTATGTGCGTTTAGATTTTTTTTTAAAAAATAGGTAAACATCATGAATCATTATAAAAAAGTATGGAAAGGAAATACCCCACTGGGCACACACTAGTTGAATCAACGTTGTTTCCACGTCATTTAAATGAACTTACGTTGAACCAACCTGAAATACACACTGAATTGAAGTCTGTGCCCAGTGGGATGAAAAAAAAAATAAATAGCAAGCAAAATTGAAATAGAGAAGTGTGATGACATGCCCTTTCAATAATGACACTCTTGATGTGGTATGCACATTTAAAAAAAAGTATGGTTCTTCGTTGCAAGGGTTCACAGGAGAGACAGATAGAAGGAGAGAGGGATAGAGAGGGACATAAGGTATGAATGAAGTCTCTGTGGGCTCTGGGTCAGTAACGACATGCAAATAGAAGGTCTGAAGCCACAAATGAGAACACAAACATTCAGGATATGTGTGCCTCTGCCTCAGCTGTCAGTCAGCAGGGGGAAACTGCTGTAAGCCATTTCTTCTCATCTACAACACATTATTACGTGTCAGCGAACATCCGAAATGTCAGCTACTCTTTCTCTGACTGGCTATTTTTTTTAGCCGAGTCACATTTAATATACTCTACAATAGCCACAATTTCACAGTGACCTCGCTGAAATGAATGAATTGAAAACAGTATTTGGTGATGTAAGATTTAACATTAGCATTGCTATTTAAGATGTGATTTGGTTTGTTGACACGCAGTGATGGTATTTTTCTCCCAGCGTGGCTGTGTGGCTGTTGGGCAAGCAGTGGGTAATGGGTGACACCACCATGTCAACACCTGTACCACAAATCACCATGGCAACAACCGCATGCAAACAGCGCTGTGTAACGTGGGTATTGTAACACTGTGTGCACAGGGCTACGGCACAGCAGCAACTCCCAACCAACCCACAGATATTTACATTTTAGTCATTTAGCAGAAGCTCTTATCCAGAGCGACTTACAGTGGCGACTGCATACATTTTCATACTGGTCCCCCCCCCCTCGTGGGAATTGAACCCACGACCCTGCCTTCGATTCCCACAGGGGACCAATCTGGAACCAGTGCCATTGTTTTATTTTCATTGCTTTATTTTCCACTTCAGAGTAGAAACATTTAATTGCGATGGCCCTGGTTTATGATTTCCAATAACTCAATGAGAGGGAATTTGTTCCAGAAATCAGTGCCACATGCCTTATCAGTGATAGCCCTGTGGAGAGCAGAACATGGAGAATGGATGCAGACAGATGGGGATTAGGGCATCTCCTCAAGCGTGTAGTGTATGACCACTTGGATCAGAACCACACAAACATCTTTGGTACAGAAACACAAGCGTCTTTCATATGACCTTGTTATTGAGGTTAGTGACTTTAGTGAGTCACATAAATATCCTATTTTAAGATAATGACATGAATCTGTTGATTTGAATGATACCAGTGTGAATTTGCATCTGTGCGCGTGTGTGTGCGTGAGAGTGTGGGTGAGCCAGACTGCAGAAGGCAATCGCGCACACACACGCATACGTAGACAAACGCGCACACACACACACACACACACACACACACACACACACACACACACACACACACACACACACACACACACACACACACACACACACACACACACACACACACAGACAACGCAAACTGAGGAAACCAAGGAACCAAATAACCAAGGAACCACTTCCCACAAGGCAATAATGGCTGTTTTATGTTCCGGAGCCGGTCTCCGCCTGACCATGAGTCTGTTTCTTCTCCGTAGCACTAGTCTGTCACTGCGTCCCAAATGCACCCTATTCCCTACCTAGTGCACTACTTTTGACCAGGGCCTACAGGGCGCTGGTCAAAAAGTAGTGCCCTATATAGGGTATTGGGTGCCATTTCGGACACATCCTGTGATTTTCCCCTTGACTTCCTGCTATTGCTCCGCTCTGCCTGGCCCTGCCGCTCGCTCCACATAGCTGGGCATGGCCTGGGCCCGGGCCCTCGATCTGGCCACGAAAAAAGCAACACAACCGAGAAAAAAAGGCCCGAGATGAACTGATAATTGTGTCGTTTTGAATTGAAGCCCGGCAGGCAATGTTTTTGTGTGATGTTCATTCTCCCCCGTCTAAAAGTAGAAGGTCAATTCTAGCCATAGTCAGCCTTCTCTCTAGCCACTAAGACTTTTATATAGTCTAAGTGCCTTTTTGTGAAAGAGGACACTGACTGCATGGTATCGCTGTGTAAAAAAATACAAATAATATCTCAATAAGATTGCTGACTAACTTGGTAGAGCCCTACATATTGGTTCCCACCATATACGGTAGTTGAATATAAAGAGAGCTATCAAGAGGGCAGGCATAATAAAAAAGGACAAATGGCGGATTCCATAATATCCTGTAGCGTAGCTTGACTGGCTGAACCACAGCCCAGGCTCTGGGTCTTACAGGCTCTGCATGATATTGCTTTGGCTTTCTATTACTAGTCCTTCTCTGTAATCAACGAAATGCAACGCAAAAATAGAAACACTATTCATATGTAATTTATTGCCGTCGTTCCTATTTTGTTGCAGTAGCCATTATTTACAGAATAGAAGAAGGAAGAAAAAAAAAGAAGTAAACAAATTACATTGAGGAATGTACCATTGGTTTTACTTCCTGATTCCCACGGCCGGGGCTAGGCTGGGATGCTATAGGCTGGGATGCTATAGGCTGGGATGCTATAGGCTGGGATGCTATAGGCTGGGATGCTATAGGCTGGGCGCACGGCTCTGATCTGAGGTGCTGTATAGTATATTAGAGGTCAGTAGATTCCCCAGCGCTGCACTGTTCTCCTTCTCCTCTCATTAGAAACCCATCAATCTCCCTGTCCACCGACTGCCCAGACTGACACCCTGCCATTAACCCTTACCCTGCTGTTATAAAACCCTTGCACACACTCACGCGCTTACATTTTCATTACCAGCCACTCACGCCACCGACAACAACGTAGAGGGAAATTAGTGGATCCAGAAGGAAAGAACAGCTTGTTCATAAATTAAGTTTAAAAGAAGTGGTTTGTGAAGAGAAATAATGTTTTTCTGTTCTTGGCTGTGAATGTGGTCATTTGGGATTAAAGCGCCACTGAAGGCAATAAACAACTTCTCTGGTAGAAAGCAGTCCTGTGTGGCATCGATATGAGTCAGAAACATTTATTCTACTGTCAAAGTGTACTAAGTGTAAATAGGATAATTTGGTTCATAAAACTGTCCAAAACTGAGTTTTGTTATTGAGTTCGTCGTGACTTACTTGAGGGTTGGGTTTTGATTTCGACATTGCTCACTTGCCCACTAACACAGGATACACAGCTGCAGTGGTTGCGCTCTAGCCAATCATACCGCAGGACACAGAGACAGTCCTGCCCATCAGCGCAGAGGATCTGGCTGTGTTAACATGAGACAACATACTGTAAACAAAACAAACGTTACTTGATAAATACTGCACCCAACACCTTACCTATAATCAAATCTAATTGTATTTGTCACATGCACCGAATACAACAGGTGTAGACTTTACTGTGAAATGCTTACTTACGAGTCCTTTCCCAACAACGCGGAGTTAAAAAGTAAGACAAATTTGCTAAAACTATATAAAAGGATATAGAAACACAATAACGAGACTATATACATGGAGTACGGGTCAATGTGCAGGGGTACGAGGTAGTTGAGGTAATGAAGGTAATATGTACATGTAGGTAGGGGTAAAAGTGACTAGGCAATCAGGATAGATAATAAACAGACTAGCAGCAGTGTATGCGAAGAGTGTGTGGGGCGTCAATATGCATGTGTGTGTTTTGTGTGTGTATGTAGGGAAAGGGGTTAGTCAATTGCATAACTGAATGCATTCACCTGAAATGGGTCTTCTGCATTTAATCCAACCCCTCTGAATCCTTAAATCGACGTCCACGTCTTCAGCGCCCGAGGAGCAGTTGTTGTTGGGGGTTAACTGCCTTGCTCAAGGGCAGAACGGAAGATTTTTCTGACTTGCTGGCTGGGAAATTCGAACCAGCAACCTTCCTGATTTTTATATTTAACCTTTATTTAACTAGGCAAGTCAGTTAAGAACAAATTCTTATTTTCAATGACGGCCTAGGAACATTGCCTTGTTCAGGGGCAGTACGACAGATTTTTACCTTGTCCGCTCGGGGATTCAATCTAGCAACCTTTCGGTTTTACTGGTCCAACGCTCTAACCACTAGGTTACACTGCCGCCCCAGAGATGACAGATTTCTTGATTTATCTTAGATTAATTCTGACTATTTTGAGGAAGTTTTGTTGCTACGGTTTCTCAAGAGGGACAAACAACAGTATAACCACATATTTTTTTTTCAAGCAAAGGTCTATTAAGGGAGTATACAAGCACAGTCGTTCGCTTTTCGCCTAGCCGAGTTCTGCAAGGAGCAAAGAGAACCTAGTCTGCAGGCGCCTTAAGACAAGGTTCGTTCTTTCCCCCGAAATACATATTTTCCAAGTTGGGAAAGTATTGCTACTCATGCATCCACACGCGAACACGCACACGGCAGGACAAGATGCACCTGGTCTCTTTCCACAGTGGAACAGTCATAGTGACACTGCGCAGGTTACAGACACTGAGGCCTAATAACAACACTAGATTAAAGCCATGGAACTTGGGTGCGTATAACTGCTGCACAGAAACACACTGCTCTGTGTAAAGCCTACACACTATAATGTCAATAAACTGGGCGACTATGTGAAACCAAACAAAGAAAGCTATGATTGCATCTAAGGCATTTACCACCCTCAGAGCAACGTCTAGGGCCGTGACCTAACTGAAGGCTGGTTCATACTGTGGACTCAGTTACAGCACGGCGGTACCAGGGTTCTTAAAAGAGGGCAGAGGCTGGTATAGGTGCCTACTCACACGTGCCCGACGAAGGCTCTCTCTCTCTCTCGCTCTCCTGGTTTCTGTTAAGGTGGACCGTCTGTGTCCGATTAGACCTCGATGGCAATAACCAAGGCCTGTTTTGAAAAACACTCTCAAAAGAGCCCTTGTGGAGAAAAAGCCGTTACGGGAAAAGGAAGCATAAGTTATTATGACTCTGGTCTCCGAGCCCAGGCCCGTGTGTGAGCGTGTGTACGTGAGCGTTCATGTGCGGCCCACATGTGTTGTGTTTACCCCTGAACACACTGTGAAAAGTTTTACAAAACTGATGCATCCTAGTATGTCTTCTACGGAGACATGGGAACGGGGGAAAGAGGAAACGAGGAGAGAGAGAGAGAGAGAGAGGAGAGGAAGAGAGGAGAAAAAGTGGATGAAGACGCAGATCTCTAAATCAATTCTTACACCGAGAGATTGTTTAATAATTCAAAACAAAAAAGGTAAAAAAAAGCAGAGGAGGGGTAGTAGGGTGAGGAGAGAAGAGAAGGAGGCCCACACACTCTCTCTCTCTCTCTCTCTCTCTCTCTCTCTCTCTCTCTCTCTCTCTCTCTCTCTCTCTCCAGCTTTGTTTTCCTTTGTTGTTGTTGTCGCTGCATCAAATTTCTGCGCCTGAAAGACGCTAGAGCATGCACAGGCTTTGCGCTCGCTCTGGCAGTGTTCAACAAACTTGAACATCTTTGGCTAGGGGATCATGTCAACACGATGGAGAGGAAGAGGAGGAAGGGAGAAAAACTTGAAAGGGGGGGGTATGGGAGGAGGGGAAAGGGGTATGCATGGGAATGGTTAAAAGGGGTTGGAGCATGGGAGGAGAAACTGGTTAGCAGTACAGGAGAGGGAGAAAAGGGTAGGCCGTAGGCACGAGAGAAAAGCCATGTGGATGAGGTGAAGAGTAAGCGGTTATGATCGGTGGCATCACTCCTGGCATAGAGTGGGGACCAGTGGGGGGAGCAGTGGTGTGGTGCTGAGAGGCCTTACTGCCACCCCATGATCAGGACTGTTGCATCATGGTTATCCCACTGTGATCAAGACCAGAGTGAGGGGGGAGGAGTTAGAAGGTCATCTCCGGTCTCGGGGATCCTGAATGGCCAGCGGACACTGGTTCAAATACAATTCAAAATAATTTCAAATACTTTCTCTAGGCTTGATTGAGCTTGCCTGGCCTTAAAGGACCAATCCAATAGTCCCAAATCGGCAAATCCACTCTCATCTGGTACTCCAGACAGGATACAGCAAAGTATTTGAAAGATTTCAAATATTATTTGAACCCAGATCTAATGTCCAGATGTCTGCAGCTGGACTGACTGTCTCTATGGGGTTATAAACAGACAGGACACTCACCGCAATCCCCTGGTACACTTCCATACACAGCCTGGGAAGTCAACGTGACACTGTATGCGTGACGTGACACGTAACATGTGTGAATAGTCTTTGGTCTTTGTGTTCCTTTTACACATATCAAAATGTGTTCAGGGATGGTGTGTTTTGAAAATCCATTGTGAAAATCCTTTGTATGGTGTCATGTTGTAGGTTTGACTAAGATATACAGTGTGCCTGCGTGTTTATGCCACGCTCATGTTCAGACCTCCATCTCCCTCCATATGTAGTAAGTCTCTGAGGAGGGAAACATACAAAAGCTGCACCAAACAACTTTTGAACCCCCCCCCCCGACTAGGGTTCAGTAACCCTCCACAAACATTCTCCCTCTAACAAAACATCTGCAAACAGACCAAGCTCTTAACCAACTCCGTCTCTCTCGCTGTCTTCTCTCAAACGCCAAAACACACTTGTGGGTGTCTTAGCCTTCTTGTTCCCAATGCTAACAATTTTAAAGGGGAACCACAGAGCCAGCCCTGGGGGCTGCTTCATGTCTGTTAGCATCACATAGCCTGAAAAGACCTTTATCTGAAAGCAGAAGAAAAGACTCCTGTCCTCTAGCTCTCTGCTTGGCTTTACCGCTCACTGCGGTTTTCCTGAAAAGATGAACAAACGGTCCAGTATAAAAAAAAAAACTAATGAGCTCGCGACAGCTTTCCTCAACCAACCTGGCCCTGGTTCATAGGCCTAACGTTCAGGCTATAGTCAGTGTCTTTATTTTTTTTGACCGGGAAAGTTTCATGGCTCTTGGGTGCTCATATCAGTCATGGTCGGCGTACGGGTTTGTGTGTTGAAGAAGGAGAGTAGAAAAGGGTTTTAGACAAAGATGGAGACGAAAATCAGGACTCCATTTCTGGTTCTAGCAACAGTTGAAGTCAGAAGTTTACATCCACTTAGGTCGGAGTCATTAAAACTCGTTTTTCAACCATTCCACAAATTTCTTGTTAACAAACTATAGTTTTGGCAAGTCGGTTAGGACATCTACTTTGTGCATGACACAAGTCATTTTTCCAACAATTGTTTACAGACCAGATTATTTCACTTAGAATTCACTGTCTCACAATTCCAGTGGGTCAAAAGTTTACATACACTATGTTGACTGTGCCTTTAAACAGCTTGGAAAATTCCAGAAAATTATGTCATGGCTTTACAAGCTTCTGATAGGCTAATTGACATCATTTGAGTCAATTGGAGGTGTACCTGTGGATGTATTTCAAGGCCTACCTTCAAACTCAGTGCCTCTTTGCTTGACATCATGGGAAAATCAAAAGAAATAAGAAAAAAATTGTAGACCTCCACAAGTCTGGTTCATCCTTGGGAGCAATTTCCAAACACCTGAAGGTACCATGTTCATCTGTACAATAGTACGCAAGTATAAACACCATGGGACCACGCAGCCGTCATACCACTCAGGAAGGGGGCGCGTTCTGTCTCCTAGAGATGAACGTACTTTGGTGCAAAAAGTAGAAATCAATCCTAGAACAACAGCAAAGAACCTTGTGAAGATGCTGGAGGAAACAGGTACAAAAGTATCTATATCCTCAGTAAAACAAGTCCTGTATCGGCATAACCTGAAAGGCCGCTCAGCAAGGAAGAAGCCACTGCTCCAAAACCGCCATAAAAAAGACAGACTACGGTTTGCAACTGCACATGGGGACAAAGATTGTACTTTTTTGAGAAATGTCCTCTGGTCTGATGAAACAAAAATAGATCTGTTTGGCCATAATGACCATCGTTATGTTTGGAGGAAAAAGGGGGAGGCTTGCAAGCCGAAGAACACCATCCCAACCGTGAAGCACGGGGGTGGCAGCATCATTTTGTGGGGGTGCTTTGCTGCAGGAGGGACTGGTGCACTTCACAAAATGGATGGCATCATGAGGAAGGAATATTATGTGGATATATTGAAGCAACATCTCAAGACATCAGTCAGGAAGTTAAAGCTTGGTCACAAATGGGTCTTCCAAATGGACAATGACGCCAAGCATACTTCCAAAGTTGTGGCAAAATGGCTTAAGGACAACAAAGTCAAGGTATTGGAGTGGCCATCACAAAGCCCTGACCTCAATTCTATAGAAAAGTTGTGAGCAGAACTGAAAAAGCGTGTGTGAGCAAGGAGGCCTACAAACCTGACTCAGTTACACCAGCTCTGTCATGAGGAATGAGCCAAAATTCACCCAGCTTATTGTGAGAAGCTTGTGGAAGGCTACCCGAGACGTTTGACCCAAGTTAAACAATTTAAAGGCAATGCTACCAAATACTAATTGAGTGTATGTAAACTTGTAGCCCACTGGGAATTTGATGAAAGAAATAAAAGCTGAAATAAATAATTCTCTCTACTATTATACTATTATTCTGACATTTCACATTCTTAAAATAAAGTGGTGATCCTAACTGACCTAAGACAGGGAATTTTTACTAGGATTAAATGTCAGGAATTGTGAAAAACTGAGTTTAAATGTATTTGGCTAAGGTGTATGTAAACGTCCGACTTCAAAGCCTTTGCCCTTTAACTTACAAACCACAATGGACACACACACATACAGGACACGAGTGGGGTGAATACACCCCCATGTCTACCCCAATAGCATAACCTTTAGAGCGCAAGAGCTTGCACCACTGAGGGAGCGCGACGTGGCCCGGCCACCACTGTTAGCATTCATAGGTAGATAATGAATAACATGGGCTTTCTCTCTGAGGCTACGCAGCACAGCGCTAATGATAGCTAGCCACAAGATTACCACAGGTTAGATTACAGAGGGCTAATGCAATTATACAGTAGTCCTAACAATAATTTAACCATCAATGAGATAATTCACCTCAGTCATTACCCAATTTTCATACAATGCAAACTTTAGTGGCTAGAGTCCCAAAGATTTGCTTACAGAACTTACAGCATAAACACAAACACACATGCGCGCACACACACATACACACGTCTTACTATACTTGTGAGGACTTTTTGGGAACCAACAATGTATTCCCATTCAAAATCATATATTCCCTAACCCCTAACCTTAACTCCTAACCCTAAACCTAACCCTTAACCCTTACCCTTGTTCTAACCCTAGTTCTAAGGCTAAAACCTAACCTCTTTGTTGGTTTACCATTCTTGTGAGGACTTCTGGTACTCACAAGTATAGTAAAACCTCTACACACACACACACACACACACACACACACACACACACACACACACACACACACACACACACACACACACACACACACACACACACACACACACACACACACCCACAGGAGGCTGCTGAGGGGAGGACGGCTCATAATAATGGCTGGAACAGAGTCAATGGAATGGCATCAAACACATGGAATCTGTTTGATGTATTTGATACCATTCCAGCTACTCCGCCCCAGCCATTACCATGAGCCCATCCTCCCCAATTCAGGTGCCACCAACCCCCTGTGACACCCACACACAACACACTCCAGGCTAAATTACTATACGGTTTACATGACCCACAAATTAATCAAAATAATATTGTTTTCCTTTCCTTTCAATAAAACAAAGGAGACCTCTTAAAAGCCAGGCATGTCTTCCCTGGGATGCGGTTGTCCTGCCCCGCAGGGTCCGACATTGTGTGTGTGTGTGTGTGTGTGTCTGTGTGTGTGTGTGTGTGTAGGAGCAGTTTGTTATGTGTGCCGTGCTGGGATGATCCGGGTCCAAGTGGTATTCCGGAATTCCAGTCCTATACTATCAATACCAGAGCAGTGTGACGGGGAGCAGCGAGAAAACACACAAGTGGACTGTTATTCCTGGCTGATTAAAACCTGACAATGGCTGGAGTGTTTGGAGGAGAGAGAAAAGGGAAAGATGGAGAGAGGGGGGAGATGGGGGGCAGACAACATAGAGAGCAGGAATGTAAAGCAGGAAGTTTCCCTCTTTTAATATCACTTAAGACAGATTTTGGAGCTATATACTGTGTGCACAGCCCTTCAGCCTACTGTACTGCTTAGCTAGAACAGGGAAGATGAGAGATAACGGCCTAGCGTATCATACAGTCATATATCACAGACCCTTCTCTCACCCATGTCCTACCTTACCCCTTATCACGCCCTTATTCCACATTAAGCCCCTATTGCTGCTCATCAAGCTGACTTTTGACTCACACACGAGCGAGCAAGCATGTACACACACACACACACACACACACACACACACACACACACACACACACACACACACACACACACACACACAGCCTCTGATCTGCCTGTCAGCACATCAAAGGCTCCTTTGTCACTTTGATAGCCTGCCCCAGCCTCCACGGGAGGGTGTCTACCTAACAAGCCGAGCCCATGCCGGCAGCCCCGAGCTGGGGCAGGATGAGAACAATGTCCCCCTCCTGCAGCCAGCCATGGAGGACCGTTCACAGACACTTCTAATGAAATCCCTGTCTCCCTCCCCAGGCCTTTCACCATTCACCCTCGCTCTTTCTCACACACACACACACACACACACACACACACACACACACACACACACACACACACACACACACACACACACACACACACACACACACACACACACCTCCCTCGCCCCTCCTTTCCTCCCTCAGTCCACAGTCCTCCTGACATTATATTTCCTCCATCGCTATTGTTCGTCCTTCAAGGATCCATTTATTTCCAATCACTGGATATCAGGGAGGAGGACAAAGGAAGATTCTTATTGAGTCTCTCTCTCTCTCTCGCTCTTATTCTCTCTCTCCCTCTCTCGCTCTCTCTTGCCCTCTTGTTCTCTCTCTCTCTCCTCTCTCTTGTTCTCTCACTCTCCTCTCTCTTGTTCTCTCACTCTCCTCTCTCTTGTTCTCTCTCTCTCTGCAGAGTTGGAGGAGTTGGGTTAAGGAGAACAAGAGAACCACGTTTGATTCGGCTTTAGCTCAGGCTTTTCATAACAAGCATCCAAAGCAGAGTGTTTACGGGAAAGCAGAATGTTTTTGTGAGAAGGGGGCTCGAGGAGTGAGGAGGAGGTTATGAAATGCCAATGATGCTTCTCCTCTGTTGTTCATCCATTATGCATGTCTGTCCTGACCATAGAGACCACAGCAAACAACTGGAGAGAAATCATTTCTTAACTCAAACCATTTGGCCTCCTCCTCTTCTCCTCCTCCTCTTCCTCACCTAAGTAGATCTGACTGTTTGTGCTTCTCTCAGACTCGTGCATTTGAGCGAGAGACGGACCGAGTTTCTACTTTCCAACATTCATGTTGAGTATTGACTCTTTTTTTCCCCATACTTGTCTCCAACTCTCATGAACTCCCTGTCAGTAAAGCATGTTGTTGATGACGGATGGCTTTGTGTTTAATGTCTTTGTCAACACCTTGAAGAGGCAGTGGGTGTTGTGAGGAATGAGCCTGAGTAGAGCAGGAAGGTGATTCCTCCTGGGGGGGGGGGCTGCACGGGGTTAATTACGTCAAGCTTGGTCCAGACTCAGACCTGGAGTTCAAATAGTAGTTGTTTTTCTTTCAAATACTTTGTGTGTTTGACTGAGGGTACCTGGAGTGCCCGATGGGTGGGGTTTGAACTTTTTGGGACTACTCAATTGGTTCCAATGCGCCAGGCCAACTCAATTAAGCACAGATTAAGTATTTGAAAGGAAACAGATCCTATTTGGGTCTAAGGTATGTTCAAAGATATGTGACAGGAAGCACTTCTGATTAGACTGTTGCCTGAGCATGGACTGGTAGATCCCCCTCTGGAGGTGAATAATGCAAACATTCCGAAAAATGCTTTTAAGCTACGTCTGAAATCATAGAGGGCACAAACACACACACTAGAGGTCTTCACGGGTTCGGATTGAAAAATTCTTAACTTGTCCCTCGGGTCCCTGTCGGCTCTGTATAGTCTACAGCACATTTATTTTACGCTAATAAGATGAATTGATTGACTTATGGAAGGCTTAGCCAACATATAAAGACATATATGTTAACCAGAAGAGCAACTAGGCTGATAAACATCATTTTTTTGTCCCCGGGTCCATTTGGGTTCGGGCCTAATTGTTCTCGGGTCCGTTTTTAACCCGTGGAGACCTCTAACACACACACGCACACACAGAAACACACACAGAGGCAAACATTACAAATCAAAGTTTATTCGTCACGTGCACAGGATACAGTGTGTGTTAGCGGTCCTCTCCCATCTCCCCTCTCCATCTTCCGTTTCTCCTCTCTCTTTTCCACTCTCCCCTCTCTCCCCCCTCTCTTTTCTCCCAGCTTCCCAGCTTCCCTCTCTCCTTGCTTTCTTCCCTGTGGGATTAGCCTAGCAGGAAGCCAGCTTTCCTTCACTCTCTCTCTTTGTGTGACACTCACACTGCTCCCAGCAGCCTCTCTGCCCCAGCAGCCAGCCTCACAATCAGGTTAGACATTCCGAGAGGGACGCTACGGCACTGGTGTCACATCCACTAAACCGTCAACCTCCAACCTGTTCAAAGACTACAGCACTGGGGTCAGAGGTGGCCCACAGACGTGGAGGGAAACGTGTGTGTAAGTGAGTAAAGCAGAGTATGTGTTTGTAAGAGTGAAGCGGTACCACACGTGTCCCGGCGTGTATGGAAAGAAAGGCAAAGATCGAGAGAAGTTTCATTCCAAAATGAAAAAGCGCTGTCCAACCAGAAGTACATGCAGCTGGGACTAGGGCTCTTATCATACCGGTCACCCAATGAAGCCAGGCTACTCAACACAATCTCTAATCACCTAGGGAGAGATGGTCACCAGCCCCCCTTCACTAAGGCTGCCCAATTCATCGAATTCACATCGAAATCGCAATATTTACATGTGCAATAGCCATATTCCAAGAGATCCACATCGCTATGCAGTATTCTGAAACGCATCTCAGCGGCGTGTAACGTCTGTTTTTATAGTTTACTCGTTTTTTTTCCCTCCTCTTGTGACTGCTTCCCACACACACACACCAAGCGCCGCCCGTCACTCAAGCTGCAGAGTTCCTCCTCCTGGCTATTAGATTCACTAGAAGTTTTCATGCTTTTCTGTTAGGTCAATGCAGTCAGCCGATTGCTCCAAACAAGAATGATGCTGTTTTCCACTTTGCTTCTTAATATAACTCATTCCATTTCTATGATTACAACATTTCACACAAGTGTTCATCTTTATTGTCAAATCCCAATCGCAATCCGATTTTTCTCCCATATCGTGCAGCCCTACCCTTCACAAACCTCGATCAGCAGAATCCTGCTGAGGTAACCAGGGGACATTCAGTAAGTCTCTCTGAGGGCTGCATACTAAGGCCAAGGATATACTGTACTGTATATACAGTTGAAGTCGGAAGTTTACATACACCTTAGACAAATGCATTAAACTCAATTTTTCACAATTCCTGAGATTTAATCCTAGTAAACATTCCCTGTCTTAGGTCAGCTAGGATCACCACTTTATTTTAAGAATGTGAAATGTCAGAAAAATAGTAGCGAGAATGATTTATTTCAGCTTTTATTTATTTCATCACATTCCCAGTGGGTCAGAAGTTTACATACACTCAATTAGTATTTGGTAGCATTGCCTTTAAATTGTGGTCAAACGTGAGTCAAACGTTTCGGGAAGCCTTCCACAAGCTTCCCACAAAAAGTTGGGTGTATTTTGGCTCATTCCTCATGACAGAGCTGGTGTAACTGAGTCAGGTTTGTAGGCCTCCTTGCTCGCACACACTTTTTCAGTTCTGCCCACAGATTTTCTATAGGATTGAGGTCAGGGCTTTGTGATGGCCACTACAATACCTTGACTTTGTTGTCCTTAAGCCATTTTGACCCAACTTTGGAAGTATGCTTGGGGTCATTGTCCATTTGGAAGACCCATTTGCGACCAAGCTTTAACTTCCTGACTAATGTCTTCAGATGTTGCTTCATTATATCCACATAATTTCCCCCCTCATGAGGCCATCCATTTTGTGAAGTGCACCAGTCCCTCCTGCAGCAAAGCACCCCCACAACATGAGGCTGCCACCCCCGCGCTTCACGGTTGGGATGGTGTCCTTCGGCTTGCAAGCCTCCTCCTTTTTCCTCCAAACATAACGATGGTCATTATGGCCAAACAGTTATATTTTTGTTTTATCAGAACAGAGGACATTTCTCAAAAAAGTACGATCTTTGTCCCCATGTGCAGTTGCAAATCGTAGTCTGGCTTTTTTATGGCGGTTTTGGAGCAGTGGCTTCTTCCTTGCTGAGCGGCCTTTCAGGTTATGTCGATATAGGACTTGTTTTACTGTGGATATAGATACTTTTGTACCTGTTTCCTCCAGCATCTTCACAAGGTCCTTTGCTGTTGTTCTGGGATTGATTTGCACATTTCGCACCAAAGTACGTTCATCTCTAGGAGACAGAACACATCTCCTTCCTGAGCGGTATGACGGCTGCGTGGTCCCATGGTGTTTATACTTGCGTACTATTGGTTGTACAGATGAATGTGGCACCTGAATGTGCTCCCAAGGATGAACCAGACTTGGTCTACAAATTTTCTAAGGTTTTGGCTGATTTCTTTTGATTTTCTCATGATGTCAAGCAAAGAGGCACTGAGTTTGAAGGTAGGCCTTGAAATACATCCACAGGTACACCTCCAATTGACTCAAATGATGTCAATTAGCCAATCAGAAGCTTGTAAAGCCATGACATTATCTTCTGGAATTTTCCAAGCTGTTTAAAGACACAGTCAACTTAGTGTATGTAAACTTCTGGCACACTGGAATTGTGATACAGTGAATTATAAGTGAAATAATCTGTCTGTAAACAATTGTTGGAATAATTAATTGAGTCATGCACAAAGTAGATGTCCTAACCGACTTGCCAAAACTATAGTGTGTTAACAAGAAATTTGTGGAGTGGTTAAAAAACGAGTTTTAATGACTCTGACCTAAGTCTACGTAAACTTCCTGACTTCACCTGTATACAGCAAATACAGCACAGTTGGTTGTATCAAGCTACTGTGGCCTCCATCAGCCCCACAATGTAATATTATTGGTTAGGAAGGCAGGCGTGGTCGGGAAGGATTTAGTGTGTCAGAGCCCAGGGAAGCCCAGGTAAGAGCTCTCCCAGAGTGGGGTAATATAACCTCAGGACAGATGTCAGCAATGACTTACATACGGATTCAAGCTGAACTGCATGAGAAGCACATGTTTCATTTGAAAAGAGAGAGAGAGAGAGAGAGAGAGAGAGAGAGAGAGAGAGAGAGAGAGAGAGAGAGAGAGAGAGAGAGAGAGAGAGAGAGAGAGAGAGAGAGAGAGAGAGAGAGAGAGAGAGAGAGAGAGAGAGAGAGAGAGAGAGAGAGAGAGAGAGAGAGAGAGAGAGAGAGAGCTCTAATCTAGTGTGGGGAAAGAGGATGGAGGAGAAACAAAGGGAGGACAGTTCAGTTTGAGAACTGGGAGAAGTGTGGGAGGAGGGGGAGATGACGGATAGAAAGGTTCATATCCCAAACAAATGAGTACAGAGCGGTGCCCTTGGGATCTTTCTCTGACACTAATCCCCCACCTGGACTGTCCAACACACACACACACACACACACACACACAGAAATATTGCCAGACAAAGGCGGTCCAGTGTAGTGGTCCCTGCTGTCCTTGATTCTTGGAGGAGATCATTTCTTTATTAGCACCTCTGATTCTCCCATGGGGCTTTGCTGCTGCTCTCCCACTGCTCTATGGCCTTAGCGCAGTATGAAACGCCAATAGAAAGGTTGTGTGTGTGTGTGTGTGTGTTTGTGTGTGTGTGTGTGTGTGTGTGTGTGTGTGTGTGCTGTGCGACTGCAGGATGTACCTGGTGAATTAGCCAGATGGGGCTTAGACAGAAAGCGGCGAGCCGAAAGGTCTCTCTGTGCTTCACCCCGCCCTCAGCCTCTCAGGCTTAGTTTACACAAGAAGGTCATTTTAATCAGGCGAATGCCAGGCAACCTAATCTGCAGGTCTTTGCTTGAGCATAAACAGAGGATATCATTGGGCTCAGAGTGGCTCAGATACCAGTAGTCATGGAAAAGTAATTTAGTGAACCTGACCTTGAGACCCAAATCCTTTCCTGGCCTCTCTAGCCTCCTAGCCTCTAGCCCCTGCTTGTCTCACACTCTCTCTACTGGAGTAGGGGAGAAACAGGACGAAAGTAACACTTTTTTTCCCTAATTACTCAGAGATTGATGGAGCTAGAGGCACCATATTGTATGACTAACAATGTATATATATGTATATATACCTCCTTATTAGGAACATGCTGACTTCACTGCGTCATTCTATCTGAGAAAATGGGCATGTTACTTTCGTCCCAGCTCTCCCCTACTCATAATCCTGGTTCGTGCTTAAGAACATTATTCCAGCAGTGTAAGAACACGTCGCTGACCTACCTTAGGAAACTATAGGAGTTCTCATACTCACGCATACATGAGAGCATACACGTATGCATGCGCACGCACGCAGCACGCACGCACGCACGCACGCACGCACGCACGCACGCACGCACGCACGCACGCACGCACGCACGCACGCACGCACGCACGCACGCACGCACGCACACACACACACACACACACACACACACACACACACACACACACACCACACACACACACACACACACACACACACACACACACACACACACACACACACACACAAACACAAACCCACACTACCACCAAACCAATCAGATTCCATGTTCTAAGACTGAATCCTGTGGATGCCAGAGTGGAAGGGAGAGCAACAAACATCCCATTTCTCACGTGTCCGTGTGTCAGAGACTCAGAGTCAGACTAACGGATGAATGTGCAGACAGACCCAGACCCTTCCCAAACACAGGGGGCTTACCCAGACCCCTAAACCCCAGATCCAGCACTGCCTGGGGGGGGGGGGGGGGGGGGAGACATAACTCAGGACCCTGCCTGTTGTCTAGTGCATGTGTGTGGGGGGTGTATGTGCACTACGGTCCTGGTTAGGGCTGTCAGGGCTGTTTTGCTAGTCCTGTGTTACCAATACTCCCAGTGGAGAGAACATGCCGGGGACACTGGGTAATGAGCTTTACTTTCACTCGCCCTCTGTCTTTATGTCTGATAGAGACGATCGCGTCGTCTCTCTCTCTAAACTCTCTCTCGTCTCAGTCCCCTCCGTCCCATTCTCTCAGTCTCCTGCCTTGCTACTACTGTCCGAAACGTCGTCGGTCTTCACCTAGCTGATAAGGTACCGATAAGGCCTCTTTCCTATGGCACGCACACACACACACAGTTTTGGAGTGTGTTTCCCAGGTCTCTGCCAGGAAGCACAGCCGCCAGGGCAGTCTTGTTATCATCGTGTCTGATTTCTGGTGTTTCATAGTGGAGGAGAGGAGAGGCAGAGAGGTGGGGGGGGAGGAGAGAGAGAAAGTGAGAGAGGAAGAGAGCCGGCCGGCCCGCCTGCCTGAGCGCTCCAGAAAGCATACCATTAGCTTCTCTCTCCAGCCAGAGCCCTTGCTAATGAAAAGCAGAGCTCTTTTACATCTCAAAAATAACACGACACATCTATCATTTATTACAGGAACCCCCCCCCCCTCAGCCCCAGTTAACACTTCATAGGCACTACCTGTTGCTGGGAAAGGATGTTGGAACCATAGAATAAGAATCACTAACTTTTAGTCATTTAGCAGACGCTCTTATCCAGAGCGACTCACAGGAGGCATTAGGGTTAAGTGACTTGCTCAAGGGTACATTGACAGATGTTTCACCTAGTCTGCTCAGGGATTCAAACCAGCCACCTTTCGGTCACTGGCCTAATGCGATTAACCGCTAGGGTACCTGCCACCCCACTATTTCTATGGTTACGACTCATTTATATATACAGCTATTATATATACAGTACCAGTCAAAGTTTGGACACACCTACTCATTTCAGGGTTTTAATTTATTTGTACTATTTTCTACATTGTAGAATAATAGTGAAGACATCAACACTATGAAATAACACATATGGAATCATGTAGTAACCAAAAAAGTGTTGAAAAAAACCTAAATATATTTTATATGTGAGATTCTTCAAAGTAGCCAGCCTTTGCCTTGATGACAGCTTTGCACACTCTTGGCATTCTCTCAACCAGCTTCATGAGGTAGTCACCTGGAATGCATTTCAATTAACAAGTGTGCCTAATTTGTGGAATATCTTTCCTTCTTAATGCGTTTGAGCCAATCAGTTGTGTTGCGACAAGGCAGGGGTGGTATACAGAAGATAAACCTATTTGCTAAAAGGCCAAGTCCATATTTTGGCAAGAACAGCTCAAATAAGCAAAGAGAAATGACAGTCCATCATTACTTTAAGACATGAAGGTCAGTCAATCCGGAACATTTCAAGAACTTTGAGAGTTTCTTCAAGTGCAGTCGCAAAAACCATTAAGCGCTATGATGAAACTGGCTCTCATGAGGACTGCCACAGGAAATGAAGACCAAATTTGAGATTTTTCATTCCAACCGCTGTGTCTTTGTGAGACGCAGAGTAGGTGAACGGATCATCTCTGCATGTGTGGTTCCCACCATGAAGCATGGAAGAGGACGTGGGATGGTGTGGGGGTGATTTGCTGGTGACACTGTCTGTGATTTATTTAGAATTCAAGGCACACTTAACCAGCATGGCTACCACAGCAGTCTTCAGTGATACGCCATTCATCTGTTTTGGGCTTAGTGGGACTATCATTTGTTTTTCAACAGGACAATGACCCAACAGACCTCCAGGCTGTGTAAGGGCTATTTGACCAAGAAGGAGAGCGATGGAGTGCTGCATCAGAAGACCTGGCCTCCAGAATCACCCGACATCAACCCAGTTGAGATCTTTGGGATGAGTTGAACCGCAGAGTGAAGGAAAAGCAGCCAACAAGTGCTCAGCATATGTGGGAACTCCTTCAAGACTTTTGGTAAAGCATTCCAGGTGAAGCTGGTTTAGAGAATGCCAAGAGTGTGCAAAGCTGACGTCAAGGCAAAGGCTGGCTACTTTGAAGAATCAAAAAAATGTAATATGTTTTGATTTGTTTAACACTTTTTTGTTTACTACATGATTCCATATGTGTTATTTCATAGTTTGATATCTTCACTATTTTTTCAAAAATCTAGAAAATAGTAAAAACAAAGAAAAACCCTTGAATGAGTAGGTGTGTCCAAACTTTTGACTGGTACTGTATAATTTTACAAATTCTAGTTCTATGATGGAATGTGTGCCTTGTAAATACAAATAAATATGCCATTTAGCAGACGCCTTTATCCGTAGTGACTTACAGTCATGGGTGCATACATTTTTCGTATGGGTGGTCCCGGGAATCAAACCAAGAATCCTGGCATTGCAAGCGCCATGCTCTCCCAACTGAGCCACAAAGGACCATCAAATATATATATTTTTTAATTTGACCTACGTGTGTGGTGCATGTTGTTGTTAATCTCACTGACCAACTGACAGAGTGAGTGAGAGACAGAGAGAGAGAGAGGGGGGGCAGTATCACAAAAGGAGCTTTGTGAACCACTCATGGGAGAAAGAGAGTAGGGAAAACATTTAAACAAATTGGTTGCGCTACAAAAGAGGTCATCTCTGAAACGCTTGTCCAGAGACAGTTATAGATGGCAATAATGTTTTTGTAACTCTACAGGGTAGTGGTTGACTGACTGACGGCTATGTCCGAGACAGTGACAGACATCGTTCTTTGTCCGTTTTTGCAACGCTGAATCCACCACATTTGTATGGAGGAAAGTACTGTCGGTAGATACAATTAACAGAAGACCTATTATTTTTCGGGTAGTTCCATCACTTTCATCATCTTATAACTCAAGGTAGGGGTTCTCTTGGTCTTGGTACCGTTTAGCTAGGAGCATAAATTATGCATATGGGAGCATACAGTACAGCCTGGTGGCCATTTCTCTACACCTCCACGCAATCTAAATGCATTTATCAGCTGGTGTAAAGGGGTGAAGGGGTAGAATTTCCCATCTGCTAAATACAACACTTAGAAGAGAGCTTCTCACTTTAAATCAGCCGTCCAGGTGGCGGTTCCTTCTACGATGAAGAAAACACACAGGAGAGTTACACGGAACCCAAACTGGCTGCGCGCGTGCGCCATCGGGCATACATTTATTTTGTCCCCCCCACACCAAACATGATCACAACACGCAGGTTAAAATATCAAAACAAACTCTGAACCAATTACATTAATTTGGGGACAGGTCTAAAAGCATTAAACCTTTATGGCAATTTAGCTAGCTAGCTTGCACTTGCTAGCTAATTTGTCCTATTTAGCTAGCTTGCTGTTGCTAGCTAATTTGTCCTGGGATATAAACATTGAGTTGTTATTTTACCTGAAATGCATAAGGCCCTCTACTCCGACAATTAATCCACACATAAAATGGTCAACCAAATTGTTTCTAGTCATTTCTCCTCATTTTAGGCTTTTTCTTCTCTTGACTTTATATTGCGATTGGCAACTTTCATAAATTAGGTGCATTACCGCCACCGACCTCGTTCATCTTTCAGTCACCCACGTGGGTATAACCAATGAGGAGATGGCACATGGGTACCTGCTTCTATAAACCAATGAGGAGATGGGAGAGGCAGGACTTGCAGCGCGATCTGCTTCAGAAATAGAACTGACTTCTATTTTAGCCCTTGGCAACGCAGATGCTCGTTGGCGCACGCGAGCAGTGTGGGTGCAATAATTGAATAATATTGTTTTTGCTGTAAAAAAAAAAAGCCCCAAAAACGTAACTTTGTACAGTTTCTGACCTAAACTATACAAGTAAATTAAAAAATGCTACTCACAGTTTACGGCACAAATATTAGCCAGCAAGGCTCTTGATCCAGAAGGGGATTCTCTGCTTGCAAGTGAATGCTTAACTTTTTTAAGAAGCTAACCACTTAGCTAGATAGCTAACTAGCTACTAAATTAGCAAACCAGAACGCACAACCGCAGAGCATTTAGCACATTTTAGACAGTTAATGTAACAGTTACAAGACATTTAGCTGTGAATTTCATTCTGTAGTAAGATCACCTGCTACATGCTGCCTGACAGTGAGTGACTGACAAGGCTCCGGTCTCTGGGTGCTTGTAAACAAACATCACATGACACGACACTGAGGGTTACCATAAGCAACATAATAATGTGACAGACGAAATGAAGAACACAAATGCTCTTTATCTCCTAACGTATTGCACACGTTGACTGCAGGTATGTGCTTAAAAAGTAGCTACAATTATTGAAAATGTATTATAAAAACTTAAAATAGTTTAAATGATATTGAATAAACATACCTTGGCTTTTTCCAAATACCCCAGCATACGGTATACGGTATACCGCCCAAGCCAAATAGAGACAGTATAAGAGAGAGGGAGAGGGAGGGAGAGAGAGGAAGAAGGAGGGAGAAGGAGAGAGGGAGAGAGAGCGAGAGGGTGTGTAAGAGAGAGTAGTGAGAAAGTTGGAGAAAGAACAATAGTGTATTAGAAAGTATGACAAAGAGAGGGAGGGAGGGAGGGAGGGAGAGAGATAGACGGAGCGAAAGCTTGTGACGGAACACTGGTGTCTTTTGACCCTCTCACTCTGGTGGTGGTGGTGGGGGTGGGGGGGGATGGGGGGGGGGGGGGGGGGGGGGGTGTAAGGTTTGTTATGGAACACCTGCCTCCACTTAACCCCTCTCAGGCGTTCTGCTTGAGCTGCCTCTTTCAGCCCTCTCTCTCCGGTCCCCGTTCTGCCCCCATTCATGCATGGGGCGTCCCGCAGGCACAGGGGCCTCTGTCCCTCTCCTTCCCAAACACCAGGCCAGGTGGGGGGCCTTTAGGACTGGGGTTGGCCCTGGGGCTGAGACTGAGGCAGCCACCCCAAAACTCCCACAGCCAGTCAGCCACCATCTGCATTCATGTCACGCTAGTCCAATCCCCCAACATACATTGGCAACGACTGGGGCAGAAATACACATGCACGCACACACACCAATACCCACAAACACCAATACACACCACCAATACCCACACATACATCATCCCCAACCCCAGCCCAACTGATCGTTATGCCAATCAAGGGCGTCTGTTAGGTCAAGAGTTATTCACATCACATTAGAGGACATGGGGTTCCTCTATTCAGGACCCACCACAGGCAAGGCCCCCCTTTCCCCACGCCTCGTAAAAGACTGGCCCCTCTCCTCACCCCCTTCCTCTCGCCCTGACTCTCCCTCTTCCCCCCCCCCCCCCCCAAATCCCTGCTCCCCTAAACTCGCTTTCCTTTCCCCCTCTTTTTCTCTTCTCCCCTGGCCCCTCTCCTCTTTCCTTTTGACCATGAACCATAGCTGCAGTGTTCCCTGGTCCAATTACTCTGATTACCCATGTCTACATTAGGCACCGCCCCCTGTCCCTGGTAATGGCTTCTCTGGGGTGGCTGTCCCTAAACTGTGTGTGGTAGTTCTCATCACTAGGATTGTTTACACTCTCACTCTCTCTCTCTCCATCTCTCTCTCTCCATCTCTCTCTCTCCATCTCCAGCTGCTTTCAATGTTCTGAGAATCTCTATTGGCTTTCTTTGAAAAAATACTTGAAAAACACAGAATGCAGTTTTAGTTTAAACAGTAGGTGCTAAGTAAAACGAAACAGAACAGCTTTATTCTCTTACCGGCAGTTTGAGAAATAGCAACGCACAGTGATCTGGCTGATTCAGGAGCTTTTTGTTGGAGGGAGTTACACTACAGTAGTCACTCAGTACAATGAACATTCTTCAACTTTCAACTGTTCAATGCCAAAGAATTCACAACTTTCTCAGAACTCCTTAACCTTTTACTGCAGTGGGTTAAATCAGGGCCACACAGAGTGTTTCTTGGTAGTCTTAAACAAATGCACTTTGAAACAAAAGTATACACCTCACACACATGGTCCTGGGCTTAAACAAAAGAAGACACCTGTACCATGTCAGATATAGAATTGAAATGTATTCAGTTTTGCATACCAATATCACATTTTGTACACATCACGGAAAACTGAAATATAACAAAACCATTTGTCATTTTTTTTTGTTTATTAATTATGAAATGATGAAAGATGAACAACATCCTACCCATGAGGCCACTATATCATTTGACTGTAGAAAAAGGGCTACAGAGCCTGTATCCCTTTTACACCCGTACCCGTATAGGCCTACGGGTTGACAATGGCAGATTTGGGCATCGACAAGTGCCTACATTGAGAACACATTGGCTGTACAATAACATGCTATAAATGATGGCAGAGCTCTGGTTCTCTGCCTCACAGCACTGTATGGGTTTTGACTGACAGCCGTTCAGCACACGTCGAGAAGTTGCTCACATCCCTCCTGCTAATTGGGCAACTTTTGCAGACCAACAAATTGTCTGAGTGAAGGAAATGCTGTAAATTAAGAGGACTCTGTATTTTTAAAGATGAAACGTTGTAGATTGTAATAAATACCACTTTAATGGCAGACAATTAAGCCAAACACCCGTGAGTCCATAATGTGCACTTCACATTTCCATAGTATAAACCTACAGTTGAAGTCTGAAGTTTACATACACCTTAGCCAAATACATTTAAACTCAGTTTTTCACAATTCCTGACATTTAATCCTAGTAAAAATTCCATGTCTTAGGTCAGTTAGGATCACCACTTTATTTTTAATAATGTCAAATGTCGGAATAATAGTAGAGAGAATGATTTATTTCAGCTTTTATTTCTTTCATCACATTCCCAGTGGGTCAGAAGTTTACATACACTCAATTAGTATTTGGTAGCATTGCCTTTAAAATTGTTTAACTTGGGTCACATCTTTCAGGTAGCCTTCCACAAGCTTCCCACAATAAGTTGGGTGAATTTTGGCCCATTCCTCCTGGCAGAGCTGGTGTAACTGAGTCAGGTTTGTAGGCCTCCTTGCTCGTACACACATTTTCTATAGGATTGAGGTCAGGACTTTGTGATGGCCACTCCAATACCTTGACTTTGTTGTCCTTAAGCCATTTTGACACAACTTTGGAAGTATGCTTGGGGTCATTGTCCATTTGGAAGACCCATTTGCGACCAAGCTTTAACTTCCTGACTGATGTCTTGAGATGTTGCTTCAATATATCCACATAATTTTCCTCCCTCATGATGCCATCCATTTTGTGAAGTGCACCAGTCCCTCCTGCAGCAAAGCACCCCCACAACATGATGCTGCCACCCCCGTGCTTCACGGTTGGGATGGTGTTCTTCGGCTTGCATGCCTCCCCCTTTTTCCTCCAAACATAACGATGGTCATTATGGCCAAACAGTTCTATTTTTGTTTCATCAGACCAGAGGACATTTCTCAAAAAAGTACAATCTTTGTCCCCATGTGCAGTTGAAAACCGTAGTCTGGCTTTATTATGGCGGTTTTGGAGCAGTGGCTTCTTCCTTGCTGAGCGGCCTTTCAGGTTATGTCGATATAGGACTTGTTTTACTGTGGATATAGATACTTTTGTACTTGTTTCCTCCAGCATCTTCACAAGATCCTTTGCTGTTGTTCTGGGATTGATTTGCACATTTTGCACCAAAGTATGTTCATCTCTAGGAGACAGAACACGTCCCCTTCCTGAGTGGTATGAAGGCTGCGTGGTCCCATGGTGTTTATACTTTTGTACTATTGTTTGTACAGATGAACGTTTGGAAATTGCTCCCAAGGATGAACCAGACTTGTGGAGGTCAACAGTTTTTTTTTCTGAGGTCTTGGCTGATTTCTTTTGATTTTCCCATGAAGAGTTTGAAGGTAGGCCTTGAAATACATCCACAGGTACACCTCCAATTGACTCAAATGTTGTCAATTAGCCTATCAGAAGCTTGTAAAGCCATGACATACTTTTCTGGAATTGTCCAAGCTGTTTAAAGGCACAGTCAACTTAGTGTATGTAAACTTCTGACCCACTGGAATTGTGATACAGTGAATTATAAATTAAATAATCTGTCTGTAAACAATTGTTGGAAAAATGACTTGTGTCATGCACAAAGTAGATGTCCTAACCGACTTGCCAAAACTATAGTTTGTTAACAAGAAATTTGTGGAGTGGTTGAAAAACAACTTTTAATGACTCCAACCTAAGTGTATGTAAACTTCCGACTTCAACTGTATTTCATATACAATGTCAACGTTTATGATCGCTGTGTTTGATGTACAGTCACACGATTACATGGCGTCACATCCCTGGGTTGTTCTGAACAGAAAGAGCCTATGTTTGTCTATTGTGAAGAAAATGTGCCACGAAAACACTCACCTGAATGACTCCGTTCTATGCACACCAGAATTGCGATCTGTTTCTCTGACTTGCCCTCTGAAAGCCTAGAAATGTAAGATCGTATTTTATAACTTAAACTATTCATGTTGGCAATAGAACAAGCTTTCAAATGAATCCCGTCTGACTCAGTTTTGGGATTGCGTAAACACCAGTAATTGTGTGAGGGCAGGGATGCAGGGTTGTGTTCCAAACAAAACAACTGCAAGGGTGCTTGCTTTAGCCCCCTCAATGGCACAGCTAGGAGAGATAAAAAAATAAAAAAAATTAGTTGAAGACTTAATTACTTAGGAACTGTGCACAGTTTGGAGAGGTGTGTGTCCACTTGAAGACACCAGTTAATCCTCTCACTCAAACCCTTGTCATTCTTTTTGTCTTACGTTGCACCTACCCCACATTTTACAGGAATATTCTTCTCGTGTTACTGAATGTATTCAGAGTTTTTTTCAGATTTGGTTATTAACATATGTCGCGAAAAATACAGTAAATGTAAAACGCACCTAAAATCAATGGTGTAATGATTGGTTCAGTCTTGTGTCAGGTGAACTGTTGTGTCCTCAACTTTGGTCTAATCATTTTCCCATGATCTCCAAAGTGTTCCCTTTCAATTTCTAACATGTGTATGCATATGCTTTTCATGTTTCTTCTGTAAGAAACATTTACATTTAGCCCTATCCATATAGGCTAATTCCCACAGGTGTAAAGGGTTAAGTACCTCTACCAAATAACATCCAGCGAAACATTTTGGGAAATATTTAAACACATCCTGTGTTTTAGCAACTTAATCGAGCGATTCACAAGAACTGAAGCGCTCATTTCGGTACGCTCTCCTTTTCCCCATTAACTCTGATGATGTAAGAGTGGTTACCGGGAGACAGGTTTGACTGACAGCCAGGTGGTGCTTTTAGTGGTGTAAGATGAGCGAGATTGGCCGTAACCACGACTACGTCGTTTATTCACCGGCCAATTGGTGTGAAACACTGATATCCTGTGACCGAGGGCGAGAGGAAAAGGCGCAAAAAGGCTCCCAAATCTCCCCCTGATCTCTGCTTTGATAGACAGGGCTCCAAAAATAACACCCACTAAGGTGCCCTCTTCCTGTCCAGAGGAGGGAGAACGGGAGAGAGAGGAAGGGAGGGAAAGAGGGAAATGGAGAGTGGCAGGGAAAGAAAGACAGGGGAATTGAAGGAAATGAGGGGAAAGGGGAGAGAGTGACAGAGGGAAATGAGTAGCTAGAGAACAGGGAAGCGGTGGCAGACAGAAAACTCTTGAGAGTGGGTAGTACTGTTTCTAGGTGTCAGAGAAAGGAGAGTTAGGGGTGGTGATAGGTGATCCTATGGGGGGGATGGATGGGATGGAATGGTCTTGGTCCTGCATGGCTGCTGACTGCACACAAACAAACGAAAACAGAGAGGGGAATGGAGAAGGGGATACCTAGTCAGTTGCTCAACTGAACGCATTCAACCAAAATGTGTCTTCCGCATTTAACCCAACCCCTCTGAATCAGAGAGATGCGGGAGGCTGCCTTAAATTGACATCCTCAGCGCCCAGAGAGCAGTTGTTGTTGGGGCTTAACTGCTTTGCTCAAGGGCAGAACGGCAGATTTTTTTCCCCACCTTGCCGGCCCAGGGATTCAAACCAGCGACCTTTCAGTTCCTGGCCCAACGCTCTTAACTGCTAGGCTACCTGCTTTACTGGCCTGTGTTTCCACTTTCCCTCTCTCTCTTTCTTTCATTACGCCTGGTTCAGGGATTTCCCCCACTTTCGCCTTTGAAAAACAGTTGTGCATTAGTTCATGATATTCTGATACTCGCCTCTATCTGACAGTGGGGTCGGTGAGACAAAAGCTGCTTTTCTGTTCTGGATGCTGATATCTCCTCTGGTCTCAGTAGAGAGGTGAAATATGCTGCTGGGGGATTGCTCTTGGCTCGGCTTCCGAGGGAAGAGGTTACCTTCTGGGGGATAGAGCTATGCTGCTATGCTGCCTGCAGGCCCGGACGACCCCTAGCTGACAAACTTTTCTACATTGTTATCTTTATCTCTTTCTGGCTCCATGTTATTCTGGAGATTATTTTTCAGAACGGGCCAGGTCCGTGGAGGAATCTCCCCACAGAGGGAGCATGGAGCGGAGCTTAGCTGGCCCTAGAAATGCCCTGGCTCTGGACCCTGGATAATGTTGAGGTTAAGAGAGAGGCCATGGTACAGTGTGCACAGCAGGGATGGACTGTGTGTTTACTCACTGGAGTAAGCTTGGAGGCTGGAAACTCAGGTGGACTCTCTGGTATAGTACTGTAGCAGAGAGAGAGAAAGTGAGAGAGAGAGAGCGAGAGAGAGAGAGCGAGCGAGAGGGAGAGAGAGAGAGAGAGCTGGAAGACAGAGTTGGGGAAAGTGAAAGAAAATGTAAAGGAGAGAACAAGAAGTAGTGAAGAAAGAGGGATATAGAAAGAAAGAAAAAAGAAAGATTTTTTTTTTAAAGAAATAAAGAAAGAATGAATGAAGTATTGCCCTGTCCCAGGTGAGGTAGTGAGAACCGGAGAGCAGCTGGAAGTATTTTCTCCCTCAGTTACCAGGCAATGAAAAAAACACAGTCGTCCAGATGGGACAGGGGGCATACACCTTCTACTAGAGAGTAAATACACACACACATACACAGGCAGCAGCCAACCTGCATTCTCTGTGTTATTCCACATATCTCTGCACCACAGCTAATTGCTTTCACATTACTAAGCAACCAGGCCATCTTGGTGGCATTCCAAGACCACCTCTGTGACACCGAACGCTGTAAACCTACCGTAGCGTGTTGCTTTGAACTTTTCTAGAGTTTAGAAAAAGAAAGAATAAATTAGATTTGCTCCCACTGAGCCACAGCTCTCTGAAACACACACAGTAGTGGTTTATTTTCATCTGGACCTGCTAATTAAATCATACCTCAAAACATACAAATATACTGAACAAAAATATAAACGCATCATGTAAAGTGTTGGTCCCATAACGCACAAAATTGAATGTTAATTTCTCTACCATAAGCCGCCTCCAACCGCAGACCACGTGTAACCACGCCAGCCCAGGACCTCCACATCCGGCTTCTTCACCTGCGGGATCGTCTGAGAAGGGGGAGGCTGGCCTTGGCTCCCCAGTGGGTGGGCCTATGCCCTCCCAGGCCTGCGCCCCTGGCCCTTCATGTGAAATCCATAGATTAGGGCCTAATGAATTTATTTACTGTAACTCAGTAAAATCTTAGAAATTGTTGCATGTTGCATTTACATTTTTGTTCAGTAATAATACATAAAATTGTACATCATCTGAAGGTTTCACTAAATGATGATCATACTGTTAGTAGGCCTAAATGTCCATTGAAGAATCCGTACAAGTATACATGTAGCTGGTAGATAAAAATAGAATAACAATTCATCACAACCCTGTAGACAGTGGTTCATGTGACTGTGGGCCTGCAGAGAGAGTCAGTAGGCTAACCGAAGCGAGAGAGAGTGTGTGTCCAGGCTGTTGGAGACATCGCAGGGACCATTAACTCTGAGGCTAATTCATTTAAGTCACCATAACTCTCTCCAGTCATAGGGCAACCATCAATTTACCCAACCTTCCGAGGATCGGTGTTTGCGTGTATTTGTGTGTGTGTGGGGGGGGGGGGGGGGGGGGGGGGCAGGCTGGTGGTGGTGGTGTGTGTGTGTGTGTCTGTGCACGTGTGTGTGGCACGACAGTTTTAGTAATGAGGAGGAGATTAATAATTTGTCGTTTTGAAGGGGGGGGACGCAGCAGAGGAATTGGACACACACAGAGAATTATTAGCACGTGCTAATACAGACCTCCTGCACTCCCTTCTCGAAATCCCGGTTTGAGAGTAAATTGAGGAACTAATAAAACTAGAGTGCATTGGGAAAGGACAAAAAGCGGGTCACATCTGCATGTCACTGTGACTGTCCGGGGACCAAACCACAACCAAGACACCGGCTATGACACACCATGATGTAGGGGAAAATCCAGTAATCAATACTAATTCTACAACAAAAATAATGACAGAATGTTCCAGGGATGGATGGGGAGCGCAAAGAGACAGACATCCTGACGGACAGACAAGCTCTCATCACAGCACGCACGGCACACGCACGCACTGTTGGTAACCTAGTGGTTCGAGCGTTGGGCCAGTAAACCGAAAGGTTGCTGGATCGAATCCCCGAGCTGACAAGGTAAAAATGTCGTTCTGAGCAAGGCGGTTAACCCCACTGTTTCCCCGGGCGCCGAAGACGTGGATGTCAATTAAGTCAGCCCCCCCCCCCTCGCACCTCTCTGCTTCAGAGGGGTTGGGTTAAATGCAGAAGACACATTTCAGTTGAAGGCATTCAGTTGTGCAACTGACTAGGTATCCTCCCTTTCCCAAGTGGTTCATTTTCATCTGGACCTGATAATTGAAACATACCGAAAGAAATCTAAAACTGTACATCATCAGAAGGTTTCACCAAAGAACTCTTCATACTGTTAGTAGGCCTTTATGGTCTATCGACGAATCCGTACTAGCAGACATGTAGCTGGTAGATATACTGAATATCAGACCCACAGAGAATAAAATCTCATAAAAATTCATCACAACTCCGTAGACAGTGGTTCATGTGACTGTGGGCCTGCAGAGAGAGTCAGTAGGCTAACCGAAGCGAGAGAGTGTGTGTCCAGGCAGTTGGAGACATCGCAGGGACCATTAACTCTGAGGCTAATTCATTTAAGTCACCGTAACTCTCTCCGGTCATAGGGCAACCATCAATTTACCCAACCTTCCGAGGATCGGTGTTTGCGTGTATTTGTGTGTGGACGGGGAGCACAAACAGACAAGCGACACGGCCTGCCAAGCTCTCACACCGCCACAGCTCTCTGGAACACACGTGCACACTGAAGGCAAACAATAACAGCAAGCTTGTCTTGATAGGTCCAGTGTTTGGACTGCCCTCTCAAACAGTCATGAATCACAACCAGTCAGTGTTACTGTGCTCTACTCCACTTGGTGGGCCGCACCGGCCCGGGCGGCCATACTAAATCAGCGGGCCAACGGTGCGTGTCAGAAATAATAATCCACAATGACCATAACAGGGAAGCAGGGACGGCTCTCTCTCTCTCTCACCCAGCCACCCACCATCTTAACTCTCCTTTTTGCCCTCTTACTGTACATGTAAATGGTCTCTTTACTCTCTCTCATGCATAGGAAAACTAATCCAGTTCGGTGAAACCAAGCCGGCGGGAGAGAGAATACATTTAATCATTGTAGACGGTGCCTCCTTCCCTCCCTCTGTCTGTCCGAAACTCAGGAGGCGATGCTCTCAGAAGAAGAAGCCTCAGCACTCGGGGTACAGAGAGAGGCACCAAAGGGTGAACCTGAACTTGGGCCGGCTCCAAAACCCTGGTGCCAGACTTGGTAAACATCAAACGGGAAATTAAATAACTGTTAAAAGTGGAAATATGAAGAGAAAAAAAGGTAAACAAAACGTTCCCTTTCAACGCTCCCACAGATTTGTTTAATCCACCTCTGAGAGATTCCGCGGAGACCAAGCGGCATTCCGCATCCCGCAGGATAAACGTATGAATTCCTGGTTGATCTGCAGCGTTCCCGGACCGACCTTGCCGAGCTGAGATTCCCTTCCGCTGGCCGAGGGGGTAAAATACAGAGGTTCCCCCACATGAGCGGTGCCATGTTACCCTCCTTCACTCTAGGTCTGGCTCACATCTACACAATCCCACACACCTCTGAGATAGAGGGTCTGTTTGATACTCAGATTGTGGGAGAGTGTCTGTCTACTCACAATGCAGAAGCTTCAGGCCAGGAGCTCCAATACGGAATTGAACTACTCCTTCCATTACCATTCCGACATATTCCACCTTGCCCACAAACACTGAGACATCAAACAGAAGTCTAAGGCCTCCTTCAAAGGGCCTACTGGTTTCTGGTTAACACATCCAGCCAGTTGGGCTTTTAAGTGGCTCTCGTCTCAAGTAAAACCTTGACAATGGGCAGACAAATTGAGAAATCAGGGCTCCTCTTCAAAAGGTTCACCCACTGGTTAGCGCATCAAGCCTGCAGAGCTCTAAGTGGCTTCCATCCTTTGTAATGCCTCTGTTAATATGCTGGGGGAGGTGGGTGAGATCTCTTTCCCAGGTTTGAGGGGGTTTCAAGGGGGTTGAGGGGCTGCAGAGAGAGCTCTAACTCCCTAAGGTCTCTGGGTCTCAGCCTGGTCCCAGCCGGCCCCAGTCCTGGCCCTGGCACCACACTGTACATCACCATTGGTTCCCCTCTGTCGGCACATACTTGGGCATAGTCCTCATGGGCCGCGGCTGGGTCCTTGGCTAATGATCACTCAGAATGAACCAAATGAAGCCTTTTATTTCTGGATTCCTTGGTCGGCGTGGTCACAGAGTAGAGGACAGGGGGGAGAAAAGGGGAGAGAGAGAGAAGCGAGAGAGACCGAGAGAGCGTGAGAGAGCGCGAGAGAGACAGATAGACAGACAGAGAGAGAAAGAGCGAGAGCGAGAGATAGAGACAGATAGAGGGGAGTATATAGAGAGAGTGGGAGTGACAGAGAAAGAGTGACAGAGAAAGAGGAATAGCAACAGACGGAAGGAGGCTAATAGCTCTCTCTTCACAGAAGAATTAGAGCCAGTGAAGAGGGAGTGAGCTAAATTGCTTCTATTGATGGCAGGGTGGTAGGTGGCCCTTGCCTGCGCTAGCCTCTTGGAGACTCCTGCTACACACACAGGCAGGGTCAAAATGCCATACCACCCCAGTCAGTCTACACCCCACTCATGCAAGTAGTAGTAAGGGCTCCTCAGTCCTTAAGCCCTTTGTTCCTGAATGGAGTGGCTGAGCAAACAAGGACTGCTGTTTAATTGTCAGCCACTGATGGGAACAATGTGACAAAGGCTGAGCCTATACAAACAGGCTGTGTCCTGCTCGTTTCTGTTTGACTGAAGCTCGGAGGCTGTGGAGGCTGGGGCTCTGTGAACGGTCAGGGCAGTGGAGACTCCTGGAAACCATAGGCCTAATCCCTCAGCAGTCTTAAATACAAAGTATTACTTTACTAACTGAGTCCCTTTGGAGAGTAGAAACGGAACGGGGAAAATAGCGTCAAGAGGCAACACAGGAGACCATGAAGGGAGTGAATTCCTAATAAAAAAGTTGTTTGTCAGTGACTTTGAATCCATCGTAAAAAGTATGGTTCCAAATAACTACGGAAAAATCAACTGTCTTCATCCAAACAATGTCATTTTGATGGCATGTAAGTCTACGGCAGAGAATAAACATAATCTTTCCCCTCTTCTCCAATTACACAAACATTTCCAGGCGCCTCAAGAGGCAGATTACTCATGACCCAACTTTGGTCGTCCTTTCTTTGATGCACAGAAGCAACTCCAATCGACCAAGCCTCAATTATCCTCCCTAAAACGACGGTATGAAAACGGCCTAGACTTTCCCCAATCCTGTTATAAATGCCTCTCAAAGAGCTGCAACAACATACATGGCCGGAGTCGGATTGTCCAACCACTGGCTTAGACCTAACCCTCTTTAAAGGAACTAATCTTCAAAGAGAGTGGATTTCCTGACCTTCAGACTACAACAGGATTACAGTTTGCATGGCTACTGAAAGTAATTACCAACCAATAAAAGAAAAGAAGAGTTAAACACACGTTTGTATGTTAAACAAACAGGGTAAAATAGAGGCGGAGAATTGCTAAACTGCTTAATGTGGAGGCCAAGCAGGTTCAGTACAAAAAAAGCACACGCAAATATATAGTACTGTGGTACCGCCGAATCAACTTCGCTCTCTTAAGCCGATGTCCCTCCCTCTACTCACAGAGACTGTGGTAATAAGGAAACATTGTAATAAGGAAACGTTGTTTTGTTTTTTTGCCTTAACATAGCTCCGTAATGAACACAAATCATTAGAGGCCCGTAAAATGAAATTTCCTGCAATCCAAACTGGCCTGTTTTAGCGCTCAGGGTGCTTGTTAGCCAGACGTTATTCTCACCAGAAACACCTGTAGAGAGGAGAGTGCTACCTCAACTCAACAACTCACCAGGAGAGAGAGAGAGAGAGAGAGAGAGAGAGAGAGAGAGAGAGAGAGAGAGAGAGAGAGAGAGAGAGAGAGAGAGAGAGAGAGAGAGAGGAGAGAGAGAGAGAGAGAGAGAGAGAGAGAGAGAGAGAGGAGAGAGAGAGAGGAGAGAGAGAGAGAGAGAGAGAGAGAGAGAGAGAGAGAGAGAGAGAAACAGATGGGGGAGAGAGAAACAGTGAAAGAGTGACTGTCACGAGGGAAATAAACATGGTATTTTGGTGCCTTCAAAAAGTATTCATACCCCTTGACTTATTCCACATTTTGTTGTGTTACACCCTGAATTCAAAATGGATTAAATATTTGTTTTTTCTCATGCCCATCTACATACAATACTCCATAATGACAAAGTGAAAACATGTATTTAGACATTTTGGCAAAAAATATCAAATTTACATAAGTATTCACACCCCTGAGTCAATACACGTTAGAATAACCTTTGGCAGTGATTACAGCTGTGAGTCTTTCTGGGTGAGTCTCTAAGAGCCTTGCACACCTGGATTGTACAATATTTGCACGTTATTCTTTAAAAACAATATTCAAGCCCTATCGTTGGTTGTTGATCATTGCTAGACATTTTCAAGTTTTGGCATAGATTTTCAAGCCAATTTAAGTCAAACTGTAACTAGGTCACTCAGGAACATTCAACGTCTTCTTGGTAAGCAACTCCAGTGAATATTTGGCCTTGTGTTTTAGGTTATTGTCCTGCTGAGAGGTGAATTTGTCTCCCAGTGTCTGTTGGAAAGCAGACTGAACCAGGTTTTCCTGGTGCTTAGCTCTATTCCATTTATTTTTATCCTAAAACACTCCCTACTCCTTGACGATGACAAGCATACCCATAACATGATGCAGCCACCACCACACTTTGTATTCAGGACATAAAGTTAATTTATTTGCCAAAAAAGTTTCAGTTCACCATTGGCCCCATTGTGCACAGCAAATTGTCCAGTGTTGCTTTTTCAGTGTAACATTTCTAGTGTTGATTCAGGAGTTAAATTCACTCTTTACGAGTGAAATTAACACTCAGTGGTGTAAAAGAACCCCCAGTGTTGGTGTTAATAATTAGAGTTATTGTTTTACACTGAGGAGAGTAAACCAGTAAAACCACACCCCACCCATTATTATCATATTTCCCAACATGCTCTACTGCATCTACACAAAGATAAATAACATACATTTTTCTAAACTAATCCAATGAGTTAGATTTATTGCACCTGTTACTGAAATGGTTGTTCCGGTTTAAATGGTTTAAGTAGTGTTTTAGGTGAGTTTCCTAACCCAGACAGTCAATTTCCCACTGTTGGCTATCCTAGCTCTGGCTGGATTCCAAGAGGTATTACACATCACCTTGCAAGTAGTGGTGTTACGTTTGATACCGGTGCGCTGACGCATGCGTCAAAATCACTAAGCAGTTTACTTCCAAGCAGTGTGCTGATTCTTCTATCACTTTATCAGAAGAACGTGATAAATGACGTCCGAAGCTTCACTTTGTCGAACAACCACCGGTTTGGTATTGGCAGAGAGGAAGAGGGAGGCCTCGAGAGGCTTAGTAGCATAGCCTCTCTTTCCATTGAATACAGGCGGTTGATGTCAAAAACCCTCATTGAATATTCAAAAAGGGATTACAATAATGAGATGTATCCACCAATCCAAAGAAAGAATAGCAGGGAGCAAGACAGCCCACCGTGCCGCTTTGTGGACAACGACTCCCATTGTTAAGGCGGAGAGACATGCATCTTGTCAGTATAACCAGAATCTTTGGTATTGGTTTCGGTAGAAGACAAAAAGGCTACACTGTGCACATGCTACAGCGTGTAGAACATCATCTATACTAATTTGGGTGTTTTAAACTCTTTTGACCAGCAGGTGCCACTAGTGTAACATTAAAACGTGTTGATCAAAGCCTCGAGTAATGAACCTATTTTTGACACAATTGGATGGAAATGCTCAATGTTTAAAGGGATAATCCATCCCAAACTCTAATTCCTATTATTAACACTGTTAAACACTAATATGTGAAAACAATAGTTTCTGTGAACAAATGTTTCATTTTGTCGTAATAAGAAGATTGGTAGAACTGTGATTTTTTTTTTTTTTGGGGGGGGGGAATCTGTTGCAGCTCAAGTCTATTACAAAACCCACAATGCAATGTTCTCTCTCTCCCTGGGCTGCCTGGCTGGCTAGCTAGAAAACAAGGCTACACACAATAATACCAAAATCAATATCAGCATGTGAAGTAGCTAGCTAGCTGTAAAACCACCTAAACAAATAGCACTATCAATTTAGGAGTTTATCTCACTGAGTTCGTCTCTGCCACTGAGCTCTCTGCCACTGAGCTCTCTGCCACTGAGCTCTCTGCCACTGAGCTCTAAATGGCATCTCTGCCCAGAGCGAGAGTAGTATTATGTTTCTTTCCCACAGGGATAATTGTGAGGAGATTATTTTAACCCCAGTACAGTGGGACTCATATGTTCACTGAAAATGAGTGACACTTAACTTTCAGAGTAAAATGTACCCCATTGATTTTGCTGTGCGAAATCCCTGAGTGGTTTCCCTCCTCTCTGGCAACTGAGTTAGGAATGGCGCCTGTATCTTTGTAGTGACTGGGTGTATTGATACACCATCCAAAGTGTAATTAATAACTTCACCATGCTCAAAGGGATATTCAATATCAGTTTTTTTTACCCTTCTACCAATTGGTGCCCTTTGCGAGGCATTGGAAAACCTCCATGGTCTTTGTGGTTGAATCTGTGCTTGAAATTTACTGCTCGACTGAGGGATCTTACAGCTAATTGTATGTGTGCGGTACAGAGATGAGGTAGTCATTCAAAAGTCATGTTAAACACTTTTATTGCATAGAAAGTGAGTCCATGAACCTTATTATGTTACTTGTTACGCACATTTTTACTCCTGAACTTATTTAGGCTTGCCATAACACAGGGGTTGAATACTTATTGACTCAAGACATTTCAGCTTTTCATTTTTTAATTCGTTTCTAAAAACATAATTACACTTTGACATTATCCATTTTAAATTCAGGCTGTAACACAACTAAATGTGGAACAAGTCAAGTGGCGTGAATACTTTCTGAAGGCACCGTATTCTATTAATCAAGTGATGTGAACTAACACATTTCTGATTCCTGGTACTAAACTGATGGTCCGGTGGTTTTCACAAGCAGAATGTTTGAGGTGGGGGAGAGAAGAGAACAGAAGCTGGATTTCGAAAGCTCAAACCGTCGCACATCCATTCCTTTCTGCCTTTTTCCTCTCACTCAGAACACAGTGAGTAAACACACACAGCCATGCCAAAAACAGCATGACAGTCAACTCAGATAACAGCAGCCAAGTGTGGATCCACGGCCAAACTGAACAGTACACGAGCCAGGTACAGTAGAGCTGCTACACCAAGGGTGAGTGACTGGGACAGAAATGGGAGAAAAAAGGAGAACGAGCTAGTAAGAGGGAGAAAGAGAAAGAAAAGAGAGAGACAGCAAGAGAGTGATCCTGGGATGAGTTTGGGAACAAAATTGGAAGAGGGAGAAAGAAAGAGGGAGAGAAGAAAAAAGAGAGAGCAAGAGAGCGAAGGAGAGTGATCCTGGGGTGATTTCAGTTTAAGAGCTAAGAGTGGCAGCAGCAGGTGCCTGCCAAGTGCCAAGGCATCCCCATCCAAAGCCCTGATGTCATGGGTGGCAGGGAGAAGGCAAGGAGGCTACCCTTCCTCTGACAGACCGTTTCTCAGATATACGAGCCAGCCAGCCAAGCCTAATATGTGATTCAACATTAGCCCCATCACCAGTCACCACAACCACTGCTACTCTAGCTCTGCTCTGGGGAAGCATTTATGAGTGATCTGCTCCTAGATGGACATGATGCTGTGGAAAATTATGAATGCATAAAAGCCCTTCTTCATGGAGGGAAACTTGATGCTGCCTGTCACATCTTTGGGAGAATTATTTTTTTTAACTTAAGGACAGAGCAAGGGAAAATGAAAGAATGCCTCTGTTGACTGATAAATTGCATATATATTTTCATTTTAAAAATAAATATTAATCTTTGGCTAAGAATCCTGTTAAGGTTGTTTTTTATCAGCTCTGAGAGAGCGTGGCAACGTACAAAAGGCTAATTTTAGGCGACAAGAGATTTGCCAGTCTGCATGCAACACGTTCCTTAAGGGCTCAGACACACCAATAGCGTTTGCTGGGTGAGATTACTTAGCAGCTCTGAACGGAATTTGTGAACCGGGCGCGCACCGATTTTACATGTCGAACTGCTCGAAAAATGTTGGCAGTCAGACGTCGACAGCGGGTGATCCCTAAAACACAGCGCGCTGAATGATCGGCAGACGAACACGCTAGATTCCCCGAATGCTAGATCCACATTTGGTGCCAATGTTTGAGAACCTTAAGTCCTTAATGCAATGCAAACAGGCTGAAGAAATGTACACTGACAGATTTACAGCGGAATTTAAAAAGCCTTGTTTTATCCACTCCCCTATTAAATGAACGGTAGGTAGCATGGTCCCCACGCATTAAGTCGGATAAACCCTACTAAACCTGGAAAATTGTAATTTTATACATTCAGTGAAATATTTTTTTACTACATTGGTATAATGACTACATTATTGCATAGCCTATACAACCCATGCGGTGCATTGATGCATGTCTAATAACGGCACATTTGAAGTATCTTCTTAAATAACCAATGTAGTTCTATCAAATAACTGATCATTTAGGCACATTTTTGACACTGAGTCAAGGGAATGAGGCCCTTAGCTACAATAGTTTTAAACAATTAGTCAGATCTACAGTATCTACAGCAAAGAGCCAACCTCCCTTTTCCATATCTGTTTAAACTCTAGAGTCCCTAGATATGCAGAGGAGATTTTTCTCTCTGCCATGCCCTCACCTCCACTGTGCAATGTAGAGTCAGTAATTACAGGAAGGGGTTTTCCATGCTTGGCTTCAGTTTGTAATGGAGAAACTTTATGAAACCCTCTCTCTAGCACAGAGAGGGCAGAGACAAAATGAGGATATGACATGAGAGTGGACAATGTTTAGCCTCAAATCATATTCCCAAGACTAAAACTCCCAGTCCCAACCAAAAAAAACTAAGCTTTCTGGGGAGATGGTGTTACTCAGAAGGATTTTAGACGACAAAGGTAAGTGAATACGTGTATGCTTAAATAACATGAGGTTGCAAGGGGAGAGTGACATACACTGTAACGGAAAACTGTAATTTATACAGTCATTTTAGGCATTATCATCAGTGAAACCTTTTACTGCAGCATACTGTAAATGATGGTGCATTGTGGGGAAATTACTGTATTTCGAATGGTACTGTAATTCCACCCCACAGAATACAGTACTGTACTGTATCTTTAGAGCGGCAAAAAAAAAAGGACCACTAGTGGGTACATGGTATTGTTCTTTCTGGCTCATTAACATATTTTGAGGCATGCCTTGTAAGAGGTTATATTTGTTACACCCGTGAGTAAGAATGCTGTACCAATTTAACTCTTATGTGGTTATAATGCCCTATCAATATAATATGTCTAGGAGACAGATTGGAGTGGCAGCAAATCTTAAACCTTAAATGGATGATAGTTTTACTGTGTCCTTTTGGTCTAATTACCCTGTAGACACTGCCAGTTTTAAAGCCTCTAGAAGTGCAAGTAATAAAAAATACCAAATATAGAGGTCAAAAGTTCTTTGGTGCTCCAAAAAGTAGTGATGGGAAACTAACCTTCGTTAAGGTTTGAGGTTTTCCAGCCAATTATGTGGAAAATAGGTTCATTAAACGAGGCTTTGATCAACACAGTGTACACTAGTGGCACCTGCTGGTCAAAACAATTTAGAGCAGTGAGATTATTATAGACGACGTCCCACACGCTGTAGCGCATGCACATAGTAGCCTTTTTGTCTTCTACCAAAACCAATATCAAACCAAATCAGGTGGTTGTTCGACAAAACAAAGCTTCTGATGCCATTGATCACGTGGTTCTGATAAAGTGATACAGGCATCGGCATATTGCTTCAAAGTAAACTGCTTAGCGATTTTGACACATGCCTCGGCGCTCCGGTATCAAATGTAACCTCCCTACCAGAAATACTGTAATGTATTCTGTAGGGTGGAATTACAGTACCATTCAAAATAAAGCAATTATTTCCCCGCCTACAACATTTCCCACAATGCACTATAATTTACAGTATGAAACGTTTCAGAGTATTTTATTGTTGATAATACAAAATATTATATAATTTCAAGTTTTCTGTAACAGTGTAGCTCTACTACTACTGCCAGTTGCTTCACTACAATCACTACAAGCCCAAACATACAACAACCATAATTAGAGGAAAGAGACTGAGGGTAAACAAATTCAATAAAAAATGGATGCCTTATAGTGGTCGTATTAAATTTGTTCATCTAATCCACATCCATCAGTTTTGTGTAACATTACACAAGAATTGTATAACCATCAATTACTGTAAGTAACCATCAATTAAACAATAAGCCAAGACAAGACATCATCTTCCAAACACTGTGTATGTTGAGCAATACTGCCATATAAACTTGGCAAACATATGAGGTTATTAACAAAAGGGAAATAGGTAATTGCTTTTGCATGACATAGTTTACATGCTGTTGTTTGAAAGTAACAAGGGGCGCGGAGTGTATGATTTATGACTTAGTGCTGATTAATAGGTGTGTGACCTTTTCTTTCCAGATGCTTCAAACTGGACCCAAATTGTCCCAAAAACACACATACACAATGCACGCACGCACACACACTACATCTGTTTCACACATATAGTTAATCCTCCACATTCTTGGGCGTCTGAGAAGGCTTTTAAAGATGCACTAGTGGATGGCTGAGTTACTGTACCATGCATTAAGGAGGAGAGATGAGAAGGGGGTATAAGACCTCAGCTATCAGACCTGAGGAGGATGAGGATGTTTCAGAGTCTCCCTGAAAGAGACGGAGACAGAGTCCACGGGGTGAGTTTTTTCAAAAGGTAAAGTGCCTTTAATGTCAACATTCTGTCCCGTTAAAATCTGCAGTCGAGGTAGTTCCACCCAAATGATTTATAGCCCTCTGACTGTTATGAAAGAGTAAAGAGAATGAGACTGTATCATGGCCGATTCAGAATAGCTGTTTCTTTCCACTCCTCTTTTTCCAGTCTGCTGGTTGAGATGTGAAATAGTTACGAGGGGGTGAGTTTTCCTCCTCCTCTATTCCTGTTCCATTATAAAACCCCATGTGAAGAAGTTATAACTCAGCCAGTCAAGTATCTTGGATTAACATTCTGGGCTCCTGACTCGAGTCTGAGAGAGAGTGGCATACCAGAATATGGCTTTAGAAAGCTCTGCCTCCTCCAACCATTGTAAATAATATCCAAAACCAATAGGGAGGACTGGTGTAATCCAAACAAACCCAGACACATCCTCTAGCTGGAGATGAATCATACATAGACAAACTGGGTAACAAATGAAAATCCTATTTGATTCACAAGAGGGCAAACCAAAATTGGAAATGAATGTCCAATGGCAGTACCTCCGTTCCAAACAAACTATTCAATACTTCACGTAAGGCCACAGACACCATCTGGGCACCTTCCTCCTATAGACAGCAGTTATGAAGGTTATATACAGCAGTTAAAAAGGTTATATAGAGTCGTAGGATGTTTATAACCTTTCCCAGGTTAAGTGTGGGGAGGAGAATGATTGTTTGGCTTAAGTCCTATTCGCACGGGACTAGTATTACTATAGAACATCGGTTATGTAATTATTACCCCAGCATGTCCGTCTTTCCAGTGGACGATTCGAACGGGATTAGTTTGACCAAACTGCCCCTGTAATAATTATTTATGAAGGAAGTTATGAAGGAAGCCTGGAAGCTCTCCTAGGCTTCCTTAGACCCACCTCAATTTGCATAACGTCCCAACAGATCCACAGATTACGCGCAATCTTAATCGCACTCCACACTGCCCTCACCCACCTAGATAAGAGGAATGCCTATGTGAGAATGCTGTTCATTGACTACAGCTCAGCGTTCAACACCATTGTCCCCCTCCAAGCTCGTCAACAAGCTTAGGACTCTTGGTCTGAACACCTCCCCCTGAAACTGGATCCTGGACTTCCTGATGGGCCGACCCCAGATGGTGAGGGTAGGCAACATCACCTCCGCCACGCTGACCCTAAACACAGAGGCCCCACAGGGGTGTGTGCTTAGTCCCCTAAGGTACTACCTGTTCACCCACAACTGCGTGGCCGCGCACAACTCCAACACCATCATTACGTTTGCTGACGACACGACGGTGGTATGCCTGATCACCGGCGACGATGAGTCGGTCTACAGGGAGGAGGTCAGTGACCTGGCAGTGTGGTGCCAGAACAACAACCTCAACGTCAGGAAGACCAAGGAGCTGATCGGGGACTAAAGGAAATGGGAGGGCGAGCACACCCCCATCCACATCGACGGGCCCGCAGTGGAGCAGGTTGAGAGCTTCAAGTTCCTCTGTGTCCAAATCCCTAAAGACTTAAAATGGTCCAAACACATCCACCCAGTCGTGAAGAAGACGTGACAGCACCTCTTCCCCCTCAGAAGTTCGAAAAGGTTTTACAGCTGTAACATTGATAACATTTTGACTGGCTGCATTGCTGCCTGGTATGGCAATAGCACCTACCTTGATCACATGGCCCCAGTGATGTACTGGACAGCCCAGTACATCACTGGGGCCGAGCTCCCTGCCATCCAGAACATCTATAACAGGCGGTGAGGTAGGAAGGCGCGGAAAATCGTTAAAGACTCCAACCACCCAAGCCATAGACTATTCGCTCTACTTCTACACGGCAAGCGGTACCGGTGCATCAAGTCTGGCAACAACAGGCTCTTGAACAGCTTCTATCCCCAATCAATAAGACTGATAAATAGCTACACAGACTATTTGAGTTAACCTTGTATCTTTATTGACCTTTAAGTTTTGCACTGTCTATGCACACTCCCTCCATCATCTGCTCACTCACATATAACATGCACATACATTTATGCTGACTCTACACACACGCACACCCACTCGCATACGAGCTGCTGCTACTCTGTTTATCTTATATCCTGTTGCCTAGTCACGTTACCCCTATACATATCTACCTCCATCACTCCAGTATCCCTGCACATTGCAAATATGGTTTTGGAACTGACCCTGTATATATTATGCTTACTTACTTATTGTGTTCTTCATATTTATTCTTATTTCTCGTGGATTTTTTTTTCTTTCTAGTATTAGATTGTTATTAATGAATTATTGCATTGTTGGGTTTTGAGTTTTCAAGAAAGGCATTTCACCGTACTCAGGTATGTGACATTAAAACGTGAAACTCAAAACGCATTAGACTGCCCTGCTGAAAATAAAAAGGTGAAATGAGGTGGTCTTTTTGTCTTAAAATATACAACAATTGGAGTGCCGCCATTTCCCAATGTTCTTGAACTCAGGATTTCATTTGAAGTCATTACTCTCAGCATCAGTCAGTACTGTATCACTGAGTTTGCTTTAAAACCTATTTGATATAAAGTCCCCTATTTAGGGGACTAGTAGCGGTTCTAGAACAGTTCCAACAGTCTTTTTTTGTACAGAGAGCTCTGTGAACGGCGCAACATCAATTTCTGTATACTCAGCTAAATAGCAGTCTCCCCTTTCAGCTGAACCTGACCACAAGGAACTGAGATGGAGAATGTGAAATCTGACCCCTCATTTGCATAGGGAGTGACATGTCCAATTTTCTAGCCTATCCAGACAAAGGCTCGATTTTTTTCTGATTGTGAAGCTCAGAGCCCTGCATGGAATATGGCATATCAAAAGGGAGGGCCTAGGGAAAGCAGGACTGTAACAAATTGCTGTAAATTTACAGCAAACATTTCCAAGTTAGCTACTGTAATTCTATATTAGAGAACTGTACATAGCAATGCATGATGTGGGTTCAATGGCATTCTGCTACACTGTTGTTAAATTATACAGTAAAGTACTGTATAACCTGTTTTGCTGTATTTCTCATTTTTTATCTGTCTCATTAACACATTTGGATGCATGCCTTGTAAGAGGCTATATTTGTTGCACCCATTAGTGAGAATGATGTACCCCACAGAATACAGTACCATACCATTTAAAAATATATTCTTCCTGTAAATCTACAGTAACTTACTGGCTACTGTGCTGCCAGTAATTTACTGTAAGTCAGTACCACCCCATAGAATATAGTACCATACTGTAATTTTGGAACGGCAAAAACATTTTGTGGGTGCATGGTATTGCTGTGGTCATGAACACATTTTGAGGCGTGCCTTGTGCGAGGCTATACTTGCTGCACCTGTCAGTGAGAGTGCTGTACCATTTTAAGTGATATGTGGTAGTAGTTCCCTAACTATTACGTGTATATTGGGAACAGATCAGAAGGGTATCAAGTATCAAACCTTTAATGGTTGAATGTTTAGCCATGTCCTTTTGATGTATTTTTTTCCTGTAGTCACTGCCGGTTTAGAAGCCTTTGTTAAACCCTCTACAGGTGCAAGTGATGTAAAATGCTAGATATGAATTGGTATGCTGTAATATATAATTACATATTCACTGCAAGCAATTGCTGTAATTTTACTACAATTTAACAATAAAGTGCTGTTTTGCTGTATATTTACTGCAGAATTCTGTAAATAAAAAATTATAGACATTTTGTGGGAGGGGAAGAATTGGTGGCTCATTAACACATTTTGAGATGTGCCTTGTAATTGGCAATATTTGTGGCACCCGTTTGTGAGAATGCTATACCCATTGAATTGATATGTGGTTGTAGTGCACTAAAAAAAAAAAAATATTTAGGGGACAGAAAGTGATACCAGGTCTTAAACTGTTTATGATTGACTATTAAACTGTGTCCTTTTGATGTGTTTTGCTCCTGTAATCACAGCCCTTTTGGGAGCCTTTGTTAATTCCTCTGCAAGTGATACAAAACACCAAATATTCATAAATATGCTGTAATATACAAATACTTAACAGCCAAACTGCTTGCACTAATCTCATGTATTTACAGTAAAATACTGTAAGATATCATAATTACAGTAGCATTTACTTTTTTTCAGTATTGTAGTTTGTCATTGCTCTGCCTTTTACAGTAACTTACAGGAAGCACGTTACCATCAATATTACTGTAACGTACTTTGCACTAATGATGGGAAAATAAAGCTTCCTGAAGCATTGAGGTTTTCCAGCCAATTGTGTAGAAAATAGGTTCACTGCTTGAGGCTTTGATACACACAGTGTACACTACTGGCACCTGCTTGTCACAATAATTTAGAGCAACATCATCATTATAGATGACGTCCCACACCCCGTTGCACGTGCGCAGCATACAGTAAGTAGCCTTTTTGTCTTCTACCAAACCAACACCAAAGCAATCAGATGGTTGTTCAATGAAACTTCTGATAAAGTCATACAGGCATCAGCATACTGCTTAGCGATTTCAACACATGCCTCGGAGATCCAGTATCAAACATAACATCACTATTTTGCACTAGACAGACATGGGCAAAGATATATCAAAAAGGTATCTTGTAACAAATGAAGGAAATTTTGAAGACCAATGCATCCTTAACTACAACAACATTCCCAGTAACGGTTACAGAAACGTTTTACTTGCTATCTCTGTGATATGTGTTTATTTCTTTAGCAGATGCTCTGGACAAGAGCGTCTGCTAAATGACCAAAATGTGGATGTTAAAAATGTGCATTTGCAAAGCACCACTGCTGGGTATTATTCTAATGAGCTCCACCCTCAAAATATTTGTATTTTGATCAAATTTGGCCTTGTTTGGGGGCAGAGGTCAATAGAATAATATCCAGCAGTGTGCTTTGGAAGTGATCATTTTCACATTTTCATTTTGGTCATTTAGCAAACGCTCATATCCAGAGCGACTTACAGTCAGTGTATTAATCTAAGGTAAACAAGAATATACCACAGTTAGAGCAAGTAAAAAGATTATGCTACCAGAATGTCGTAGTTAAGCGGGCTTTTGTATTTTGTATTAGAAAATACAAAATACATGTATTCTAATTAAACTATTACAAAATAGGCTATATTAATTGTAGTTCAGGCCAGTGAAATACAAATTACAAAATAGGTATTGATAATATTGAAATATCTATTTCAAATACATGTAACAGACGTACTGCCTGTCGTTGGCACTAGCTACCTGCACTGTATATCTGCAACAATTTACTAACCACTGTGCTTCCAGTAATGCAATGTCAATTCTAGAAATACAGTATGTTACTGTAGTCAGGAGTTCCAGTAATATTCAGTTCAATTTGTGTTACAGTAAAGGTCCTATAAATCTACAATAATTTACTGGCTTCTGTGCTGCTAGTAATTTACTGTAAATGTACAGTTACATACTGGCTACTGTGCTGCCAGTAAGTTACTGTAAAAATTACAGGCCATTTTTTACAGTGCAGCAAAAGTGGTCCCATCTCGCTGCGATATTATCAAATTGACATGAAAATACAAAATAATCTAGTAAAACTTTAACAAAACCACTTTCTCTGGGTCACAGAGAGGCAAAATTGTGCTTAAAGCTGAAGTTGGAACAAGCCTGCAGACATTTGAACGGCATCTCTGCATCACTCCGAGGATGCAGGACAGAACATTCTGTCATCAGTTATGTGAAATGGTGCCAATTTTGTAGTGTCACTATCTTTATTTTACAGAATAAAGAAAGGTGAAATCTTATAGTAATTTGTTTATAATTTGATTGTTAATATATTTAGAAAGCCCTATTGACTCTCTTTTTTCTTTTGTTCATAATATTTGTACATGTACTTGAGCTTGTGCCTCAAAAGTGAGTACACCTCAGCAATTTCTAACAATGTTTTACCATAAAGGTGAGAGTTCCAGACCTTTCTAGAACTATGCATAATTACTAGTAGTTGTTTAAGGCACTCTCATGATAAATAATTACTTTCGGGATAACAGATTACATTTTCGATTACATTTAATTACAAATGGAGGGACCCACACAATGGACCTCCAGCTGGGAGTGAGATGGTTATCCCCTCCATCATCACCTGCGAAGAGAAGTCCCTTTGTCTTTCAATACTGGAGATTATAAATCAATGTTTAAATTGGCTTTGTTTCAAATATAAAAGACTTGAACGCCTATTATGTAGCGCCTTCCACAGATCATTTAGTACTTGTTGTATAAAGTAAGATATGTTATTATTAATGTAGCCTAATAAATGAACACGTTTGTTTAAACAAGTAGCCTATTTTGAAGCCCAAGAAAACAACGAATGTAATGTCCATATAAATAAGCATTTGAAAATCACCCCCCAAAAATACACGAAAAAAGTATAAATAAAAACAGGAAATTAAAATTGTTGCAGACACGTCAATCGAATAAATTGATATAGGCTAGCGACCAATAGCCTAGATTTATATCACCATATTAATGGCTTAAAATATTAACATTAATGCCATAAAACGTTTCGTGTTTTTCTGATGATGCGACATTACATTGTAGCACCGTAATAAAAAAGTCACATTCTTACTGGTCGCAGTCATCTCTAGAACGGCCTGGAGTAGCATGATGGAACGGAGAATGTTGAGTTGACATCTCGGAAGACGGTCGGTCACTGTTGCCCGATCAGGATACATTCCCCCGATTCTATTCTAATCCCTTTACATCCACTACAACCGTAAGCGCACGTGTAAACGTTGATTTAAAAATGAAAAGACACTAAATGTATATAACAACTGTCCACGCAGTCGTCCTTTATCCCGTGTCTGTGTGTAACGTAAACGCACGAAGTTCTCTCTCTCTTTCCCTCTCTCCTTCTCTCTCTCCTCCGGAGTCCCACTACTTTCCTTCGAGCTCTCAGCGCACGCTTCCAAAACTTCTATGCCGTGTGCGGCTTGCCTTGCACGAGCCATCTGGCTCTGATTAGGGTTGGATGTGTCGCCACCATGTGTTGAAAATACATATTTCTTTGTGCAAGACCTGCAAGACCGACTAGTCTTCAGATCGCGCCTACTTGTATTTTTCACATATGGTTTATGACTTATTCATTGAGCGTACAGTTTATTACAACATATTCATTCACAAAGCACTATATTTAAGCAATAAGGCCCGAGGTGGTGTGGTATATGGCCAATACACCACGGCTAAGGTCTGTCCTTACGCACGACCCTTAGCCTTGGTTTATTGGCCATATATCCCGAGGTGCTTATTTCTATTATAAACTGGTTATCAACGTAATTAGAGCAGTACAAATAAATGTGAGGCTGTATTATGGAGCAAAGCTGGATCAAAACTAGGCCTACTTCAGGTATTGCAAAGGTGTGTGTAAATCAATGAATCATACTACAAAATCGTATCAACAGTTCCAATTCGCCTACACTACTGCAATGTGATACCTTACCTCAAACATATTTTTAACACAAGACAGACACAAGTATGTTGATTTGGGTGAAATAAATGACTCCAGTACACTCTAAAAAAAAAGTGCTGCGTGAAAAACAACCCAATTTGGGTAGATATTGGACAGAACACATGTTGGGTCACAAACAACCCATTGTTTTATTTAAGTTGGATTGTTGATGCTGGGTTATTGCGCTATGATTCACCAAGTCAGATCAGAAGACTGGAGGTGACCCAACTGATAGTTGTTTTTGGCCACATGTGAGAGTACATGTCAATTCAATGTCAAGGTGGAGCACTGACACTTTTGTAGGTTTAATAAGGCTTATACAATAATATGAGTTCTTTAAAGAGCCCAAGCCAGGGTTTCCCAAGCTCAGTCCTCATGACCCCAAGGGGTGCATGTTTGGGGTTTTGCCCTAGCACAGCTGATTCATCTAATCATCAATCATTGATAATTTGAATCAGCTGTGTAGTATTAGGGCAAAAACCAAAACGTGGGATAGTTACTACTTCTTTCATATAATATTAAATAAAGTTATTCATTTTATATTACTATATTTGTGTATTATATATTTTAAAGGAGAATAAACATTTGCAGTGTACAAACTTAACATGATGAACATGAATTACATTTCCTCTCATGGGTGGCCAAAAATAACTATCTGAAAGCCACGCTCCCAATAGGCCATGCCTTTGGAATACCCAAACATAGGTTAATTTAACCATCAGTCGGGTTTTTATTCACTTTTCATGCTAGGGTGACACAGCAGATGGGTCTTTTTTAATGTAATCCATAGGTTATTTTCAGGAGGCGTGGCCTATTGGGGGCATAGCTTTCAGATATTTTAATATACATTTATTTAACATTCATATTTAAATATCATAATAAAGGGGTAAATATCCCAACATTGGGATACACATAGGTGCTTGAGGCACTCAACTTGTGTATGCCTCACTAATGTACAACATTTTCAGTACTAACCCTTCACATGTTTTGACAATACAACAGAACAGATGAATCAGAATTAAATTTACTCTCATGGGTGGCCAAAAATTATTCTCTGTAAACCACACCTCCAGTCTTCTGGTCTGACCCAGTGGATCATCGCTCAATAACCCAACTAAGTGACACAACGTGTGTTCTGTCCACTACTTAGCCAGCGCTGGGTTGTTTTTAACCCAGCATTTTCTTGTTGTTGTGTATACACAATGTTGGAGCACAACTAAGAGGTTGAAATTTGTAATGCATGGAATGAGACATCATACACTAAATCCACCCAGGGCCAAATATTGTAGAGCTTACAGGCTAGACTAGAGGTTATTCATTTTTTTCTAAACAGGGGAAGGTAGATTAAGGGAAAGAGAGGGGAAAAGAGGAATGAAGGGAGAGGAACAAATAATTTAAGTTATTTTACAACACACACCTACCCTGTACAATCCAGGCCTCCAACTAACTGAAAGTAATGCGGTTATAATCTATTCCAAACCTTTATCAAATCCCATCACCATCTCCCAACTATACACCCGGTTAAATTTTACCATACACACTTCACACTTCAGACACACACTTTATCAGTGTCAAAGTCGTGTTTCTAGATACTGAGGGGGAGAGAAAAGTGAATGGTAGCAATTTAGCGTCTCCGGGTCCCGCATCCTGCCTGCTCCTGCTCGATAGGCCATCTGGCGGCAGAGTAGCGAGGCGGAGCGGGTTGAGCGCTCCAACGTTTGAAGTGACAGGGCTGGGATGACTCACGAGCCCACCGTTTCAAGTCCCATTTCCCCACTACTTGTCAGCCCTGGCTTGCTGGCTGGGACCCATGTCAGCCTATAGAACCTGATCAAAACCTTCCCACTCCCCCAGACTGTGTTCTTTGGTAAGGTAGTTTGGTTCTGATATAATATAAGACAGATAGGGATTGTCAGTGGATCTTCTGGAGTGGTTTCAGCATTCCTATATAAACCCCAGTCCCTTGGCATGCCTCTAACAAAAGAAAGGATGGTTGTTTGATGAAAAGGGAGAGATGTTAGGATAATATGGTGAAATCCATGGTTGCCATAATGACACACAATTGAATTGACTCTCTCACACACACACACACACACACACACACACACACACACACACACACACACACACACACACACACACACACACACACACACACACACACCCACACACATTATGACCACTATTAACTGAAACTAAAAGTTACTTGCGTAACCCCGGTTCTCTGATATTATGAATGCGATATCTCACTGTGGGATTCATCATAATCTCTAAATAGCTCGAATAATCAAATCAGACACATCTGTCGAAGACAGACAGGTCGATTGGCGAATGAGGGAGACCCTCCCTTCATACTATAGAGCCATTCGCCCGTCCTCTGGATCATTCTCGAGCATGCCGAACTTCCTCACACTCTTAGAGTAGGGGAATGTGGTGATATATCAGAGAACCGGTCTTACTCAAGTTATCTTTCAATTATTCCTTTCGATAATAACTCACAGTGGAATATGCCCAACTCTCTCCAAAGCCAGGCAGTCTCACATATCAACGCTCAGTGGCCCTGACACAAGGTGCAGTGACATCATAAATCTCATAAAAGTATGAGGGGATGCCCAACACCACTTCTCAGAAAATGCACCACTTGTTTCCATACAGTGAGTGTAGGAGGACCCCTAGCACTCTGGATAGTCTCAATGACTCCGAGAGGCAGGCCTGTTGGATCCAGATTTATCCTTTCACGGACCAGGCCCTTAGGGCCATGGCGTCCAGGAGAGGGTGGAAAATCTCTGTTCGCTTAGGTCAGCAGGTCCCTGTGTAACGGGAGTTGTCAAGGCTCATCGCTATCCAGAGCTTGCCTTGCCATCAAGGGGCTACCAAGATGAGGGATAAGCCTTCTTCCCTCACTCTGGCTAGAGTGTAGGGAGTATGAGGCTGAGGGGAGGGAAAGCATAATGGAACCTGCTTGGCCAAGTATGTGCCAGCACGTCCACCCCCAGTGGTGCGTTTCCTGCTAGCGCGAAGAACAACGGGCAGTGCGTGGACAGATGCTTGACTGTATCTCTCCCAGATTTGTTTCACCAGTTGGGGATGGAGTCTCCAGTCCCCTTGATGGGGATTCCCTCTGGACAAGTCTGCTCCTATGTTCAGTAAGCGCGGGACATGAGTCACACGTAGGGACAGTGGGTCTGCTCCACAGAATAGTCCTGACGAATGGTCTGTGTAAGTGGTTGATTGTCTGTATTGTCCTTTCTGATCAAAACATGACAATGAGGGTTTCAGTAAAAAAAAATAAAAAAATACACTGAGCAATTCAAGTTAATTTACAGTATGTGAGCAATGCGGAGATGTGGGGTACACACTACTCCTAGGGGAGTGCCAATAACGAAGACCGAAGGCCTCTTCCAGTGGCGGGGAGCTAAGAGACATGCGAGGTGACGCCGTGTACACAGACGTTGGGCAAACACCTAGCACTGGATGTCTCTCATCCTCAGGAGGCCAAGAGGTACTACTAAGATGGTGGACTTCATCAACCTCAGCACTCGGAGGCACGTGTTGAACGTGACCGAGGGCCCCCCGTGGAACAGGGAATGGAACTGTCGGAATGACGTGATGCGGTCGTCCAAGAGTGTTGCCTGGTAAGAAAGAATAAAACATTACGTCTAAGTATTCTATTCTCTGTGTTGGCATCAAACAGCTATTTTTCTGATTGATCTTGAACCCTAACTCGGAGAGGTGGGTTACAAGGGAAGTTGGGTCTCATACTGCTTTCTCCCGGGATGGGGAGCAAAGCAGGTAATCGTCTATGTAGGTGGAAACTCAAAGCCCCTTCTTTCTCATGGGTGTGAGGGCTGCCTCTACACACTTGCTGACCAGTCGGGGATGTAGCGCTAGCCCGAATGGCACGTTGAACATAAGCATACGGAACGGTTGGACCCAGAGTGAACTGCAGTCTGTACCCCTTTGTAATCTTGGACCAGACCCAGGGCTGGACTGCACATGCGCGGAACATGGGGACAGTGCTTGGTGTCGATTGACAATTAGTCTTCCTGCCCCGGCAGCTTGAACTAGAGCCAGGGAAAGAGCCGTGGCACAGAGTGCACTCAGGGGCGGAGTGGATTCCCTCTGTCTTCCATTAGAGCAAACACATGAGAATGGGAAGGGTTCTTGAAGCAGAGATGTGCCTCTCTCTCAGAGGTGGCAGGCCAGAACACGGGGTGAACCGTTGGCTGCCCCTCTCTGCCGCAGGGGGTGTACCCCTAAGTCGATTGCCCCTTCTTCCATGCAGGGGAATCAAATGGGCGGGACCTCGATGTGGCTGCACTGTCGGCCCCTGTTTGTGGATCCGAACTGTGGGGTTGATGCCCGCTACGTCGCTGGAGTCTTGACTCGTGGAGGGTTAGGCCAGGTAGCCATGATTCCCAGGTCTTTGGGGCAGGCAGAAGTTGAAGGCTACAGCCTCCTTCTTTCAAAGTTCACACTTCTGCCAAATGGCGGCGACAGCCGGCCCAAATAGTTCCTTCGGCTCAACAAGAGCGTCAAGGAAACCGTTCTCAATGTCTAACAGGCTGGACAAGTCGAGCCACAACACTCTCTCCCCTACCACTGCAAGGCTCATGGCACGGCCACAGCCTTGAATGGCGCCCATGGATGCTCGGAGGTGACGACACAGATCTCCTCCCAAGGGTCTGGGTTAGGCTTGCCCGATAGCTAGGAGATTATGCATCTAGCATCAAATCGGCCTGGTAAGCCAGCAGTAGGGCCGTAACGTTCAACGCCGTACAGAACGTTCAGCAGACACATTTTTTACATTTTACATTTTAGTCATTTAGCAGACGCTCTTATCCAGAGCGACTTACAGTAGTGATTGCATACATTTCATTTAATTTCACGCATTTTTTTTTGTACTGGCCCCCCGTGGGAATCGAACCCACAACCCTGGCATTGCACACACCATGCTGGCGTTGCAAACACCATTCTCTACCAACTGACTAGATAGACGCAGAGAAGTGCTCTGTCTTATCAAGGCAAAAAGTGCCTGCACTGACAAGACACTGGGGTTGAGGTGGTTGTCCTTGAGCTACCATCCCCAGTGGCTTTCTATCTAAGTTGTCAATGTCTTGCAGGTTTGTCATTATTGATCGATAAGAATACTTTGTCCATCTCTCCCACACTTTAACTTTACAAACTTCAAACTTGCAATGCTTTCCTTTCATTATTAGCTTTTTTATACATGAGTGCTATGGCTCACTGTTCGTTGTTGGCGTTTCCTGCCTAAGTTTGCCCACTTTGCCAATGAAGTAATCGTTAAAATAATAATTGGCAACATCAAATGGTTTTGTGATGAACGAGCCATCTGATTAGACCCTTTGGTAGATAGATGCAGAGAAGTGCTCCGTCTTATCAAGGCAAAAAGTGCCTGCACTGACAAGACACTGGGGTTGAGGTGGTTGTCCTTGACATTCATGCTGGCAAAAAGTCTAGTTTGGACCTTGCCAGTCAAGGGTTTGTCCCAAATGCATTTGGCTTCACCACGCAAGCTGGGATAGCTGGGAGGAATTAATTGCATGAGACGGTGCAAGAGGGGTGTTTCCTCCCATTGTACAGTCCCTCTCTGCGCTGCCACCCCCCACAGGTTCGGGCCACTCAATATTGAGTCTGGTCGCTGCCCGTTTGCATAAATCATTGAGTGAATATCTGTCATCCTCCATCGATGCCCCGCTAAGGGCGGAAGAGCGCCTAGAGGTAACAGCTTGCGCTTCCTCATCCTCTTCCTCCTCTACTGCTTGGAGGAGGTCGGTCTTGCCATCACCATCATCTTCGTCGGTGACGAGATCCCCTTCCCCCTCCTCCAGGGCCAAGCCCTGGAAAAGTGGGTGAAGGTCCTCGGGATAGCCATACATGATGTCGGCCCATGAGGGTTGGGTTTGTGAGCTAGTCTCCCTGCTTGAATGCAGTGTGGGAGACAATCCAGGTTGGGCTGCTCTGCGCAGTCTTTGTTGTAGAGTGTTAGCAGCAAAATTCCCACAATGGATGCATGACCGGGTGTCGTCGACCGCTGCTTCCACATGTTCAAGACCGACACACAAGGGGGGTGCATGTCCTTGCCTGATATGGTTGCCCCTTGGGCTGAGCTAGCAGGCTCCATGGCAAAAAAAAAGCTAATCCGAGAACAAATTGAAACGTATTTAGGGTTCACCACTTGGGCTAGTAGTCTAGCTAGTTAGCACAGTGCTAGCCGGAGAAGCAAATCCTTTAACAATGTGAAGTTAGCTATCATAAGCCTTGTGGGCTAGTAGCCTAGCTAGTTAGAACAAAGTTAGCCAAAGCGTGGCTCTCGATCGATAAGCAGTGAAGCTAGGACGGTCGGTCTAGACAAAGTGGCACTGTAGTGGGTTGAGCTAAACGAGAGAGCAAGCTAGTAATTCTACCCTTCCAGGTAAAAAAAGCTAGATTGTAGGATAGCCAGCCTTGGGTGAGTTACCCAAGTTAGCTAAGCCTTGCAGCAGCTATCCGTGTGATGCTAGCTACCACAGGTGACAAAAGGAAGAAAAAAAGAGGCAAAGCTAATTCTTTCCTTAAGCTAAAACTTTCCTCGCGGTAAAGTCACACAACACAAAGCTAAAAAACCTGCACTCAGCAGTGTAACCTCAACTCCACACCTGTGAGCAGTTAAACAGGAAAACAGGTCAAGTTGTGCTGAGGAGAGCAAGAGTATAACGCTTCTGTGGGGAAGAGAGGTGAGAATGATCCAGAGGGTGGGCAAGTGGCTCTTTAGTATGAGGGGAGGGGCTCCCTCATACGCCACTCGACATGTCCGTCTTTGACAGATGTCTATGGTAGGTTCTTTGAGCAACGTAAAGTGTCTGGTGAACATCAATATCATATGTGTCATATCAAAACAAATCATTGAAAGAGAACAACAAACACTGAACAAACACTGAACAAAAATATAAATGCAACATGTAAAGTGTTGGTCACATGTTTCATGAGATGAAATAAAATATCCCAGAAATGTTCCATATGCACAATAAGCTTATTTCTCTCGAATTTTGTCCACACATTTGTTTACATTCATGTTAGTGAGCATTTATTCTTTGCCAAGATAAACCATCCACCTGACAGGTGTGGCATAACAAGAAGCTGATTAAATAGCATGATTATTATACAGGTGCACCTTGTGCTGGGGACAATAAAAGGCCACTCCAAAATGTGCAGTTTCGAGTTGAGGAAGCGTGTAATTGGCATGCTGACTGCAGGAATGTCCATCAGAGCTGTTGGCACAGAATGCAATGTTAATTTCTCTACCATAAATCAACATTGTTTTAGATAATTTGGCAGTACGTTCAACCGGCCTCACAACCGCAGACCACGTGTATGGCGTTGTGTGGGCGATCAGTTTGCTGATGTCAACGTTGTGAACAGAGTGCCCCTTTGGTGGCGGTGGGGTTATGTTATGGGCACGAATAAGATACGGACAATGAACGCAACTGCATTTTATCGATGGCAATTTGAATGCACAGAGAAACTTTGACGAGATCCTGAGGCCCATTGTCGTGCCATTCATCCGCCGCCATCACCTCATGTTTCAGCATGATAATGCACGGCCTCATGTCGCATGGATATGTACACAATTCCTGGAAGCTGAAAATGTCCCAGTTCTTCCATGGCCTGCATACTCACTAGACATGTCACTCGTTGAGCATGTTTGGGATGCTCTGGATCGACGTGTACGACAGCGTGTTCTAGTTCCCGCCAATATCCAGAAACTTCGCACAGCCTTTGAAGAGGAGTGGGACAGTATTCCATAGGCCACCATCAACAGCCTGATCAACTTTACGTGAAGGTTATGTGTCACACTGCATGAGGAAAATGGTGGTCACAACAGATAGATTGTAAACTGTCATGGTCAAATCTAAGGTGACACCAAGTAATTTAGTCTCCTCAACTTGGTCAACAGTACAGCTCCCACAATCTTCTTATTATCAATTTATTTCAACCAATCATCAGTCATTTGTGTCAATGGAGTACATGTTGAGTGCCCTTCTCTATAAGCATGCTGAAAGTCTGTTACTAATTTGTTTACAAAGAAATAGCATTGTATTTGGTCAAAAAACTATTTTTTCCAATTGTTTGCTAAGAGTTGGCAGCAAGCTGATAGGTCTGCTGTTAGCACCAGTAAAGGCTGTTTTACCACTCTTTGGTAGCGGAATGACTTTGGCTTCCCTCCAGGCCTGAGGACAAAGACTTTCCTCTAGGCTCAGATTAAAGATATGACAGATAGGAGTGGCTACAGAGTCAGCTACCATCCCCAGTGGCTTTCTATCTAAGTTGTCAATGTCTTGCAGGTTTGTCATTATTGATCGATAAGAATACTTTGTCCATCTCTCCCACACTTTAACTTTACAAACTTCAAACTTGCAATGCTTTCCTTTCATCATTAGCTTTTTTATACATGAGTGCTATGGCTCACTCTTCGTTGTTGGCGTTTCCTGCCTAAGTTTGCCCACTTTGCCAATGAAGTAATCGTTAAAATAATAATTGGCAACATCAAATGGTTTTGTGATGAACGAGCCATCTGATTCGATGAAAGATGGGAGTCGAATTTGTCTTTCTGCCAGTAAGATCATTTAAATTACTCCAAAGTTTTTTTTCCCGTCATTCTTTCTATCATTGATCTTGGCTCCATAATACAGTTTGTTCGGCTTTTTGTTGAGTTTTGTTACATTATTTCTCAATTTGCAGTAAGTCAGCCAGTCAGATATGCATGCCAGATTTATTAGCGACTCCTTTTGCCCCATCTCTTTCTACCATACAGTTGTTCAATTCCTCATCAATCCATTGAGCCTTAACAGTTCTGACAATCAGTTTCTTAACAGGTGCATGTTTATCAATAATTGTTAGATTTTTTTATAAATTCATCAAGTGCCGCATCTGGATGCTCCTTATTAATCACATCAGACCAATAAATATTTTCCACAAAAGAGTCACAACAAAATATTTTGTATTTTAGGCCCAGCTTTTTGAATTTGGGCTTTTCTGGAAATACAATAGCCACTATATTATGATCACTGCATCCAATGGGTACAGATACAGCTTTAGAACAAAGTTCTATTAGAAAAAATGTGATCAATACATGTGGATGATCTTGTTCTTGTAGTGTTTGTAAACACCCTCCTGGTAGGTTGATTAATAACCTAAACCAGATTAAATCAAGTCAAAGTTTATTTGTCACGTGCGCCAAATACAACAGGTGTAGTAGACCTTACAGTGAAATGCTTACTTACAGGCTCTAACCAATAGTGCAAAAAAGGTATTAGGTGAACAATAGGTAAGTAAAGAAATAAAACAACAGTAAAAAGACAGGCTATATACGGTAGCGAGGCTATAAAAGTAGCGAGGCTACATACAGACACCGGTTAGTCAGGCTGATTGAGGTAGTATGTACATGTAGATATGGTTAAAGTGACTATGCATATATGATGAACAGAGAGTAGCAGTAGCGTAAAAGAGGGGTTGGCGGTTGGTGGGTGGCGGGACACAATGCAGATAGCCCGGTTAGCCAATGCACGGGACCACTGGTTGGTCGGCCCAATTGAGGTAGTATGTACATGAATGTATAGTTAAAGTGACTATGCATATATGATAAACAGAGAGTAGCAGCAGCCTAAACAATAGGGGTTGGGTGGGGCACACAATGCAAATAGTCCGGGTAGCCATTTTATTACCTGTTCAGGAGTCTTATGGCTTGGGGGTAAAAACTGTTGAGAAGCCTTTTTGTCCTAGACTTGGCACTCCGGTACTGCTTGCCATGCAGTAGTAGAGAGAACAGTCTATGACTGGGGTGGCTGGGGTCTTTGACAATTTTTAGGGCCTTCCTCTGACACCGCCTGGTGTAGAGGTCCCGAATGGCAGGCAGCTTAGCCCCAGTGGTGTACTGAGCCGTACGCACTACCCTCTGTAGTGCCTTGCGGTCAGAGGCCGAGCAATTGCCGTACCAGTCAGTGATGCAACCAGTCAGGATGCTCTCGATGTTGCTGCTGTAGAACCTTTTGAGGATCTCAGGACCCATGCCAAATCTTTTAAGTTTCCTGAGGGGGAATAGGCTTTGTCGTGCCCTCTACACGACTGTCTTGGTGTGCTTGGACCATGATAGTTTGTTGGTGATGTGGACACCAAGGAACTTGAAGCTCTCAACCTGCTCCACTACAGCCCTGTCGATGAGAATGGGGGCGTGCTCGGTCCTCCTTTTCCTGTAGTCCACAATCATCTCCTTTGTCTTGATCACGTTGAGGGAGAGGTATAGCCAGGTATAGATCCAAAAGGCTTCTCAAGAGCTTCGACCCCCAAGCCATAAGACTCCTGAACAGCTAATTAAATGGCTATCCATTTGCATTGCCCCCCCCACCTCTTTTACACTGCTGCTATTCTGTTTATTATCTATGCATAGTCACTTTAACTCTACCTACGTGTACATAATTACCTCAACTAACCGTTGCCCCCACAATGACTCTGTACCGGTACACCTTATATATACTGTAGCCTTGTTATTGTTATTTACTGCTGCTCTTTAATTATTTGTTACTTTTATTTATTATTTTTTACTTAACACATATTGTTGGTTAAGGGCTTGTAAGTAAGCATTGCACTGTAAGGTAAGGTCTACACCTGTTGCATTTGGCGCATGTGACAAATACAATTAGATTTGATTTTAATGTCTGCAAGAACATAGTGGTCTCCATCATTCTTAAATGAAAGAAGTTTGGATCCACCAAGACGCTTCCTAGAGCTACACTTCCTGAGCAATCGGGGAAGAAGGGCCTTGGTCAGGGAGGTGACCAAGAACCCCATGGTCAGTCTGATAGAGCTTCAGAGTTTCTCTGTGGAGATGAGATAACCTTCGAAAAGGACAACCATCTCTGCAGCACTCCACCAATCAGGCCTTTATGGTAGAGCAGCCAGACGGAATCCACTCCTCAGTAAAAGGCACATGACAGCATCCATGAAAAACAAGATTCTATGGTCTGATGAAACCAAGATTGAACACTTTGGCCTGAATGCCAAGCATCACGTCTGGAGGAAACCTGGCACCATCCCGACGGTGAAGTATGGTGGTGGAAGCATCATGCCGTGGGGATGTTTTTCAAACTCCCCAAATACAGGTGTTCTATGCTTGCAACGTCCTACTGAATAATACTCGATGCTGCAATCGCTGCAAAAGGTGCTTCAACAAAGTACTGAGTAAAGGATCTGAATACTTATGTAAATGTGATATTTATTTTGAATACATTTGCTAAAATGTCTAAATGTCTAAAAAAGGTTATGTCGATATAGGACTCGTTTTACTGTGGATATAGATACTTTTGTACCTGTTTCCTCCAGCATCTTCACAAGGTCCTTTGCTGTTGTTCTGGGATTGATTTGCACTTTTCGCACAAAAGTACGTTAACCTCTAAGAGACAGAACGCGTCTCCTTCCTGAGCGGTATGACGGCTGCGTGTTCCCATGGTGTTTATACTTGCGTACTATTGTTTGTACAGATGAATGTGGTACCTTCAGGCATTTGGAAATTGCTCCCAAGGATGAACCAGGTCTACAATTTTTGTTGGCTGATTTCCTTAGATTTTTCCATGATGTCAAGCAAAGAGGCACTGAATTTGAAGGTAGGCCTTGAAATACATCCACAGATACATCTCCAATGGACTCAAATTATGTCAATTAGCCTATCAGAAGCTTCTAAAGCCATGACATCATTTTCTGGAATTTTCCAAGCTGTTTAAAGGCACAGTCAACTTAGTATATGCAAACTTCTGACCCACTGGAATTGTGATAAAGTGAATTATACGTGAAATAATCTGTCTGTAAACAATTGTTGGAAAAATTACTTGTGTCATGCATAAAGCAGATGTCCTAACCGACTTGCCAAAACTATAGTTTGTTAACAAGACATTTGTGGACTGGTTTAAAAATGAGTTTTAATGACTCTAACCTAAGTGTATATAAACTTCTGACTTCTACTGTATATTTCACTAGGTCAGGGTATTTAAGCCTCCATATATCCACTAATTCCAATATATCCATGACATTCATTATTTCCTTAAGTGCATGGGAAAGTGTAATGTGTCTTGAGGATTGGATTGCTCTTGTGACCCAATAAAAACAATTGTTCAAAAAAATTAATAAAAGAATAGTTGCTTATTAGGCTATGCAGTGCCTTCAGAAAGTATTCATACCCCTTGACTTATTCCACATTTTGTTGTGTTACAGGCTGAATTCAAAACTGATTACATTTATGTTCTTTCTGACCCATCTACACTCAATATCCCATAATGACAAAGTGAAAACATGTTTTTAGAAACGTTAGCACATTTATTTAAAATTAATTACTGAAAAAACATATTTACATACTATAAGTATTCACACCCCTGAGTCAATACTTTGTAGAAGCACATTCGGCAGCGATTACAGCTGTGAGTCTTTCTGGGTAAGTCTCTAAGAGCTTTCCACACTTGGATTGTGCAACATTTACCCATTATTCTTTTCAAAATTATTCAAGCTCTGTCAAATTGGTTGTTGATTATTGTTAGAAAACCATTTTCAGGTCTTGCCATAGATTTTCAAGTAGATTTGAGTCAAAACTGTAACTTGGCCACTCAGGAACATTCACTGTCTTCTTGGTAAGCAACTCCAATGTAGATTTGGCCTTGTGTTTTAGGTTTTTGTTCTGCTGAAAGGTGAATTCATCGCCCAGTGTCTGATTGATAACACGCTGAACCAGATTTTCCTCTAGGATTTTGCCTGTGCTTATCTCCATTCCATTTCTTTTTTATCCAGAAAAACTCCTCAGTCCTTAATGATTACAGCATACCCCAAGCATACCCTATACCCCATTGACAAGGTATAAATCTGTTGTTCTGCCCCTGAACAAGGCAGTTAACCCACTGTTCCTAGGCCATCATTGAAAATAAGAATTTGTTCTTAACTGACTTGCCTAGTTAAATAAAGGTAAATTTAAAAATATATATATATTAAATAACATGATGCAGCCACCACTATGCTTGAAAATATGGAGAGTGGTCATCAGTAATGTGTTGTATTGGATTTTCCATAAACATAATACTTTGTATTCAGGACAAAAAGTTAATTGCTTTGACACATTTTTTGCAGTATTACTTTAGTGCCTTGTTACAAACAGGATGCATTCTTTGATATATTTTGTATTCTGTACAGGCTACATTCTTTTTTCTCTGTCAGTTAGCTTAGTATTGTCGAATAACTACAATGTTGTTGATCCATCCTCAGTTTTCTCCTATCAAAGCCATTAAACTCTGCAACTGTTTGGCCTCATGGTGAAATCCCTGAGCAGTTTCCTTCCTCTCTGGCAACTGAGTTAGGAAGGACTCCTGTATCTTTGTTGTGACTGGGTGTATTGATACACCATCCAAAGTGTAATGAACAACTTCACCATGCGCAAAGCAAAATTCAATGTCTGTTTTTTTCTCCATTTACCAATAGGTGCCCTTCTTTGCAAGGCATTGGAAAACCTCCCTGGTCTGTGTTTGAAATTCATTACTCGACTGAGGGACCTTACAGACCTTAATTGAATGTGTGGGGTACAGCGATGAGGTAGTACTTCAAAAATCATGTTAAACACTATCCATGCAATTATTATGACAAAGTTTTGTGACGTTTTTCTTATGGCAAATCAAGTCTGAAATAAGCCTTTTAAAACCGAAAATTCGTTACAAGTTGGCATTTCTAGCTGTGCAGGAAAATTCTCAGCAGCAAAAGAGTGATCAAATTAAGATCCTACATCTGTATCCATAGATTATTCAGTCAATTCCCCCACCCACCATGCACTCTTTAAATAGCCTATCTCTGTGTCGGTGAAGAGCTGTTAAGTTAAAAGCGGACTCGAATTGATGGGGATAAGCCTACCTTTTATGAAAGAAAATGGCAAAAAGTAAAGACATCCTCCAGCGATTGTTTTTTAACTTTCACTGTTGAAAAGCGATATCCCAAATATAAATACAGTAAAGTACACACACCAAAGGGTAAAAAAAAATGTTTTTGTGCAAAATAGTGTTTTTAAGTCACAAATTCAAACTTCAAGGAGTAGGGCATTCAAGGAGTTTGTCTGATGGGAATCCAATGTCATTGGCTTCCCCCCTTGCTTGATTCTGTTAAGGTCTCCAGTTGTAAAATGAGGTAGAATTGCCAGAAAAATGTATAAAAGGCTATTTCTTCTCAGACCCGCAAATACGATTTAAGCAATGCTTTTACTATAAAGGAGATCATTCCACACCTTCTCTTGTCCAGGTTAGTCTGTGAACCCACAACCTTCTAGCCCACAGCCCTGTGCACTACCAAAATTCCTGCGTTACCATGTAATGCTTACAGGACGAAGAACAGTTCTGGACAGTCCTAGAAGTGAGGGTAAACAGTTGGCATGTTGTCTGCTATCCACTTAATGTTTTAATTAATATTTTGGGAATGGGGAGGGTAACTCGTTTTTTTCAAGCGTTCAGAGAGGGTGTAGTTAAAATATATGAGCCATCCATTTTCATTTCAGAGAGCTCCGATTTTCTCCAGGTAACCCATATTATAAATAATGTACACTCCCTAGCGGTGCATCTGTAACACATGAGATTGAGTTCGCAAAACAAATGGCCACTGGATTGACGCAAATAATCATGATATGCCTATCGGCATCGCTATATTTTTCCTGTTCCTTAATTGTTTGAAACTTGGATGTTTTACTTCATATTATGAAGCAGGTCTTACCTTGCTTCAAAATAGCCTATAGCCAAAATCCCACCCTAGAAAATGTGGAGGCAATTTTATAAAGTCTCACTCATATGCGTTATCCTGTTTTAATGGTTTTCTTTAAACTATATTTAATTGTCTAGAAGCCAAAGGCATTACCCTAGTTATATTAGCCACCTATGATAGTTGTTGCATCTTTAGATCTTTCAACATTTCTAACGGATATTTCCATATCTTTCCATGAAACTGCTCGCATGTGCAGTGCACATTTTAGACACCCGCAAATGTCATTTTTGTACATTCACGCATAGACCTATTGCCGTGTGTACATTGTTGCCCTTAAAATGTGAAGAAATAATAGTCACAATTTTAAGCTAAACATTCTGATCCGTTCCATCAGCCTTATTAATTGATATGGCGTATACCACCACTACACTACTTTGATACTCATTGTGGGGATTAAGAAGTGAGTATACCCACCCCTACACCACTGGTTACGATTATGAGATGGAAAGTCACTTATTGCTTTGTACTCCAAGGTATTTAAAGTATTAATTGAGTAGAGCGCAAGCCACCATCCAGGTAGTCTCAGAAAACCAGACCTAGACAACAGCAGTGACTAGGTCTGGGATTAAAGATGGACTCTATTCGAAAAGGGAAGAAAACCTATTCCAGGAAGGATCCTCTTCAGACAGACAACTCTCTGGTCCCATGTTTCATGAGCTGAAATAAATGATCCCAGAAATGCACAAAAAGTGTATTTCTCTCAAATGGTGTGCACAAATTTGTTTACATCCCTGTTAGTGTGCATTTCTCCTTTGCCAAGAAAATCCATCTTCCTGACAGGTGTGATATATCAAGAAGTTGATTAAACAGCATGATCATTACACAGGTGCACCTTGTGCTGGGAACAATAAAAGGCAACTAAAATGTGCAGTTTTGACACACAACGCAATGCCACAGATGTCTCACATTTTGTGGGATTGGGCAACTGGCATGCTGACAGCAGGAATGTTAATTTCTCTACCATAAGCCGCCTTCCATTTTTTTACATTTACGTCATTTAGCAGACGCTCTTATCCAGAGCGACTTACAAATTGGTGCATTCACCTTATGATATTCAGTGGAACAACCACTTTACAATAGTACATCTATATCTCTTTTTTTTGGGGGGGGGGGGGGGGGGGCTAGAAGGATTACTATATCCTATCCCAGGTGGGGGGGGGGTTAGAAGGATTACTATATCCTATCCCAGGTATTGCTTAAACAGGTGGGGTTTCAGGTGTCTACGGAAGGTGGTGATTGACTCCACTGTCCTGGCGTCGTGAGGGAGCTTGTTCCACCATTGGGGTGCCAGAGCAGCGAACAGTTTGACTGGGCTGAGCGGGAACTGTGCTTCTGCAGAGGTAGGAGGGCCAGCAGGCCAGAGGTGGATGAACGCAGTGCCCTTGTTTGGGTGTAGGGCCTGATCAGAGCCTGAAGGTACGGCGGTGCCGTTCCCCTCACAGCTCCGTAGGCGAGCACCATGGTCTTGTAGCAGATGTCGTTTTAGAGAATTTGGCAGTACATCCAACCGGCCTCACAATCGCAGACCACGTGTAACCATGCCAGCCAAGGACCTCCACATCCGGGTGGGGAGGTGCTGAAAAGTATTTTTGTCTGTAATAACGCCATTTTGTGGGGGAAAACTCATTCTGATTGGCTGGGCCTGGCTTCCCCGCAGCCATGGGTGGGCCTGGGAGGGAGTTTGGGAAACCCTGTCCTAAGGCAACAAGTGGCTAATGCAGTGACGTAGGAATGTGGGCTGTCCCAACTCCGCCCTTTCCTCTATGCCAAACTGATGTTCTTTACATACAGGCGTGTAAACTGGAACAATGGCACATTGTGGGAGGCAACCCATCTGTCTAAAGAGACTACCATCCGGGTATGTATTATAGAGTACCACAGTATGAGTCATAATACCCATAAAATCTAGTGGTCAAACAGGGAAATGGTTCCAATCGTTTTTCCACCATTGGCTGCTACTTCGGTTGGCGGACTTCTTCCTGGCCTCAGTGTTGACTGCAGGATAGATCATATCTCATGGTGATTGGATGTCAAATAAATCCTTGCCAATAGTTGAGATGAGCTGCTATTGCTAGGCTAGTCCCAGATCTGTATGTCCACTCACCCACATCAACTAATCATAGACCAGGGGGTCAATCTGAAGTTATTGAAAGGATGAGGGAGAGAGTGCATTCGCTATCAGAGTAGGAGTGCTGATCTAGGATCAGGTCCACCCTGTCCATAGGGTGGACCTGTCCATATAATATATAATATATAAAAAAGTATTCATTATGATCTTACCTTTTTCAAATTCTTAGCCTGGATTGTTCTCTCGGGTCAAAGTGGACCCTGTCTATTAATGAAATATGAAAATGCTAAACAAATATTGCTATACATAGGTTGCACATCCATCACCGTGTCGCGTCCTGCCATTGTTATGAACATTCTCAAGCCGCCCTCTGCCGGCCGAGCCAAAATGGTGCTGAAAAGTCGTGATTGATGGAGGCTAACGACTGTTTCATCTAAATAACACTATAGTGGCCTGGAAATATGATGACATTGCTTAAGTAGGAAAATGTTTAGTAGGAAACAACTTTGCCATCATTATCATGCTGTCAAATGGATTGCAATGTTGTCATTAGCTAGCAAGGTCCGTCTAAAAAAAATTGCTAGCAATGTTAACGTTAGCTAGCTAAAATCGGGTGTTCTCACCTCAATCTTAGCCTAACGTTATAACGCATATAAAGTAAATCTGGCGACATCAAAACGATGACAAACGGTTTTCCTACAAATTATTTGCCCCTTTTTGCAATGGCATTGTATTTCCAAGCCACTGTCATGCAAATCATCGCTCATTGACAATGCATTGAGTAGAACGCTCGATCAGTTGGACATGCTTCTCAGATAGGGCTTGCTTGTTCTTGAGAATAGCAATAGGTAGCTACCATAGTGATCCCCAGAAGCAAACTTCAGTGCATTATTCATATAGCTTGCTAGCTAGGTTGTTGGCTGTGCTATAAATTATATAACCATTCTAGCTAAATGTTTCATTGCACCTTCCAATTGTGAAATTACAAGACAAAAAGGACACTTACCTAAACTGTTCCTCTATGTCATTTTGGTTGTGAAGGTAAAGTAGCTCGCTAGTTAGCTAATCTCATTCCTAGAGACTTCCTCCCAAATGTGCACTCCATGGGGGTCTAGAATATATTACAAAGTAAACGCATGACTTGTGTTTTGGGTCACCACACATCCCGCTTGGACGCATTTAAAAGTTGCATTCATTTGTATCCATGAAAGTTCCCATGCGGGCCCAGTTGATCAAGAAGGGATAATGCTATGTCAAGGAGGTCCGTAGAGTTCTCCGCGATGTACGTAAACGAATGACAACACCGTCGATATTGCTCAATGACACTAATATCTCCCAATGCCTCAAACCGAGGAGAAAATAAATGTTGATCAACTCAAGCAAAGTGGCCATCATGTCAACCTGTGCATGAGAGGAAGCCAAGCTTGCAAAGTAGCCTATGATAACATTTCTGCATAATAAAGGCATAGGCTATTTCTCACAATAACGTACAACCGGATTATTTCGTAATAACTACATCTTTCTCGTTATAAAGTGATCTTTCTCATTATAAAGTGATCTTATCTCGTAATAATGATATAAACCCTTTTTTTCTGAGTGGCAGCAATATGCCACTGTACCAGATACACACATAGAACAAGAGAATTGCATTCATTAATGGTGATGGCACTTTGACCAGACTGATGTTATTTTGAGGTTTGCGGCACAAACAACGTTTGAGAGTTAATATTTTGGAAAACAAGTGAGTCATTGATGATGTGTCATGCCCGCGCAGTAAATAAAAAAACCTGGTGCGGATAATTTTCCTAGCTGAGGAGTCTACAGTGCGGTCAGGAAGGCATCCATTCATCCTGAGCCGAAGCATTGTGTTGACTCCTCTCCAGACTCAAATCCAGTCTCAGTAGTGTCAGTAACATAGTGGTCCCCTGTGGCATGCCTCAACCAACATAGAGCTGCCTCTGATACAGAACTATTTGGATCGGTCCAACGTGACTATTCCTGGAGAGCCAGTATACCTAGTCACAGTTCAACATGACACCAGTGGAGGGAAGGGATTAGAATGAAGGTACAGCAGTCCATCAGGGATGGGCAACTTTGATGAGGGTGCGGGCCACAAAAAAATCGGAACTCATCATGAAAAGTCGCAGTTGCTCGCGGGTCTGCCTACCCACATCCAACAAGTTCACAGCGGATATATTTTTTACGTTTTATGGAGTGTAGATAAAATGTTGCAGTTTTAACGCAAGTTTTCTGCAATTCTACTCATTTTGCCATGTGACGGAGAGGAAAAGTTGCTATTTTACAGCACATTTTCTGCAGTTCTACACATTTTAACATTGGGTGAAGAGAAATGTTTTTCTTTTAGGAGTGACTAACAAAATCAATGGGTGTAATTTGATCACGATAACACATTTAGATAGCTGGCCACGAAACTAACTTAGCAATCAAAACATTTTTTGCTGACATGGGCTAACTGACTGACTATCAGTGACTGACATAAGTGAAAAAACAAATTTCGAAATTGCACCTTATGTTTTCTACTATTCTAACTTGCAACACCAAGTTGAGACCCTGTTGAGCTCCCCAAAAATATAACTATTTTAATTGATCTGAGGGACTTCAAAAGGGCAATATTACCAGTTACATATTCACTTACGTTTTGCTGACAGTGTCTAGTTATCCAGCTACGAAAAAAACAAACACTGTCTAAGTGCATATAAGCTGCTTGAAAGTTAAATCTATATCAACAATGTTTTAAACACGCTGGCTTTTTAGGGAAATATCTGTTAATGTAATCAGACAGCCATTTAAATGTTTCAACAGTTTCACAGTACAATAACTTAAAAAAATACATTTCCCCCAATTTCGTGATATCCAATTGTTACGGTCTTGTCCCATCGCTGCAACTCCAGTACGGACTCGGGAGAGGTGAAGTTCTAGAGCCATGCGTCCTCCGAAACACGACCCTGCCACTGCTTCTTGACACACTGCTCGCGCAACCCGGAAGCCAGCTGCACCAATGTGCTGGAGGAAACACCGTTCAACTGGAGACGGTGTCAGTGTGCATGCGCCCGGCCTGCCACGGCCTGTTTTACCAAATTTCTATCAGCATGTTAAATGTGCAACCTTTACTGCACACACAGAGACATGTACAAAGCTCTCCCTCGCTCTCCATTTGGCAAATTTGACCATAATTCTATCCTCCTGAATCCTGCTTGCTAGCAAAAATTAAAGCAGGAAGCACCAGTGACTCGGTCAATAAAAAAGTGGTCAGATGAAGCAGATACTAAGCTACAGGATGGTTTTGCTTGCACAGACTGAAATATGTTATGGGATTCTTCCTATGGCATTGAGAAGTACACCACATCAGTCATTGGCTTCATCAATAAGTGCATTGATGATGTCGTCCCCACAGTGACCAAATGTACAGTTGAAGTCGTGAGTTTACATACACCAAATACATTTAAACTCTGTTTTCACAATTCCTGACATTTAATCCTAGGAAAAATTCCTTGTCTTAGTTCAGTTAGATCACCACTTTATTTTAAGAATGTGAAATGTCAGAATAATAGTAGAAAGTGATTTATTTCAGCTTTTACTTCTTTCATCACATTCCCAGTGGGTCAGAAGTTTACAAATGTAACCGATGTGAAATGGCTAGCTAGTTAGCGGTGGTGCGCGCTAATAGCGTTTCAATCGGTGACGTCACTCGCTCTGCGAATGAGAGGGACGGAAGCTATACTGTTACATTGATGCTGTTGACCCGGATCATTCGTTGCTGCGGAAAAAGGAGGAGGTCAAAAGGGGGGTGAGTGTAACCGATGTGAAATGGCTAGTTAGTTACCGGTGGTGCGCGCTAATAGCGTTTCAATCGGTGACGTCACTCGCTCTGCGACCTTAACTTCTATGGGCTACGTGGGACGCTAGCCACCTGCGGGACACAGCCTGTGAAATATCAGGGCGGCAAATTCAAAACAACAAAATGTCATAATGTCAAAATGTCATAATTCAACGTCATAATTCACTTCTCCTTGATGTAACCACATTGTCCGATTTCAAAAGGGCTTTACAGCAAGAGTAAAACATTAGATTATGTTAGGAGAGTACATAGACAAAAATAATCGGACAGCCATTTTCCAAGCAAGGACATGTGTCAATAAAACCCAAAACACAGCTAAATGAAGCACTAACCTTTGACGATCTTCATCAGATGACACTCCTAGGACATTATGTTACATAATACATGTATGTTTTGTTCGATAAAGTTCATATTTATATCCAAAAACAGCATTTTACATTGGCGCGTGATGTTCAGAAAATGTATTCCCACCAAAACTTCCGGTGAATGTGCACATCAATTTACAAAAATACTCATCATTCTGAGTACATAGCTCACCATCACAGCAAGCTATACAGACACCCGCCAAGTTCGGGGTCACCTAAACTCAGAATTAGTATTATAAATATTCTCTTACCTTTGCTGATCTTCGTCAGAATGCACTCCCAGGACTGCTACTTCCACAAGAAATGTTGTTTTTGTTCGAAATAATCCATATTTATGTCCAAATACCTCCGTTTTGTTCGTGCGTACAGATCACTTATCCAAAAGCATAACGCGCGAGCACGATACCAGAGACGAAAAGTCAAAATGTTCCATTACTGTACTTAGAAGCATGTCAAACGCTGTTTAAAATCAATCTTTATTGTATTTTTAATGTAAACTTGCGATAATATTCCAACCGGACAATAGCATATTTATTCAAGAAGAAAAAGAGGGAACGGCGCGCTCGCGGGATCGTGCATATTCAATCCCTTTGTCCACAGGCAGTCCACTGATTGACTGAGCTCCTATTATCTGCCCAGTGACAGGAGAATGCTGAAAGAACTTTCTGAAGGCTGTTGACAGCCAAATGGAAGCCTTAGGAAGTGCAACGTGACCCCACAGAAACTGTAATTTCGATAGAGAATCAAAAGAAGAACTACAATTCTCAGACTTTCCACTTCCTGGTTGGATTTATCTGGTTCTGCTATACTCACAGACACCATTCAAACAGTTTTAGAAACTTCCGATTGTTTTCTATCCAAATCTACTAATAATATGCATATTCTAGTTTCTGGGCAAGAGTAGTAACCAGTTTAATTTGGGTACGTTTTTTCATCCGGCCGTGAAAATACTGCCCCCTACACCCCAACAGGTTAAGTCCTTGTTCCCCTTGCGCTGCAAGGGCCGTGGCTTTTGTTGCGCGATGGGTAACGATGCTTCGTGGGGTGTCAGTTGTTGATGTGCGCAGAGGGTCCCTGGTTCAAGCCCAGGTTGGGGCGAGGAGAGGGACGGAAGCTATACTGTTACACATACACTCAATTAGTATTTGGTAACATTGCCTTTAAATTGTTTAACTTGGGTCAAACGTTTCGGGTAGCCTTCCACAAGCTTCCCACAATAAGTTTCATGAATTTTGGCCCATTCCTCATGACAGAGCTGGTGTAACTGAGTCCTTGCTTGTACACGCTTTTTCAGTTCTGCCCACAAATTTTCTATGGAATTTAGGTCAGGGCTTTGTGATGGCCACTTCAATACCTTGACTTTGTTGTCCTTAAACCATTTTGCCACAACTCTGGAAGTATGCTTGGGGTCATTGTCCATTTGGAAGAACCATTTGCAACCAAGCTTTAACTTCCTGACTGATGTCTTGAGATGTTGCTTCAATATATCCACATAATTTTCCTCCCTCATGATGGCATCTATTTTGTGAAGTGCACCAGTCCCTCCTGCAGCAAAGCACTGCCACAACATGATGCTGCCACCCCCGTGCTTCACGGTTGGGATGGTGTTCTTCGGCTTGCAAGCCTCCCCCCTTTTCCTCCAAACATAACTATGGTCATTATGGCCAAACAGTTCTATTTTTGTTTCATCAGACCAGAGGACATTTCTCCAAAAAGTATGATCTTTGTCCCCATGTGCAGTTGAAAACCGTAGTCTGGCTTTTTTATGGCGGTTTTGGAGCAGTGGCTTCTTCCTTGCTGAGTGTCCTTTCAGGTTATGTTGATATAGGACTCATTTTACTGTGGATATAGATAATTTTGTAACTGTTTCCTCCAGCATCTTCACAAGGTCCTTTGCTGTTGTTCTGGGATTGATTTGCACTTTTCGCACCAAAGTACGTTCATCTCTAGGAGACAGAAGAGTTTGAAGGTAAGCCTTGAAATACATCCACAGGTACACCTCCAATTGACTCAAATTATGTCAATTCGCCTATCAGAAGCTTCTAAAGCCATGACATCATTTTCTGGAATTTTCCAAGCTGTTTAAAGGCACAGCCAACTTAGTGTATGTAAACTTCTGACCCACTGGAATTGTGATACAGTGAATCTTTAGTGAAATAATCTGTCTGTAAACAATTGTTGGAAAAATGACTTGTGTCATGCACAAAGCAGATGTCCTAACCGACTTGCCAAAACTATAGTTTGTTAACAAGAAATTTGTGGAGTGGTTGAAAAACAAGTTTTAATGACTCCAACCTAAGTGTATGTAAACTTCCGACTTCAACTGTACATACCCCAACCAGAAGCCATGGATTACAGGCAACATCCGCACTGAGCTAAAGGCTAGAGCTGCCGCTTTCAAGGAGCAAGACTCTAACCCGGAATTTTATAAGAAATCCCTCTATGCCCCCGACGAACCATCAAACAGGCAAAGTGTCAATACAGGACTAAGATCGAATCGTCCTACACTGGCTCCGACGCTTGCCGGATGTGGCAGGGCATGCAAACTATTACAGACTACAAAGGGAAGCACAGCTGAAAGCTGTCCAGTGACACAAGCCTACCAGACGAGCCTACTTCTATGCTCGCTTCGAGGCAAATATCACTATAACATGCATGAGAGCATTTAAACAGGTCAACATTCACAAGGCCGCAGGGCCATATGGATTACCAGGACATGTACTGCGAGCATACGCTGAACAACTGGCAGGTGTCTTCACTGACATTTTCAACCTGGGCGGCAGGTAGCCTTTTGGTTAGAGCGTTGGGCCTGTAACCGAAAGGTTGCTAGATCGAATCCCGAGCTGACAAATTAAAAATCTGTTGCTCTGCCCCTGAACAAGGCAGTTAACCCACTGTTGCTAGGCCGTCATTGTAAATAATAATTTGTTCTTAACTGACTTGCCTAGTTAAATAAAGGTAAAATTAAAAAAACTCTCCGTGTCTGAGTCTGTAATACCAACATGTTTTTAGCAGACCACCATAGTTCCTGTGCCCAAGAACACTAAGGTAACCTGCCTAAATGACTACCGACCCGTAGCACTCACGTCTGTAGCCATGAAGTGCTTTGAAAGGCTGGTCATGGCTCACATCAATTCCATCATCCCAGAAACCCTAGACCCACTCCAATTTACATACCGCTCTAACAGATCCACAGATGATGCAATCTCTATTGCACTCCACACTCCCCTTTCCCACCTGGACAAAAGAAACACCTATGTGGGAATGCTGTTCATTGACTACAGCTCAGCGTTCAACACCATAGTGCCATCAAAGCTCATCAATAAGCTTAGACAAAACCTATTTGGCATGGGTCCTCAGATCCTCAAAAGGTTCTACAGCTGCACCATTGAGAGCATCCTGACTGGTTGCATCACTGCCTGGTATGGCAACTGCTCGGCCTCTGACCGCAAGACACTACAGAGGGTAGTGCGTACAGCCCAGTACATCAATGGGGCCAAGCTTCCTGCCATCCAGGACCTCTATACCAGGCGGTGTCAGAGGAAGGGCCTAAAAATTGTCCCAGACTTCAGCCACCCTAGTCATAGACTGTTCTCTCTGCTACCGCACGGCAAGCGGTACCAGAGCGCCAAGTCTAGGTCTAAGAGGCTTCTAAACAGCCTCTACCCCCAAGCCATAAGACTCCTGAACATCTAATCAAATGGCTACCCAGAATATTTGCATCCCCCCCCCCCTTTTACACCGCTGCTACTCTCTGTTATTATCTATGCATAATCACTTTAATAACTATACCTACATACCTTGACTAACCTATACCTTGACTAACCGGTGCCCCCGCACATTGACTCTGTACTGGTACCCCCTGTATATAGTCTCGTTATTGTTATTTTACTTCTGCTCTAACTACTTGTTACTTTTATTTCTTATTCTTATTTTTTTTTAACTGTATTGTTGGTTAGGTGCTTGTAAGTAAGAATTTGTATTCTACGCATGTGACTAATAAAATTTGATTTGAAGAGTCGCTAGAGCATGATGGGACAAGGACAACCCGGCTGGACAAACCCTCCCCCTAACCCGGACGATGTTGGGCCAATTGTACGTCGCCTCATGGGTCTCCCGGTCACGGCTGACTGCGACACAGCACGGGATTAAACCTTGATCTGTAGTGATATCTCAAGCACTGCAGTGCCTTAGACCGCTGCCCCACTCGGGAGGCCACAGTACAATAACTTTACAGTACAAATGGGCTGGAAATGACGTGAACAGATTTGAGTCAGATGTTATAAGATTATGTTTTTAGTTTCATTTTCTAATTACACATTATTATATCATAAAAGGACTACGATCAAACAGGTCTGCTGAGCGCAAACTTGCACACTTGTGAAAATTCTGTGCAACTTCTAGCGTGCGTTTACTGTGAACACTGAGGCTGTACCCACTTTAAGTTACAGTTTAAACAGTGGCCAAGTAAACTACTGTAGCTATTTGATCGTAATGGAGGCCTACCAGAATGGCCTACCATCCAAAACAATGGAGAAAATGCATCCCATAACATTTTAATATGGAAATAGCTGTTCTATCATTCAGCCTACAGTAGCAGCCAATGTGCTGTGTTCAATGTAGGCCTAATTTCCATGAGAATTTAGAAAAAAAACATGCAGGGCTTGACATTAATCTGTTTATCCACTTGTCCTTCAGACAAAGAGGTGACTGAAAATGTTGTTGTGTTGTTTGATGCAAGAAACCACTTTACAAAATAAAATGCATTATTATTCCCATACCATTATTACAGAGAATCAGACAAATTATGCTACCCTTGCAAAGGATATGAACAAAATGTGCACACGTGGCTACATGCAGCTATTGCTTAGATTTTTTATTTTATTTAACCTTTATTTAACTAGGCAAGTCAGTTAAAAACAAATTCTTATTTACAATGACGGCCTACCCCGGCCAAACCCAGACGACGCTGGGCCAATTGTGCGCCGCCCTATGGGACTCCCAAACACGGCCGGATGTGATACAGCCTGGATTCGAACCAGGGACTGTAGTGACACCTCTTGCACTGAGATGCAGTGCCTAGGCCGCTACGCCACTCGGGAGCCCACTTGATCTCAAAACAAGTGCAAATCTCACAGTATGAACTTTGGTGTATCTTTATTTTATGGCTGCTACATTACTGCAGACACAGTAATCTGAGCCATCCGATTGGCCAGCAGTGCACTTGATTTGCTCTCCTGGCCTGCCGGGAAGGCAGAGTTGTACCTTCAGACACTTGAAATGGTTCAAAATGGCAACAGTGTCCTACCCGGCATGCCGGGCAGCTGAATCGGGTGCACCTACCACCAACAGCAAGAGACAACCAACAACAACAAAAAATAGAAACACAAGGCTTTATCGTTGGATTTTTCACAGGAATGCCCTGGAGATCGATCAGTTGGAAATGTTGAGTGAAGTTCAATCTTGTGCATCTCTGTGTGGGCTAATATTTATTATGCAAGGCAGGGGACGGCAGGGGACGGACGGGGAGCTACTGCGCATTGGTAGCAATGCAAATCTGGGATCCCACTCTTTCTTTTTAACAAAGCTCAAAACTGCTTTCAAAACTGTTTTCCTGCAATTGCATTAAGAATTGTTGTGCATTGAGCGCTTGTCAGAATACATGTTTTTGTTTTAGTGACAACATTACATGGCAAAAATAGTAGCACGAATGACTTTGCCAGCAGCTACAGAAGGGCCGGGCTACACACCACCGTTTGAGTTGAGAGCTGTTGCTATGGTGCTCATTACAGACTATTTCATTCCCTTCATCTGAACATCCGAGTGTCATCAACATTCATTAACGTTAGATCAGTGCACACAGAGAAAATAAAATATTTGGGAATATATTTCGTAGAACAGACATGCTTCTGTCATCTCCAAACAAGCTTTGCGGAGCACAGATTTGATTTCACCAATGCCTGTCCTGTCACGTACGCCTATATCAATGTCATTCACGTTGACAACTCAAATACAATAACCCCCGGCCCCTTATTTGTGGAGCATCTCTGTACCATCGAGGGGGTTAACCCTAAACTGAGCCACCACCCCATCAAAGGTACAGACTGTGACAGCGGGATGTGTAACAAACCTAAATGGTTCCTCTTTGGGGTCCATGGGAGGAATTAATAATAGGGCGGACCGTTTGTTCCTGAACCTACATTGTTGGGGCCAGGGCTGTGATTCCGACATGGTGCGACACATAATGTGTTTCCCAGTTCGTCCGGTAATGGTTCCCAGGTTGGATTTTGATTGGCTGTCATTACGTCAGGTAATCACAATAAGGCTTGCATTAAGACGCTTTTGGCCTGGAGCTATTAGATGGCTAAATGACTTTCTCTGTGGTTGGTGGGGCATCTGTGTTTTTACAGTTGCCCCTAGAATACTCCGTAGGGGGAACTAGTCCCTTACGACAAAGAACAAGACCATCAGCTGACAAAGCCATCATTCTAAAAGGCCTTAAATAAGGCCTGAAGCGGGGAGAAAACATACACTACCGTTCAAAAGTTTTGGGGTCACTTAGAAATGTCCTTGTTTTTGAAAGAAAAGCACATTTATTTTGTCCATTAAAATAACATCAAATTGATCAGAAATACAGTGTAGACATTGTTAATGTTGTAAATGACTATTGTTGCTGGAAACGGCAGATTTTTATGGGATCTCTGCATAGGTGTATAGAGGCCCGTTATCCGCAACCATCACTCCTGTGTTCCAATGGCACATTGTGTTAGCTAATCCAAGTTTAGCATTTTAAAAGGCTAATTGATCATTAGAATACAATTTTGCAATTATGTTAGCACAGCTGAAAACTGTTGTCCTAATTAAAGAAGCAATAAAACTTTAGACTAGTTGAGTATCTGGAGCATCAGCATTTGTGTGTTCGTTTACAGGCTCAAAATGGCCAGAAACAAATAACTTTCTTCTGAAACTCGTCAGTCTATTCTTGTTCTGAGAAATGATGGCTATTTCATGCGAGAAATTGCCAAGAAACTGAAGATCTCGTACAACGCTGTGTACTACTCCCTTCACAGAACAGCGCAAACAGTCTCTAACCAGAATAGAAAGAGGAATGGGAGGCCCCGTCGCACAACTGAGCAAGTGGACAAGTATATTAGAGTGTCTAGTTTGAGAAACAGACGCCTCACAAGTCCTCAACTGGCAGCTTCATTAAATAGTACCCGCAAAACACCAGTCTCAACGTCAACAGTGAATCTGCGACTCCAAGATGCTGGCCTTCTAGGTAGAGCTCCTCTGTCCAGTGTCTGTGTTCTTTTGCCCATCTTAATCTTTTCTTTTATTGGCCAGTCTGAGATATGGCTTTTTCTTTGTAACTCTGCCTAGAAGGCCAGCATCCCGGAGTCGCCTTTTCACTGTTGACGATGAGACTGGTGTTTTGCGGCGCAGTGTTGTATTTTGAGACAGGCTTGAATGAGCTAAGTATCCAATAGGCAGAGGGTAGAATAATTTGTCTGATTCTCTGGTATGGGAATAATAATAATGCATTTTATTTTGCAAAGTGGTTTCTTGCATCGAACAACACAACATTTTCAGTCACCTCCTTGTCTGAAGGACAAGTGGATGAACAGGTTAATGTCAAGCCCTGCATGTTTTTTTTTCTTCAAAATTCTCATGGAATGTAGGCCTACATTGAACACCACACATTGGCTGCTACTGTAGGCTGAATGACGGAACAGCTGTCTCCAAGTAAAATTTTATGGATGCGTTTTCTCCATTGTTTTCTTATGGTAGGCCACTCCGGTAGACTTACATTATGATCAAATAGCCACAGTAGCCTACTTAGCCACTGTTAAAATTGTATTCCATTTTTTTAATTGTAGTCCTTTTATGATATAATAATGTGTAATTAGAAAATGAAACTAAAAGCATAATCTCACCTCTTAGAACATCTGACTCAAATCTGTTCACATCATTTCAAGCTCATTTCGACTGTGAAACTGTTGAAACATTTAAATGGCTGTCTGATTACATTAACAGATATTTCCCTAAAAAGCCAGTGTGTTTAAAACATTGTTGATATAGATTTCACTTTCAATCAGCTTACAGTATATCCACTTAGACAGTTTTTTCGTAGCTGGATTAGTTATCGATGGTCAATTAGTAGTATTGCCCTTTTTTGGAAACTCTGGAAACTTTGGAAACTGTACATCAGCAGCATTGTTTTACAACCGGAGTTTCAAACATGGTTTAGGCCCAACTGAGCAACAGAGCTCTTAAAAGGGTCAATGTCTTCTTAAAAGGGCAATGACATACAGTACTTTGTTATAGAAACAACACACATCTAAATTTGAGTGAAAAATAATTTAGAATAAAATAATAAAAAGTAATTGAAACAGGTTTCCCTCAAGAATTTCCCTGTATTTAACACCATCCATCATTCCTGCAATTCTGACCAGTTTCCGAGTCCCTGCCAATGAAAAACATCCCCACAACATGATGCTGCCACCACCATGCTTCACTGTGGGGATGGTGTTCTCGAGGTGATGAGAGGTGTTGGGTTTGCGCGAGATGTAATGTTTTCCTTGATGGCCAAAAAGCTACATTTTTGTCTCATCTGACCAGAGTACCTTCTTCCATATGTTTGGGGAGTCTCCAACATGCCTTTTTTGGTGAACACCAAACGTGTTTGCTTATTTTTTTTTACTTTAAGCAATTGCTTTTTTTCTGGCCACTCTTCCGTAAAGCCCAGCTCTGTGGAGTGTAAAGTGGTCCTATGGACAGATACTCCAATCTCCGCTGTGGAGCTTTGCAGCTCCTTCAGGGTTATCTTTGGTCTCTTTGTTGCCTCCCTGATTAATGCCCTCCTTGCCTGGTCCATGAGTTTTGGTGGGCAGCCCTCCCTTGGCAGGTTTATTGTGATGCCATATTCTTTCCATGTTTTAATAATGGATTTAATGGTGCTCCGTGGGATGTTCTAAGTTTCGTATATTTTTTTATAACCCAACCCTGATCTGTACTTCTCCACAACTTTGTCCCTGACCTGTTTGGAGAGCTCCTTGGTCTTCATGGTGCCACTTGCTTGATGGTGCCCCTTGCTTAGTGGTGTTGCAGACTCTGGGGCCTTTCAGAACAGGTGTATATATAATGAGGTCATGTGACAGATGACATTTAGATTGCACACAGGTGACTTTATTTAACTAATTATGTGACTTCTGAAGGTAATTGGTTGTGTCAGATCTTATTTAGGAGCTTTTTAGCAAAGGGGTAAAAACATATGCACGCACCAATTTTCCATTTTTCATTTTAAAGACATTTTTTAAACAAGTTATTTTTTCCTTTTCACTTCACCAATTTGGACTATTTTGTGTATGTCCATTACATGAAATCCAAATAAAACATCCATTTAAATTACAGGTTGTAATGCAACAAAATAGGAAAAACACCAAGGAGGATGAATACTTTTGCAAGGCACTGTATATTGCTGATAACACATCTGATAATATAAACCACGCATGGTCCAATATGTGAAAATAATTTCAACAATATTTACCAATATGTTATAGGGCCCATTTCTGGAGGGTTGGATGTCCGTTAAAAAAGTCCCCAGAATTGAGCTTCTCAGTCCTTCTACATAACAATTCTGTTTAAAATGATTAGCATTCCCCAGAAGCATGATGGTCATGACTTTCTTACATGAAAGGGGAGGTTAACTTGGCCCCAGTCAATCGACCTGAGATCAACTTAAGTTTCAGTCATGGGTTTTTTGTTTTGCTTTATCCCCTGGACTCTAGAAGTCTGTTATACTCAGCTCTCTGCCATTTGGCTAGAAGATCATCTTAGGAGACTCTCTCTCTCACACACACACACACACACACACTATTACTCAAGATAATGGTGAGTACATTTCCCAGCAGAGAACAGGAAGAGTAGATTCAGTGGGTCTAATAACCCTCCAGGCTGGCTTCAGGAAAAGGACTATGTCCCAAATGGCACCCTATTCCCCATGTCGTGCACTACTTTTTGACCAGGGCCCATAGGGCTCTGGTCAAAAGTAGTACACTACATAAGGAATGGGATGCCATTTGGGACATAACCCCGGAATGTCTTTGGAGACATTACCTTTTGGAAACCCTCCCATTTCTCCTATATTGACTCTGGACAGAACCGGTCCTGATCCATCCTAAACTTCTTGGCTTGTTTGTTGATAGAGGATAGAATAACTCACAATGTTAATATCCAGAACGTTGTCTCCTCTTAGAGGCCGTCATCATTAACATTATCACCCCACCCACTCATCTCCCCAGGCCCTGTGAAGGGCTGGCTAGTGGCTAGTTCTGTCTACCTCAGAGCTCTCTCTCTCACAGACTGTCTGCTGAGGGGGATTATGGTCTGGGTCTACCACAGTTAATTCTCATCAGTTCAAATAGACAGACAACCCTGGCCTGGTATTTGTGGTGGGAAGTGGGCATGAAATATATATATGAGAGTGAGAGGAGAGATTTCTATTTTATTAGGATCCTCATTATCGAAAGCTAGTCTTACTGGGGTCCAACACATAACGACAAATACAGATAAAAGATTTTACAAACATTAACATGCAGTGTGTTTGTTCATCTATCAATTACACATACATGTCAGTACATACACAAATAGGTCACATGGGAGAGACGTTGTGCCGTGAGCTGCTGCTTTATTTGTATTTTTAAACCAGGTTTGCTGTTCACTTGCGCTATATGAGATGGAAGGGAGTTCCATGCAGGTATGGCTCTGAATAACACTGTACATTTCATTGAATTTGTTCCGGACCTGGGGACTGTGAAAAGACCCCTGGTGGCATGTCTGGTGGGGTAAATGCGCGTGCCAGTTCTGTGTGTAAGTTGACTATGCAAACAATCCGGAATTTCCAACACATGAATATAAAAACAAGAAACAATGCAGTCAGTCTTTCCTCAACTTTTAGCCAAGAGTCTGGCATGCATAGCATTGATATTAGCCGCTCTGTCCTGGGCCAGCTGCAGCTTAACTAGGGCATTCTTTGTGGCACTTAACCATATGGCTGGACAATAATCAAGATAGGATCAAAATAGAGGCTGCAGGACTTGCTTTGTGGAGTGTGGTGTCAAAAAAAAGCAGAGCAGCTCTTTATCACGGACAGACCTCTCTCGTTATTTACAACAATTGAATCAATATAATTTGGACCATGACAGTGAGAAAAGAGAGAAAATAGAGAGGGGGAGTCTTGTTGACTATGTAGGTCCCAAGGCTGGTTGGCTGTGATCTCACCACCATAACCACATCCCAGCACTGATCTCTCAGGTGATTGGCTAAATCAGGCATTCTAGGAGTGATCGATATCTCTCATCGAATCCGAGCGTGGTAGCAGTAGGGTGTGTGTTTGTGCGTGCCGCTACAGACAACAAAACATACTGCCTTTGCATGTTCAATTAGAAATGCAAATAATCATTAAATATATTTTTCAACATTCAGAAAGTATTCACGCCCCTTGACTTTTTCCACAATTTGTTGTGTTACAGAGTGGGATTGAAATTTATTTAAACACATTTTTTGTCAACGATCCACACACTTCTCTAAGGTCAAAGTGTAAGAAAAACTAACATTAGTAAAGAATTTATGAAAAATAAAACACTAATATCTTGACTAGATAATACATTTTCTTGTTGAAAAACATAATTCCCATTTGACATTAAGCTATTGTGTGTAGGCCAGTGACAAAGAAAAACAATTGAATCCATTTTAAATTCGGCTGTAACAACAAAATGTGTAAAAAGTCAAGGGGTGTGAATGCTTTCTAAAAGCACTGTATATTTAAGCCATAATGCACGAGGGGGTTGTGGTATATGGCCAATATACCACGGTGCCTTATTGATATTATGAACTGGTTATTAACGTAATTAGAGCAGTAAAAATGCATGTTTTGTCATACTCAAGGTATACGGTCTGATATACCACGGCTGTCAGCCAATCAGCATTCAGGGCTCTAACCACCCAGTTTGTAATGAAAAATATATTGACATCTCCAAAATAAATACACGAGTGCAACAATAGTTTTTTGTAAGGACTTTTTATTCATGGTGAACGAAAGTGTTAGCTTTGAAGGCTTTGTTTGGACATTAGGGTAGAGGTGAGGTGAGATTGTCCTTCTGGAAGTCAGAGGGTAGGCACAAGTTGAACGGTTGAAAGGACTGAGGTACCTTGACGGGTGTGGCAGAGCATGTCAGTCTATGTGATCACAGTGGGGCCCGTGCGGCCGGTCTTCTCGTGGAGCCCAGAGATCTTCAGTGCAATCTCCACCAGAGGTTTCAGCATGACCTGAAGGAAGACAGTCAACCTTAGACTACAGCCCCTTACCATAACCCCTTCCCTGTTACAGTCTTAACAAAATAACTCCACCTGGCTCTCGAGTAGGCCGAGCCGAGCATCTGCAATATTGCTTTCACTTATCCAAACATTTCAGATTTGTGAGCAAGGTGAAGGAGCCAAAATTAATCCGTTTCAGAGGGCCTCTTTATCCAAAATGATTATCAGGGAGTTTCTTCCCCTTCTGCAAGTCTGTCTTTCTTACTCTATCATTCTCCCTCCTGCCCAGAACACTTGATGAAGTGTCAAATCTGTACTTATTTTCATTTTTTATTTTTATTTTTTTCCCCCCATGGTTCCTTTTCCCCCCAACTTCTTCCTGGCCCTGATATCAACCATGACTAAACTCTTAGCCAAACATTCCCTCTCAAGTCAACTAGGAATTCTGGAAGGCACGGTTGTTGGACCTGACGACCCAACGTGTCAAGGCAAATGGTTGTAAGTCTGACATCAGAGCTGCACTCAGGTGTGCCTCGAGGATCAATTTTAGTTTATTGTCTGTAATCAACAACATTGGGAGACAGATTGAAACAGCTGATGTACATTTTTATGCGGATGACACCGTTCTCTTTTCAAGTGGCAGCAGTCTGACTGGCTTTTGAAAAAAAACTCAAAACAGCTTTTAAACATCATTCAACAGAATCTGTACGATTTGAAGCTTGTTCTGATTTCCTCGAAAAACAAAATGAATGGTATTTTCCAATGCTGAACACTTTGAAAACCATGTGATGACTACCTTGGCAGGGCAGTCCATAGAGCAAGTTAAAGCCTTTCAAATATCTGGGAGATTGGGTGGACGAGAAGTTGAGCAACACCACCCTTGTAGAAAACCGTGTCAGGAACCTCAAGCTGTGTATTGAATTTTATTAGCGGCACAAAGCTTGTTTTCTTTCCCTTGAGTTGATTTGCTGTACTTTTCTCTCCGTGTTGGACTATGGTGATACCATTTATGTGCAATCCTCAAGCTCTTCACTAAAGGTTCTTGACTCTGTATATCAGGCAGCCCTTCATTTTGTCACTAGCCAGATGTCTAACTCCTCATTGTGATCTCTACAGTGCTGTCGGCTGGACATAGCAACACGCAGACTCAAGCACCGGTACTTTATTATTTAAAAGGACATTTTATCCATCCTCTCTTCTAGCTCGAAATAAAAACAGATAAAAGCTCAGATCCCAATCTTGTTTTATACTGACAGTGCCGAACATTAGAACAGAGCATGGGGGGGGGGGGTATTTTCATTACTCAGCCCCCTGGTTTTGGAATTCCCTCCAAGCCAACCTAAAACTACAGGACCTGGTGTCCCTGGATGAGTTCAAAGGACAAACAGATGAACAGGTTGTCGAGACATGCATTTGTTCCTAGTTGTCACCCGAAGTAACTACTTGGCGTTGCCTTACGCATATTGTTTCCCTTGAACTATTTTTTGATTCTGTAATTTGACGTATTGCACTCGTTTCTTTTCGGACTTGTGTTGTGTACATGTTCTTTACTGACATGCTGCTTTTTCTATCATGATGCATCTTTCATCTGGTTTGATGCATCTTTGGTCCGCCTGTTTGTCTGAAACTGATGTGTCCACGCTGCTGTCTTGGTCCAGGTTTCTCTTGAAAAATATTTATTTAAAAATCGCAACACTACTAATCTGGTGAAATAAATCAATTCTAAAACAAGCTGTCTGCTAGGTCCAGATTCCAGGCCTCCCCGTCCGGGCTGAGGGGGAAGCCTTTTGAGGGCTATTCCCTCTGACAACGTAACAAACCTTGGAAGCGTGTGTAAATACTTCATCTCCCATCGAGCCGTAGTGACAAGTGTAAGGGCACCCACACTGTGCCCTGTCACATTCAGGTCTCACCTGTGCGTCGCCGTAGATCTTGGCGGGGTCTTTCTCATAGCTGTCTATGTAGAGCCTGACGGTTGCCCCGGCGCTGCCTGTCCCACTGAGACGGAAGATGATCCTGGAGCCGTCGGAGAAGACGATCCTCAGACCCTGAGAGACAGAGAGTTAAACCTGACTATATGATGACTATGGTGAAATGACTTATGGAAGTCAATTTACTGGAAATATGGAGCAAAAATGAATAACATCAATGGAATTTTTCAAGGTACAGTATGCAAGTGCCTTTGGTGATACTTCATGTCCCTACATAGGGAGGACCAATCATCAAATGTGATGGTCATCTTTCGATTAACAAAATTGTTATAAATACCCATCATCCGTTATCATCAAACTATACTGACTCAATAGATCACCCACATTGCATGTTGCAACGGCTCTGCCTAGACGCCCCCTGGGTCCTGTCTCAATACCTGGTTCTTGGAGACGCTGCCGTCCACGGGGTCGGTGTAGGCAAAGTTGTCAGAGACTGCCACCTCGTAACTTTTATCTCCTGACGAGAACTTCTGGCCCACAAAGGACTTGTCAAACATCTTAGCCTCCAGCTCCTTGATCATGGTGTTGGCTTTGTCTGAGTCCACCTCTTCATAGTCATACCTGGTGTAGATTGGATGAGTTGGGGAATGGTCTTAAATGGGAAGACTAAATAAGAGCTCTCAACTGTCAATGTGTACATACTCCATGAGATGAGTGGCGTTAAAAATAGTCAAATGGACCACCTAACGAATGTGTACATTTATGGAGGCTATCATCGAAGAACTTGATATAAAATAAAGCCTAACAAATAGGTCTAAGTACTCCAATACTCTATGAGAAACAGGCCTACAGAATGTGGCCCTGATCCAGATAGACTGTAGTTCTCTAGCTCACCACTGGAGGGTAACAGAGTAGCAGAGTCCATCCCAGACTTACCTGGTGAAGAAGTTCCTGCCAAATTTGTTCCAGTGGTCTTTCATGATTTCCTCCACACTCTGCTTCCTGTGGGCTAGGATGGACATCCAGGCCAGCACCGCCCACAAGCCGTCCTTCTCACGGATGTGATCAGAGCCTGGGGGTAAACAATGAAGAGAGGAGGGGAAGAAGGGTGGTGGTTCAGACATGTGCTAACACCTCTCACCAGAATGCCTTGCCCAACTGACTGGAACGAAGTAATACCACCAATTTGATTGATCAAAATGTTTGAGCTGACGGGCCATAGTAAACAGGCTAGATCCAGATGTTATAATACTTAAATGTGGGTCCCTCACTCACCAGTGCCGAAGCTCTCCTCTCCGCACAGAGACAGCTTGCCAGCGTCCATAAGGTTGCCGAAGAACTTCCAGCCAGTAGGAGTCTCATACAGATTCATCTTCAGGGCTTTAGCCACACTGAGGGACAGAGAGAGAACAAAAGAGCTAATTTTCATGTCCCAACTCCGGCACTTAAACACTGATGAGGAAACTAGGAGCGGCAGGTAGCCTAGTGGTTAGAGCATTGGGCCAGTAACCGAAATGTTTCTGGATCGAAACCCGAGCTGACAAGGTAAAAATATGTCCCTGAATAAGGCAGTTAACACACTGTTCCCCGGTAGGCCGTCATTGTAAATAAGAATTTGTTCTTAACTGACTTGCCTAGATAAATAAAGGTTACATTTAAAAAAGAAATGCTAATTAATGTGCACTGTCCTGGGGGCAAACTACCTGCCCTCCATGACACCTACTGATGTCACAGGAAGGCCAAAAAGATCATCAAGGACAACAACCACCCGAGCCACTGCCTGTTCACCCCGCTACCATCCAGAAGGCAAGGTCAGTACAGGTGCATCAAAGCTGGGACCGAGAGACTGAAAAACAGCTTCTATCTCAAGGCCATCAGACTGCTAAACACCCATCACTAACACAGAGAGGCTGCTGCCTACATTGAGACCCAATCTCTGGCCACTTTAATAATGGTACAAAATACAGTGTATATACATATATGGGTAATGTAACCATCTATTGCACCTTGCCTATGCCACTCGGCCATCGCTCATCCATATATTTACATGTACATATTCTCATTCACCCCTTTAGATTTGTGTGTATTAGGTAATTGTTAGATATCACCACACTGTTGGAACTAGAAGCACAAGCATTTCGCTACACTCACATTAACATCTGCTAACCATGTGTGTGTGACCAATACAATTTGATACATTAATAAATACATATTTAACGCACAACCAAGAAGAAGCTATGAACGGACTGTGTGTGGACATTAGGCTCACTTGTCAAGAGCTCCGCTTGTGGGCATGCTGCGGGCCAGACCTTTGACCCCAGTCTTCTGGAAGTAGGGGATGCAGGTGATGTTGGCTGCGATGACGGCCACAGAGTCCGATGGGTTGACGAAGAAGCCATGCTTTCCCAGGACCATGTTACGATCCTGTGGAGCAGAAAGGAGAGGGTAGGGAAGGAAAGGAAAGGGAAGGAGAGGATCAGCGTCTGAACAGACTGCAGCAGAGACTATGTAGAGACGAGGTTTGGATGGATTGTGGGCTGATTCAAGGACTGGTTCTACTGACACTACGGGACAAGGAATAGCAAGGAATAGCTTCAATTCCAGGCTTCCTACAGCCGAGTGATGAAAAAGACTTGGGAGTGTGGTAACGTCAGACTATGCAAGGATGAGATGAGGCTGAAATCCAGGACTGATTTCCCCCCCCCCCCCCCCCAACTGTCTACTTACACCGTCCCCGTCGAAGGCGGCTCCAAGGTCGTACTCTCCTCCCTTCATGGCGTTGACCAGGTCAGAAGCGTAGGTCAGATTGGGGTCAGGGTGGTGACCACCAAAGTCCTCCTTGGGGACACAGTTGAAAGCACCATCGGCAGCAGCCCCCAACTCCTCACAAACGATCTTCTTCACATAGGGTCCAACCACTGTGGGGGGGGGGGGGGGGGGGGCGCGAGAGGGTAAAGGTTATTATGTATAGGGGTGTGGATGTGCATTGTGTGTGTGTTGGGAATCTAACTTAACTAAAAACAGCATTTAAGAGATTAGACTCATTTAGACAACATGTCACAGTCCTGAAGACACAAAACGGTGTTTGTCCTGGGGATACAAACAGTACTGAGAACAGGAATCTAGCTCATCCACCTTGCTTAGACACACACACACACAGTTGAAGTGGGACGTTTACATACACTTAGGTTGGAGTCATTAAAACTCGTTTTTCAACCACTCCACAAATTTCTTGTTAACAAACTATAGTTTTGGCAAGTCGGTTAGAACATCTACTTTGTGCATGACACAAGTCATTTTTCCAACAATTGTTTACAGACAGGTTATTTCACTTATAATTCACTGTATAACAATTCCAGTGGGTCAAAAGTTTACATACACTAAGTTGACTGTGCCTTTAAACAGCTTGGAAAAATCCAGAAAATTATGTCATGGCTTTAGAAGGTTCTGATAGGCTAATTGACATCATTTGAGTCAATTGGAGGTGTACCTGTGGATATATTTCAAGGCCTACCTTCAAACTCAGTGCCTCTTTGCTTGACATCATAGGAAAAATCAAAAGAAATCAGCCAAGACCTTAGAAAAAAATTGTAGACCTCCACAAGTCTGGTTCATCCTTGGGAGCAATTTCTAAACGCCTGAAGGTACCATGTTCCTCTGTACAAACAATAGTACGCAAGTACCATAATGACCATAATGACCATCATTATGTTTGGAGGAAAAAAAGGGGGACGCTTGCATGCCGAAAAACACCATCCCAACCGTGAAGCACGGGGGTGGCAGCATCATGTTGTGGCGGTGCTTTGCTGCAGGAGGGACTGGTGCACTTCACAAAATAGATGGCATCATGAGGATAGGAAATTATGTGGATATATTAAAGCAACATCTCAAGACATCAGTCAGGAAGTTAAAGCTTGGTCGCAAATGGGTCTTCCAAATGAACAATGACCCCAAGCATACTTCCAAAGTTGTGGTAAAATGGTTTAAGGACAACAAAGTCAAGGTATTGGAGTAGCCATCACAAAGTCCTGACCTCAATCCTATAGAAAATGTGTGGGCTGAACTGAAAAAGCGTGTGCGAGCAAGGAGGCCTACAAACCTGACTCAGTTACACCAGCTCAGTCAGGAGGAATGGGCCAAAATTCACCCAACTTATTGTGGGAAGCTTGTGGAAGGCTACCCAAAACATTTGACCCAAGTTAAGGAATTTAAAGGCAATAGTACCAAATACTAACTGAGTGCATGTAAACTTCTGACCCACTGGGAATGTGGTGAAAGAAATAAAAGCTGAAATAAATCCTCTATTATTCTGACATTTCACATTCTTAAAATAAAGTGGTGATCCTAACTGACCTAAGACGGAAATTTTTACTAGGATTAAATGTCAGGAATTGTGAAAAACTGAGTTTAAATGTATTTGGCTAAGGTGTATGTAAACTTCCGACTTCAACTGTGTGTGTGTGTGTGTGTGTGTGTGTGTGTGTGTGTGTGTGTGTGTGTGTGTGTGTGTGTGTGTGTGTGTGTGTGTGTGTGTGATATATATATGGTGGAGGTGTCATACAGCAGCCAGCACCAGAGAGGTAGGATACAGTATGTGATCTGTACCTCCATGCATGGCGTCCAGACGGACTTTAATGTGATTGGATCCAGACACCAGCCCCTTCAAGGCATGGAAGTCGAAGATTCCCCTCAGCATCTCAGCGTAGGCCTCCACAGAGTCCACAATCTCCACTGTGGAGGATAAACAGCAGAGTTAGGATTGATAAGACTTACTGTAGCATTTTTGTAGACTCAGGATAAAAACAGACAAATGATCAAACTATATTGCATATGCACATACTTTAGATCACAGTGCTTTACTGATTGCAATAACACCTGAACTTCAGTGCCTTGCCCAAGGATTTGTACCAGTGAGCTTCTCACAGATTTGGTCTCCAAGCTAACCCATCCCAGTCAGTTGAGATCTGACACCCAGCTAATCCCATCCAATCCTACAATACCTGTCATGGGCTTGAACGTGTCCACATTGAAAGTCTGCTTGCCGATCTTGGAGATGTCCACTTTGAGGTCAGGGCATATGTGGTACTCTGTTATGCTCTTGCTGATCTGGAAGATTTTGTCTGTGATTCCCTCTGGAGCAGGACCTGGGGGCAGAGACATTCAGTAGGGTGAGGAGGATAAGGAAGAGGTTAGAGAAACAGCCATACTCCACCACTATGTATACTAATCTTTGTCTTAAAATTATCAATTGAAGTATCAGCATTGCTCTGCTCACACTATCCTGAAACGTGCTCCACCTTACTAGCTCTGGCTTTGCCGACAGCTACTATGAAAGAAAAAAAAAAGACTTACTGTGATGTGGTTGTCCCATCTAGCCATCTTAAGATGAATGCATTACCTGTAAGTCGCTCTGGATAAGAGTGTCTGCTAAATGGCTAAATTGTAAATGTAAATCTTCATCAAAGGTCAGTGAAGTTTAAACGTTACCCTCCAGCACAGTCTCATCCCCTATTCCCATCTCTCACCGGTCTCTCTCCTCTATGGGTTTTCCCTTTCTCCCTCCTGTGTCTCTCTTTCCAGTCTCTCTCCTCCCTTCCCATCCCCTTCCTGTCTTCCTACCTCTCCATTTCATCGCTCTCCTTCCTATCCCTCTCCTCTCCCATCTCACCTCCGGAGGCTATGTTGTACTTGATGCCAAAGTCTCCGTTGGGGCCACCGGGGTTGTGGCTGGCCGTGAGGATGATTCCTCCCACAGCTTTGAGCTTGCGGATCACACAGGACACAGCAGGGGTGGACATGATGCCATCCTGACCGATGACCAGGTGGCCGATCTACATGGAGATAGGAGAGAAAGCGAGGGACGGGGAGAACAATGGGCTAATCAGCTTTCTCCGATGTCGTTTTTTTATATATGTTATACTGTGTACTATATTCCCTGCCGTTCTGCGCGTGCCACATTTGCATATTCTCTGGTCAGAACCTGCCTGAACCTGTTGAGTGGAGTAGCGCATTTCCCCCCAGGCCTTTTGTTGTTTCATTATTAATAATAACTTTGTACATGTGTGCATTCCTGCAACAATAAGTACCTTATAATTTGTATCAACATTTCCTTGTTGTAATTATGCTGTTGTTTCTACTCAAGCACACAGAGTTAAGTTATTTTCCATTGCTAGCTAATTGATTTGCACGTGGCGGCCTCATGCCCAATAATTGGTACATGTATAGAGAATGAATATTTGTTTTTGTCCTGTCGTGACCCTTGTATATATCTTTAAAAAAAAAAAAAAACGCATTTCTTTTTTAAATATTTTCCTAAACCTCAACTTCTAAATACTCTCCTGCAACCCGCCTCACCCATGGATCTGTTTTTTTCTCTAAAGTATTTCTATTTACTTTGGATCTGGAATCCCTCAACTGAAGCTAGCCAGCTAACTACCTACCAGTTATCAGTCAGCAAACCATTGCTAGCGGTCATCAGCTAACCTTTAGCTCGGAAAGCTCTCGCTAGTTCGAACAACTTGACTCAAACCAGAGCATAACGGACCTATTATTATTATTATTATTTATTTTTTATTTTTCTTCCCATATCCCTACCAGAAACTCTGAACATTTTCATTTTTTGCAACCCTTTGCAACTAGCTAACCGCAATCCCGGGTGACTACTCCTGGCTAGCGTTTCCATCCCGGAGCAAGCACCAATTAGCCTAAAGCTAGCCTGGCCAGGGCTCCTGTGCTACCACCGAAACCCACTCCTGGGCTACAATATCCAGACCCCTTCTATTGCCGGTACGGGGCATGGAACTCCGCCGATCCTCTACGACTGGAATACCGACATAATCTGCCCGAGGATTCCAACAGGCCTCTCAGGCGCGACGTCCGCTGAAGGCCCATTCTGCTAACCGCGGCCTACTAGCTACCTAGAGCTACTTGGAACCCTACTCATTCCACGACTGGTCTATCGACATCACCGCACGAAGAGGCAAAAACAGACTTACCACCATCGCAACGTCCTCCAAAGGCTAACTTGCTAGCCCCGGTCTGTTAACTGCTAGCTTGCTTGCCCCGGTCTGCTAACTGCCAGCCCCGGTCTGCCAACTGCTAGCTTGCCAGCCCCGGTCTGCCAACTGCTAGCTTGCCAGCCCCGGTCTGCCAACTGCTAGCTTGTTTAGCCCCGGCCTACTAACTGTTAGCTTGTTTAGCCCCGGCCTACTAACTGTTAGCTTGTTTAGCCCCGGCCTACTAACTGTTAGCTTGTTAGCATCGGCCTGCTAACTGTCTGAATCGCCGTGTCCCCAGTCAGCCCAACTACTCACTGGACCCATATGTTCACTTGGCTACGCATGCGTCTCTCCAATATCAATATGCCTCGTCCATTACTGTCCTGTTTAGTGATTACTGTCTTATTTCACTGTAGAGCCTCTAGCCCTGCTCAATATGCCTTAACCAACCATGTTGTTCCACCTCCTACTTATGCGATGACATCACCTGGTTTAAACGTCTCTAGAGACTATATCTCTCTCATCATTACTCAATGCCTAGGTTACCTCCAATGTACTCACATCCTACCTTACCTTTGTCTGTACACTATGCCTTGAATCTATGCTATCGTGCCCAGAAACCTGCTCCTTTTACTCTGTTCCGAATGTGCTAGACGGCCAGTTCGTATAGCCTTTAGCCGTACCCTTATCCTACTTCTCCTCTGGTGATGTGGAGGTTAATCCAGGTCCTACAGTGCCTAGCTCCACTCCCACTCCCCAGGTGCTCTCATTTGTTGACTTCTGTAACCGTAAAAGCCTTGGTTTCATGCATGTTACCATTAGAAGCCTACTCCCTAAGTTTGTTTTACTCACTGCTTTAGCACACTCTGCCAACCCGGATGTCTAAGCTGAGTCTGAATCCTGGTTTAGGAAAATCACCAAAAATCCTGAAATCTCCATCGCTAACTATAACATTTTCCGCCAAGATAGAACTGCCAAAGGGGGCGGTGTTGCAATCTACTGCAAAGATAGCCTGCAGAGTTCTGTATTACTATCCAAGTCTGTACCCAAACAATTCGAGCTTCGACTTCTAAAAATTCACCTTTCCAGAAACAAGTCTCTCACTGTTGCCGCTTGCTATAGTACTCCCTCTGTCCCCAGCTGTGCCCTCGATACCATATGTGAATTGATTGCACCCCATCTATCTTCTGAGCTCGTGCTACTAGGTGACCTAAACTGGGACATGCTTAACATCCTAGCCATCCTACAATCTAAGCTTGATGCCCTCAATCTCACACAAATGATCAATGAACCTACCAGGTACAACCCCAAATCCGTAAACACGGGCACCCTCATAGATGTCATCCTAACTAACTCGCCCTCCAAATACACCTCAGCTGTTTTCAATCAAGATCTCAGCGATCAGTGCCTCATCGCCTGCATCCGTAATGGGTCTGCAACCAAACGACCACCCCTCATCACTGTCAAACACTCCCTAAAACACTTCCGCGAGCAGGCCTTTCTAATCGACCTGGCCGGGGTATCCTGGAATGACATTGACCTCATCCCGTCAGTAGATGATGCCTGGCTATTCTTTAAAAGTGCCTTCCTCACCATCTTAAACAAGCATGCCCCACTCAAAAAATGTAGAACTCGGAATAGATATAGTACTTGGTTCTCTCCAGACCTGTCTGCCCTTGACCAGCACAAAAACATCCTGTGGCGTTCTGTATTAGCATCGAATAGCCCCTGTGATATGCAACTTTTCAGGGAAGTTAAAAACAAATAAACACAGGCAGTTAGAAAAGCTAAGGCTAGCTTTTTTAAACAGAAATTTGCATCCTGTAGTACTAACTCAAAAAAGTTCTGGGACACTGTAAAGTCCATGGAGAATAAGAGCACCTCCTCCCAGCTGCCCACTGCTCTGAGGCTAGGAAACACTGTTACCACTGATAAATCCACTATAATTGAGAATTTCAATAAGCATTTCTCTACGGCTGGCCATGCTTTCCACCTGGCTACCCCGGTCAACTACCCGGCACCCTCCACAGCAACCCGCCAAAGCCCCCAACATTTCTCCTTCACCCAAATCCAGATAGCTGATGTGTTGAAAGAGCTGCAAAATCTGGACCCATACAAATCAGCCGGGCTAGACAATCTGGACCCTCTCTTTCTAATATTATCTGCCGAAATTGTTGCAACCCCTATTACTAGCCTGTTCAACCTCTCTTTCGTATCATCTGAGATTCCCATAGATTGGAAAGCTGCCGCGGTCATCCCCCTCTTCAAAGGGGGAGACACTCGAGACCCAAACTGCTACAGACCTATATCTATCCTACCGTCTTTCTAAGGTCTTCGAAAGCCAAGTTAACAAACAGATTATCGACCACTTCGAATCCAACCGTACCTTCTCCGCTATGCAATCTGGTTTCAGAGCTGGTCATGGGTGCACCTCAGCCATGCTCAAGGTCCTAAATGGCATCATAACCGCCATCGATAAGAGACATTACTGTGCAGCCGTATTCATCGACCTGGCCAAGGCTTTCGACTCTGTCAATCACCACATTCTTCTTGGCAGACTCGACAGCCTTGGTTTCTCAAATGATTGCCTCACCTGGTTTACCAACTACTTCTCTGATAGAGTTCTGTGTGTCAAATCGGAGGGCCTGTTGTCCGGACCTCTGGCAGTCTCTATGGGTGTGCCACAGGGTTCAATTCTCGGGCCGACTCTCTTCTCTGTATACATCAATGATGTCGCTCTTGCTGCTGGTGATTCTCTGATCCACCTCTACGCAGACGACACCATTCTGTATACTTCTGGCCCCTCTTTGGACACTGTGTTAACTAATCTCCAGACAAGCTTCAATGCCATACATGCCTTCCGTGGCCTCCAACTGCTCTTAAATGCAGGTAAAACTAAATGCATGCTATTCAATCGATCACTGCCCGCACCTGCTCGCCCGTCCAGCATCACTACTCTGGACGGCTCTGACTTAGAATACGTGGACAACTTCAAATACCTGGGTGTCTGGTTAGACTATAAACTCTCCTTCCAGCATTTCCAATCCAAAATTAAATCTAGAATCGGCTTCCTATATCGCAACAAAGCATCCTTCACTCATGCTGCCAAACATACCCTCGTAAAACAGACCATCCTACCGATCCTCAACTTCGGTAATGTCATCTATAAAATAGCCTCCAACACTCTACTCAACAAACTGGATGCAGTCTATCACAGTGCCATCTGTTCTGTCACCAAAGCCCCATACACTACCCACCATTGCGACCTGTACGCTCTTGTTGGTTGACCCTCGCTTCATACTCGTCGCCAAACCCACTTGCTACAGGTTATCTACAAGTCTCTGCTAGGTAAAGCCCCGCCTTATCTCAGCTCACTGGTCACCATAGCAGCACCCACTCGTAGCACACGCTCCAGCAGGTATATCTCACTGGTCACACCCAAAGCCAATTCTTCCTTTGGTCGTCTTTCCTTCCAGTTCTCTGCTGCCAATGACTGGAACGAACTGCAAAAATCTCTGAAGCTGGAGACTCATATGTCCCTCACTAGCTTTAAGCACCAGCTGTCAGAGCAGCTCACAGATCACTGCACCTGTACATAGCCCATCTATCTACCCATCTCATCCCCATACTGTATTTATTTATCTTGCTCCTTTGCACCCCAGTATCTCTACTTGCACATTCATCTTCTGCACATCTACAATTCCAGTGTTTAATTGCTATATTGTAATTACTTCGCCACCATGGCCTATTTATTGCCTTAACTTACCTCATTTGCACTCACTGTATATAGACTTTGTTTTCTTTTGTTCTACTGTATTATTGACTGTATGTTTTGTTTATTCCATGTGTAACTCTGTGTTGTTGTACGTGTCGAATTGCTACGCTTTATCTTGGCCAGGTCGCAGTTGTAAATGAGAACTTGTTCTCAACTAGCCTACCTGGTTAAATAAAGGTGAAATAAATAACGTGTGGACCGTCTTCTTTAATTATAACCGCAGACACGAGAGGTACTCATTTCATAGTCTTTATGGTATAATTTTCTGTTCATGCATTTAAGTCCATTTCTCCATTAGTTCTGCATGCTACTATGGCGTCTGAGAATCACAAGCTTCATTTTTTTTTTACTCCATTGAAGTGGTCACCATGACCCTTTGGCCTGTGTAGCCACTTGGCCTGTTCATGGTATAGCTCTACCCTGCCCCCTTGTGGAGCTTTATAATTAGGTTTTGCCTGTGTTAATCAACGGTGCATTATAACTGTCATATTGTCAATACGCCTTACTGTTCTAATAGCTGCTTATTATTTTACCGCTGTGATATTGTCTTGATGCTTATATCCTGATACTGTACCAATATTGCATACTAATTACCATTTCTTTACTCTGTACTTTCAGAAAACCACACACACACACACACACATTTTGAAACCCCTGTGAAAATATTTCCATTAAACATCTTAAACATCATAACTGGACATCTTTCTTACCGAAGATTGAGGCCGGCTTTTGTATGACTAACAACATTTAGTGAACGCACTGTAGACTCCTTTACATACTGTACATCCTATTTATTTGATTACATTCACCCATTCAGTCTACACACACTGGGAGGATGACAATAAGAGAGGAGTATTCTGATTCAACATGCCGGTGGTGAGGTCAGGCTGCTATGTGGGAGCTAAACAAGCAACTGAGCGACACGGGATAGTATGGGAAGTAAACAATTTTTGGGGGTTGGTAGGATATTGTGTTTACAATATTGCGAAAACTACTGGGCAGCATATATCCTCGAGGTTAGAGCATTGGGCCAGTAACTGAAAGGTCACTGGTTCGAATCCTGGGGCTGACAAGGTAAAAAAAAAATGGAAAAAAAAGGCACTTATCTCCAATTGGGCCTGGGGAAGTGTCTCAGGGGGAGTTGGGATATGCAAGAAACATATTTCCCTTACACACTTGTGTGTGTGTGCGTAACAGGACAACAATAAACCCTCCCCAAATTATTATTTTCATCATCAGTCTATTGTCTGTCTGAGACTACATCCGGGTAACATCCCCTTTAACTTACCTAATAGGCCTACATCAAAAGTTAAGATGACATGGGCAGCAAATGAAACGCAGCAATACATTATTCATCATGAATATGATGCATGTAGAGTTGATGTGATGATCATGATGTTCGTTTTGTGTAGGATCATAATGGGACAGATCATATTGGAGTTATATGGTGTGATAATGACATCGGTCTGCCTGTACATCGTGTTCAGCCAGGAGGTCATCGTGTGTCTAGTTTAACAAGATGTGCCTGTGTACCCAAACGCCCATCTCTCTGTAATGCAAACCGCAGGGCTACGTGACAGCACACCACCACGCCTTCCTCTAAAGTCGCAGAGGGAACGAACAGAACGAACGGCTGTGCGTGCCACTGACATCCAAAAAAACAGCCTCTCCTAATAAAATAACCCCTCAGTGTTGCACTTTTTCCCCCGAGTATTACAAACTTGCAGAGAACCGTTGCCTTTGTTTGTATACTAAACATTCATGGCAAGGAAGAGTGCTCACTGACTGGATATGCTACATAAGGGGAACCGGATGGTGTAGTGTTGTTTTGCGTCACCTGGGGAAAGGGCAAGGGTATCCTACCATTTAACATGCCATCTCCGTGCACTTCATCGAAAGATCAGCGGGGTCATTTAGCACCAGAGACAGTCTAAGAACTCCACTTGACCCCTATCACGTTCCGATACATGGGGCTTGCACGTCATTCAACGTCCATGAGGATCCAATACTTTCTTTAAAATTATCCTATGCATGTGATTTGATATGAGAGAGAGAGAATTGTCATTTTGGATTATATATTCCAAATAAATATATCTTAAGCAAATGTAGGCTCACACTGATAGTTATTTTAGTCTACATGACAGCAATTAAAATGAATGTATCCTCCAACTTCAACACAATCACAGAAGCGCTACAATGTATCAACGACTGGAGCTGCCACTGTCAACACCCGGAGCTGTCAAAGATGCTAGGCTAGCTGCTGATGCTATGCACGTTTGAGGGTGAGGCCTAGGTTTAAGAGTCATGTTTTAGGGACTACAGCTGGACTATGACAGAATTATTACTGACCCCATTAGCAGCGGCGATCTGGATGATCAACTGAATGGCATCTTTCATGAAAAATCTTCCATCTCCTCCCACTACGAGCAGTCCAGGCTGACGCTCCGCTGGGTCGATGCAAGAAATAATGCTTTGGATGAAGTTCTCTGCATAGTGCGCATTCGTTTGAAAGACTGTCACCCTTTTCCTCAGGCCACTCGTACCAGGCTTCTGGTCGGGATATGCCTTGGTTTTGACTACTGTGATTTTCGTCATTTTCCCAAATAAAGTTGACAGCCCGTGTGATCCGCTGATTCAATGGAGGCGAATGCGCCCCACAGCCTGCCACAAGTCCCCCTTGATCGGATCCCGCCCACTTTTACATTTAAAACGACAGTACTCCAATTTGAATTCAGGCCTGTCAGTGCATGAAGGAAACCATATTTCGCTTTGTAAGTAAGGATGCAAGATGTTGGATGCCACCGTGTACAGTGCCTTCAGAAAGTATTCATACCCTTTGACTTATTCCACATTTGGTTGTTTTACAACAGGGCTGTCAAACTCATTCCACAGAGGCCCGAGAGTCTGCAGCTTTTTTTTTTAAATTTTCATTTCAATTAAGACCTAGACAACCAGGTGAAGGGAGTTCGTTACCGTATTTCATGAATTCAGAAACTAGGCTCTCCATGGAATTAGTTTGAATGTGTGTTACAGCCTGAATTCAAAATGGATGAAATATTTTTTTTCACACCCATAATGACTAAGTGAAAACATGTTTTTAGAATTTTTTGCAAATGTATTGAAAATGAAATAGAGAAATATCTAATTTAGATAAGTATTCACACCCCTTAGTCAATACATGTTAGAATCACCTTTGGCAGCGATTACAGCTGTGAGTCTTTCAGGGTAAGTCTCTAAGAGCTTTGCACACCTGGATTGTACAACATTTGCACATTATTCTTTTTAAAATTCTTCAACTAGTGTTGTTGATCCATCCTCAGTTTTCCTATCACAGCTATTAAACTCACTGTTTTAAAGTCACCATTGGCCTCACCAGTCACCATTCCTCTCTGGCAACTTGAGTTAGGAAGGAGGCCTGCATCTTTGTAGTGACTGGGTGTATTGATACACCATCCAAAGTGTAATAACCACCATGCTCAAAGGGATTTTCAATCTCTGCTTTCTTTTATTAAAATGTTTACCCATCTCCCAATAGGTGCCCTTCTTTGCGGGGCATTGGAAAACCTCCCTGGTTTTTGTGGTTGAATCTGTGTTGGAAATTGACTGCTCGACTGAGGGACCTTACAAATAATTGTACGTGTGGGCTACAGAGATGAGGTAGTCATTCAAAAGTCATGTTAACACACTATTATTGCACACATAGTGAGTCCATGTATCACGACTCAGGATATGACCCAGATGGAAACAAGAGACAAAGGGCTGTGAGACCGAGGTTTAATCCTAGGCACATGGAAAGTGGGATGTATACGGAGGGTGCGGGGCAACAGAAGACAAACAGCAGTGGGAGATGTGGAAAGGGCCGATAAAGCGGGCGGAAAGTTTATGGGACTCCACCCGGAGGAGTCCCATAAAGTGGAGAGACGATAGCGGGGAGCCGGGGTCCGGGAGCCGGGGTTCGAGACGATAGCGGGGAGCCGGGGTCCGGTGGCAGTCCACTTGTCAACGATACCTGGAGGTGGTCTTAAGAAGAGTGGAGCGGGCTCTCTTCCAGGTATGCCGACGGCGGTGGACGAACATCTGGGTCGAGAGTATGTTGATCTCTACCTCTTGCTCGGGGAAGAGCGGGGGCTGATAACCCACGGAAGAGCGGGGCTGATAACCCACGGAGCACCCGAAGGACGAGAGACCAGTGGCCGAGCAGGGAAGGGTGTTCCGGGCGTACTCCACCCCACACAAGTTGCTAGCTCCAGGTGGTGGGGTTGGCCGAGACGAGGCACCGAAGAGTTGTCTCTATGTTCTGATTGGCACGCTCCGGCTGGCCGTTAGATTGAGGATGAAATCCGGAGGACAGGCTGGCTGCTTAATAGATAGTCAGCGGAATTGTTCCAACAATGCACTGACGGCATGGTCATGGTGTTCCGCCAAGGTATGGAATCCTTCCATAAGGTTATGTAGTAACTCCTCGTGTCTTTCAATGGTGGCTCCTTGGGAGGAGACAGTGTTGCAGAGCTGGTCTGAGTCTGCTCGGTCAGTCATGGCTAGTTCGTACTATCACGACACAGTATATGACCTAGATGCAGACACAGGAGGCAGATAGTATAATTCTCTGAATATTTATTATAACAAAGGGGCAGGCAAAGGCCAGGTCAAGAGCAGGCAGAGGTTCGTAATCCAAGGCAGAGTCAATCAGGGACAGAACGGCAGGCGGGCTCAGGGCAAGGACAGGCAGAAAGGTCAGAACCAGGAAGACTAGAAAACAAAACTTGACAACAGGAGAAACTAGACAAATGCTGGTAAGACCTGACAAAACAAGACGAACTGACAACAGACAAACAAAAAACGCAGGTATAAATACACAGGGGATTATGGGGAAAAAATAGGAGACACTTGGTGGGGGGTGGAGGCAAGCACAAGACAGGTGAAACAGATCAGGGTTGGACACCATGCAACTTATGTGACTTGTTAAGCATATTTTTCCTCATGAATTTATATAGGCTTGCCATAAGAAAGGGGTTGAATACTTCTTGACTCAAGACATTTAAGCTCTTAAATTGTAATTAATTTAAAAATAAATTTAAAAAATGTAAAAACATAATATGACATTGACATTAAGGGGTATTGTGTGAAGGCCAGTGACAAAAAAAAAAAAAAAAAAAACGACATTTAATTAACTTAAAATTCAGGCTGTGACACAAGAAAATGTGGAAAATGTCCAGGGGTGTGAATACTTTCTGAAGGCACTGTATTTGTGCCCCAACCCTGGCATCATGTCAACATCAGGACCCAGCTAGCTCTGTAAATGAATAAAGAGCAAGGTTTGATACTCTCAGTCTCTCTTCTAGGACCCTTCAGCTGAATCTACAGAACATAGGTTAAAGAGTTCATTGTTCAATGTACACCTTGCACTATATTTATTTACCTTTACAACTGACCGTGTTCTCTCAGAATATATTGTTCATTCTGTGTGGCACTAATTCATTGTATGGAAAGCTACTAAGATTCTTGAGGGAATGTTTACAACAACTTCAAGCCCAAAAATCTCAGCCACATGGGTATTCTGCTGTTGTGACAGAGACTAGGCAGGGTCACAGTCTAGTTTGTCTATTGCATCATTCTCTGTTTGAATACCGCCCAAACCCAAAGCAGTGCAGAGTTTATCAACAGGGTCTGCCCATCATCGTGAGGCTGCGCTCTTATTTGATAAATAGAATAATAACATGCAAGAGGGCAGGGCTGAGGTCATCAAAATGGAATCAATCATTGAAACATGGCTAAACGGACATGTATGTAGAAGGACATTAGACATTCCATTAGACATTCGTGGTATTAGGAAAAGCTAAATGTAACTGATCAAAGAGTTGTGGCTAAACTCGGTAGCTCTTTATTTCACAGTCCACTATTAAACTGGTATTAACTCCCTTAAGAGTAGTTTATTTAACTAGTTACTTTGAAAAAGTGGTTCACAACCTCATCTACTTTGTGATAAATGATCATATCTAGATCTGAAATGTCGTAGACTACAACCTGCAAGTCAGATGTTAACAGAATGTGTAATTTAGCATATTACACCAAAAAACTGTTTCAAGTAAGAATTAGGCAGGTCTGATTGCGGAAAAAAGAAAGAAAGGGAATTCTTGCCTACTTCACCCATAGTCTTTTCTTTTAGCAAAAAGAGTAGTGTGTAGTTCCACTAGTTAGCTACACCTCTACATGGCGAAAAATAAATAAACTACTGAAAAAACACTACCAAAATCTAAATTTAGTTCAACTGCCACCAAGCTACTGCAAAATGGAGTTCAATTACTAACTATATGTAGTTCACTGCTCCAACACTGGTGCTATCACTGCTCCAACACTGGTGCTATCACTGCTCCAACACTGGTGCTATCACTGCTCCAACACTGGTGCTATCCCTGCTCCAACACTGGTGCTATCCCTGCTCCAACACTGGTGCTATCACTGCTCCAACACTGGTGCTATCACTGCTCCAACACAGGTGCTATCACTGCTCCAACACCCCAACAAGTAAAGCGTCACCAAACTTGTTGTAGTGAGAAAGGAAGAGTGGAATGGGGTTCCGCAGACTAAATACAGCTCACATGTCATGTGACATTTACCAGCGAGTTCTACAGTTACAGTATTAAAAGTCAAAGGGCAGAATAATGGCCTGGAAGATATTAATAGGGGGTCAAGACTGTTCTCAGCGCTAAAGGCCAAGGGCGAATAAAGTGCAGGCCTTAGCGGAGTGCACAGGAATGTAGCTGACTGCCAGGCTGCAGCTGCATGGCTCTCACTCATACCCTTTTTTGACACAATCGACCCAACTTAAACCATACTGTGCAGGCCTTTTCAGCATGATTACAGCACCAGGTCAGAGCAGTACAGTTCGGCTCAGCAGTGTAAAAAAAAAATGTAGGCCTGAAGGAAGCGCACAGGAATGTAGCCGACTGCCAGGCAGCTCTCACAGGGCTTTCACAGCCACCCTCAGACCCTTTTCACACAACCCGACCTGAACCATTCTCTGCTATTTTCTTTTCACATTGTCCTTTCAAACACGGTTCCAGCAACTACGGTAGATGCGAAACCACAGCGCCTCAGTAGTGTGAAACAGGTAACAGAATAAGGGTCTAGAGCAGTGTGGTGAATAATGTGTATCACAGTGTCTGTTGGTTAATCTATTATTATAAATTAGAGATTTTATTTTTGAGTTTTGACAGACATATGTAATGATGCAATATTGTTAGAGATATAGCACTATAGCAAATATGAGGCCCGAGCACACTAGTTAACACATTTTATACCATGGTATTGTTGCATACTCATTTCTGATTGGCTTGTAGGGAACTCTAGAGTGCGCATTATGTAAGCATTAACACATAAACTGTGTTCAAATACTCATACTAACAGCACTAACCATTCTAATTGTGATGTAAATTGAGTATGTAGTATGCTTATTGGTCATAGTATGGATATAGTTTGTATGCCAAAAGTTCCCGGGTGTCGTACTACATTTCCCAAAATACGAAGTATACAAGCAGGGGACACTATTTCCAGGGTTTTAGTGCCCATAATGCAATTCTTCAGAAAATGGGTGTGGCGTCACAACATTTTCAGATTTGAAGAAAATGGCGGAAAATATGCAGCCGAAATCCAGAAGCCTTAACAAGCCCAGTATTAATGGCTGCAATTTGCAAAGTAGTTTGAACTACCGTAAGTATAAAAAGTGTTGTGATATAAAAGTGGATAAAGACAACAATAACTCCTCTACTCCAGCAGAGGCCGGGCTTCCTCCAACATCTCCGGCAGAGGCAGAGGCCCCTGAAAGCATGTGGCTCCATATTCTGAGGTCGGTAGAAGACAGAGCCCAGTAGTGACGCACACTGGTCTTGTTACTGTGGCCAGACACCGCCATCACCTCCCATGTCTCCTTGCCAGCTTTAAGTTTAAAGTTTTAAAGTCATGTGCACAAGTACAGTGAAATGCCTTTCTTGCAAGTTCTAAACCCAACAATGCAGTAATCAATATCAATGTAGTAATAAATAAATAGAAAAAGAGAAAAATAAGAAATAAAGAACAAACACGAGAATTTAGTAAGCTATATACAAGGTCCATTCCAAATTAAGTGACTGTGTTGGAGTGTCAGTGTATGTGAGTGTGTAGAGGCAGTGCAAAAATAAAATACAAGGGTCAACTCAGATAGTCTGTGCAGCCATTTTGTTAGCTATTTAGCAGTCTTATGGTTTGGGGATAGAAGCTGTTCAGGAGCATGTTGGTGTCAGACTTGATGAACCGGTACCACTTGCTGTGTGGAAGCAGAGAGAACAGTCTATGGCTTGGGTGGCTGGAGTCTAACGATTTTCCGGGCCTTCCTTTCACACCGCCTGATATAGAGGTCCTGGATGGCAGGGAGCTCGGCCCCAGTGATGTACTGAGCTGTTCGCACCACCCTCTGTAGCGCCATGCGATCAAGGGCGGTGCTGTTGCCTACCAAGCAGTGAAGCAGCCAGTCAAGATGCTCTCAATGGTGCAGCTGTAGAATGTTTTGAGGATTTGAGGGGCCATGCCAAACCTTTTCAATCTCCTGAGGGGGAAAAGGGGCTATTGCACCTTCTTCACGACTCTGAGTGTGTGGACCACTTGAAGCTCTCGACCCGCTCCACTGCAGCCCCATCAATGTGAATGGGGGCGTGCTCGCCCCCCGTTTCCTTTAGTTCATGATCAGCTCCTGACGTTGAGGCAAAGGTTGTTGTCTCGGCACCACACTGCCAGGTCACTGACCTCCTCCCTGTAGGCTGTCTCATTGTTGGTGATCAGGCATACCACCGTCGTGTCGTCAGCGAACTTGATGATGGTGCTGGAGTGTTTAGTGAGTAATTGTACTGCTGTTGACATCACCGAGTGGTTTGTGTATTTCTGGGAGAGACCTGAAATGACATGATGCATAATTGTTCACAAATTGTCAACACGCCAACAGAAATGCTTGGCTCCGTACCAGCCTCTTTGCTGATCCTGGCCATCATGCTGGACAGGTTGTTGACCCCCATTAGCTCCATGGAGTACCAGGTATTTTTCAGGCTCAGTTCCAGTTCTGCGCTTTGGGTTCTTGTAGAATACAGGGGCTCCAGGGCGTAGTTTGTCTATGAACTGTAGCTCTTAAATGATGCCACAGGACAATTAGGATCTCCAGGTGTGGCATACATAAAACACCTCAGCTGCTTCTTGTCTGCCTCTGTTATGGAGTTAGCATTTTTTTGTTGCCTCATTGAAGAACAGGGACACATACTCCAAACCGAGGCGATAGCTGCATATCAATGACAGGATTATGTGATAGACACTCACTAGTTCTAAACGTGCAGTAATGTGTTACTTTGGAGGTCTACCATACACACACACACACAAAAATATGTGAAAACAGAGATGGTTTAACTTGGATCAGATACATGAAGAAACATCCATGTTTGTTTCTCAACAGCAGCTAGTGTGTATCAAAATACTTAGAAAGAATTACACTCACTAGAGTGCAGGGGTATTCAACTCTTACCCTACGAGGTCCGGAGCCTGCTGGTTTTCTGTTCTACCTGATAATTAATTGCACCCACCTGGTGTCCCAGGTCTAAATCAGTCCTTGATTAGAGGGGAACAATGAAACAAAGCAATGGAACTGGCTTCGAGGTCCAGAGTTAAGTTTGAGGGCTCTAGTGTCCCATACTCGTTCCGGGGGCCCCCCTTGGGTGCACGTTTAGTTATTTTGCCCTAGCACTACACAGCTGATTCAAATAACCAACTCATCATCAAGCCGTTATTATTTGAATCAGCTGTGACCGAGTCCGAGTCAAGGCCGAGACCGGGAGGGGGACAAGGGATTCAAGACTGAGTCAACACGAGACTAGAAAAAATGCAAATCCAATTCCAAACCAGGATTGCAATATTGTCCAATCCCCGCCATAATGACACATTCAGAATGGTGACAAAATGCATTCTGAGGGCAAACAGAGAGCCGCTCTACAAAGTATCGTCACAGAGTTTCTAAACCCAGAGGCGCAACATTGTGAGACTTCTGGGAACGCTTACCGAACAGACCAAGCAGACCAGGCCGGGTTTTGAGAAGTCAATGAGAGAAATAAAAAAGGATTCCTTAGTTGTTAATTTTCTCAATCTAAAGCCACAACCTAGATTGGAGGCAATGTCTTACATAGTTGAACATGTTATTATCTCCAACCTTGTGAAAAAGTGACAAACTGACACGTTTTCATTTGTCAAAAATGACATTATATCGAAGGAGTGTCTTTGATTTGAGCCTGCACATGCGGATTTGGCTCGAGAAAACCGTTAAACCCGATTACATGTTTCTACGCATGAGTTTATCTAGACAACGTCGCCATGACATCGCCTACAAGTGTGATCGAGGTTTTTCTATTGGAGAAGCAGTTTCTACCTATCTTGATACGCTACCGTCTTTGGGATCACTGTAACAACAAAACAATGTTGTTACAATTTCCCCCGATCTCTCCTTGCTAATAGTGAATGCTCAACCTTCAAACAATTTGAGAAGCATCCAGCTGCAGATTATGTGCACTGACACCATGTGGTCTGCGAGACGTAACGTGCATGCGGGTGCTTCGCAGATGGTATTTTTGCGTGCAACCTGTAGAAGTGTATTGGTACCAGTCGGCACACTGCTAGCTCTGTTCCAGGGAGTTATGTTAACCACTGTTGGGTGTGCTTCTAGCTAGTACACAATAGCTAGGCTAGCGAACTAGTACAAACTAAGGTCACACGTTATTTGGATAGTCCATCTATAGATGCGCTACAGATGGTCATACTATCAGCAAACTATCTGTTGATAAGCAACTGCTTGCTAAGGTTACAGTTAGGTTTTGAATTAGGGTTAAGGTTAGAGTTAGCGCATGGGCTAGGGTTAAGCTGAGAGTTAGGATAATGGTTAAGGTTAGGGCTATGGCTAGTAGATAGTTAGTTGAAATGTTACCGATAGTCTGTAGCGTACACACTAGCTAGCTTCATATTCTAAATGTGCTGTTGGTGGCAGTAACGTACCATCCTATTTGGTACCATTTGACATCCTGTCTCATCGTTTCACAGCATTTGTGGCGTGAGAAGGTATCTGCTGGAACCAGACCCTATTGAACAATTTCCCCCACTCTTCCCTAACAGCGAATCAAAGACGAGCGCGACAAAGTTTGAGGATATTTTTCAACGAAAGTAAAGGACAGTAGTAATGTTACAAGTAAATAGTGACGTGTATTCATGGATGCCAAGGGAAGCCAGGCTTCCCCCCAAAAATGCATGTGTGTTTCATAATTTTCCTTCAGTTCGCAAGAGGCTGAATGTATCTCACTGGAGAAAGCATCCGAGCAAGCGAAAGAGCGCCCCTCTGTCTCTATGTTCATGCCACCTATCTGATGCTTTCTGGTCCAAAAGAGTATGACATTGTTGTCGCCCGTAGCATTGAATGCAAGAGAAGCCAGCGAGCATTTGGCCTCCCTTGATAAAAAAATTAGACAATAATAGCCAATCAGCATTGAGCTAAACTGAGTGAGCTCAACTGTGACAAAAAAGTGTCAAGGTAACCCAGTTTGGATTTGGCGTCACTCCTCTCAAATCGCATACATCATTGACTGAAACAATTTGAATTGTTGCATCACGTTGTGTTGTCCTCCGGTAGCTAGTTAAAATAGGCCCTTTCCTAAATTAGCCATGGATGGAGATAGAGATTTCGGCTTGTGGTTTTACTTAATTCTTCATACTGGCCAATGATTATAACGGTGATTCAGATCCAAAGATAAATTAATATATTGTGCCCCTGGCCTGAGAGGATGGAAGTTCAATATGTAGCTAGATGTACTATGCTAATGTTAACTTGCTGTCTCATCGTTGCCCATGAAAGGAAGTTAGGCTAGCGAGCAAGCATTTTTGCCAGGTAGCCTAGGACAACAAAACAATAAAAGCGTGTACTGTATGACAGAGTTATAGACTGATTCGTCAACATGAAAGACAGAAGGATGTCATTGGCGTTTCTCTACAAGTAGGGTGTTGTAACATGTTTTTTTCTACTCACCCACACACACACACACACACACAGACCCCCAGAGAGAAATCAGAACCATGGACAGCCACATCATTTAGCTTAAGTTGAATGGACTAAATTATTATGAGTTTTAGTTGTCACTTTATTAGACTAAATATAGACGATTCGATGTTGAAATGTTGAAGTTTAAATGGTGCTGTAATAATAGAGGCAGCTCCTGTTTTCTTTGCGACTTGCTGTAACTCTCTGTGGCTCCAAATCAATAGTTGTTTAGTAGTCTGAAAATGTCGGAAACATTTAACTTGATTGATGCTGTAGGTCACGTAACGGTGTATTACATGCAATATGCTTTGTGGACTTTACCAGACAGGTTGCTCTCCGGTTTTGTGATGAAACAAAGGTGTGGTTTTCTGGGTTCCCCAGTGATTTTACCCACGCACCGCTACTGCAAGTAAAGTTGGAAGTCCAGGTTTCAATAGGCGATACGATATTAATGTGTCATGAAAGGAGGGTGGATATTTGGCCTGGCGAAGCGGTTTTGTGCCCTTACTTAATGAGAGCTGCTAATTATTCTTTTTTTACTCCGCTGGTCTCGGGAAGAAATTACATGTCCTCATTGTCCAAGATCAAGTTAAGGCCAAGTAAAAATGTATCCGACACTGAGACAAGACCGGACTACAACACTGCAACCCAGGCATCCCTGTCACACTTCTCCCCAAAGAAGTTGTATTCCTCCAGACTGAGCAGGCCGCTCCCTAGGTCTATCACCTCAAAGATATGACAGCGCACCCTGGTGGTGCAACAGGAGCACAGGAGCCATTTTTTTATTTATTTACATTTTAGTCATTTAGCAGACCTCTTATCCAGAGTGGCTTACAGCTAGTGCATTCATCTTCAAGCTGGAATCCTTCATTGGTGAAACGGACATGTCCGTAAGGATATTACAACAACAAAGAAGATACTGCAAACAACAAACACAGTTATTTTTTTCCCTCTGACATCATTGCATGCAAGATAGAATAGCAGAATATGTACTGTACGTTGTTTTGTTTACCACACTGTCAGAGGCTTCTCTGCTCAGTTTATCTTCGGTTTCAACAACAAAATTGCTTTTGGAAGGGTTGTGTGATTTTTTTTTATTGGGCAGAGGGGAGGGTAGTGTGTTTTTTCCCCTACTTTACATTAGCTAGTTGCAGATTTTACTGTATAATTTCTTCCATCCTAGCAACATTTCATCATCTGCTTGCATGCTCCTCCCTTATAATCAAGGTGTTTTGGTACTTCCATTACATTTACATTTTAGTAATTTAGCAGACGCTCTTATCCAGAGCGACTTACAGTAGTATGTACTATTGTTTTCTAGGTGTTAACTTTTACTATACCACAGTCCATATAGTCTACCTGTCTAGTGTTCTATCCTGCACTCTATCCACCATTCATAGTGACAATAGTGCTGGGTGGATCGTTTGTCCAGATCTATAACAGGCTAACTAGGAATCAAATCACACATAAAAACATTCCAATCTGCATACAATTTCAATACGAATCCACAAGAACAAATAGGAATAGCTGATAGGCAGCGGAAAGGCCAGGTGCATGAAAGAACAGTGAAGACATGACACGCTGTGTGTCAAAAAGCTCCACTACTGATCTTGTTTAAGGACAATACAATTATCCTAGCCTACAACAACACAATGCAAAGAATACTTCATTATTGTTTTCAAGCAACTACAAAATTCTACTCTAGGTTGCAGTGAAAATGTCGTTTGAATAACGGCGCAAAAGCCTTGTAATTTGGAATGTTTCATTCAAAAGTTTAGGCCTAAGCTTCTTCTCCTTTATATAGGCTATATATTTATATCATACAGTGGACATCTAAGCCTATAGACCCCATTCTGTGTTTGCAAACATTGCCGCACTAGGGTGATGCTCTCAATTTGTTGGCAGAACAATGGGGAGTTCTTATAGAACGCCAGCAAAAAAAGCCTCTATTTACATGTTGCTTATGAGTGCATTTCAAGCAAGTCCGATGTGTGGAAGACATTTGAGTTAGTTGTGGAAGCTTACAATATAAAACAAATTCTGACAGTTTGGAACAGTGTAAACAACACTAAATAAATTATGTGTACCAGAGAATCTGTTCTAACTAAAACATTTAAAGCCTTTATTACTGCAAGAACTAAAAACAGGGACATCAGGCCCGGCGCTAGAACAAATCAGTTGGATCAGCATTTGATTTCCATGGGCAGCCGGCCAACAGCCTTATTTATTGAGATGTAAAAATACAAATGTTTAAACTGGGTGGTTCAAGCCCTAAATGTGTGTGTGTGTGTGTGTGTGGCAGGCTTACAATTATGGCAACAACAAAAAACATTTGAGAGTGCGCTGACCCTGGTGCTAGAGGGGGTACGCAGCTGGAGGTTGAATGTTTGAAGGGGTACGGGACGATAAAAAGTTATAGAGCATTTTAAACCGGTAATAAAATACACAACATAGGCCTACATACCCATGGCCACGTTCCATGTGTTGACGTACCCTGTTGGCGATCAGTAGGCTTCCTCATTAACGGTACATTGTTCTCTAACCTCAGCACCATATTCTGTATTTGTATTACGCATGGCCTACTACATGAAAGTGAAATACAGTAACATTTCAATGAAATTCGAATGCTTTTACTAACAACACTTCTCTTAGCTGTTCATATCGACATCTCCTTTATAATAAGCTAATGCACATCTTTGATCGCATTTGCAGAGCAAGGCAAGATGAATACCGACAGTAATTAAGTAGATTGGGAAGCATCCAAAACAGAATTGCCTCTTTACAACTACCTAGGTCACACAGGACCTATGTTGCATGTAAAAAAAAACATCCCCATTTTTACCACATTATTGCCGGACTTTTACACCTCCCATGCACATGCCGGCACCACCATTGACGAGTGGGAGTGTGTGATGTGGGTGGGCGTATATTTGAATAAATCCATTGAATATACACCATCACAAAGACAATAATTCATTTAGGCAGGTCCTAAAAAACATAAGACTAATAAAATGTATTTTCAATACAATAGAATAGCATATTTTGAGTTTAACTATATTACTGGCCTGTGCAGCCATGCAAATTAAATCAATAGTTCTTGTTTTGTTTATTAAAACACTTACATTCCCCACAGTTCCCCAGAGTCAACACACATATTTATAGTAAGATTTAATATAATGGAATACAACAGAATAACATAGAAATAATATTTTTACCACACAGTGTGTCACTGAATGTGTGGAACCGCTGTTAAAAAAGTGGTATTTATCACACCATGCGCTTACCAGTTAATTAATACATCCATTGACTATACATCACAAATAAATCCCTTATTCATGTCCTAAAAATCATTATAATACTATACTAAACACAAATATAAACGCAACATGCAACAGTTTCAAAGATTTTACTGAGTTGCAGTTGATATAGATAGATATCATCCTAACCAACTTGCCCTCCAAATACACCTCTGCTGTTTTCAACCAAGATCTCAGCGATCACTGCCTCATTGCCTGCACCCGTAATGGGTCTGCGGTCAAACGACCACCCCTCATCACTGTCAAACGCTCCCTAAAACACTTCAGCGAGCAGGCCTTTCTAATCGACCCGGCCCGGGTATCCTGGAAGGATATTGACCTCATCCCGTCAGTAGAGGATGCCTGGTTATTCTTTAAAAGTGCCTTCCTCACCATCTTAGATAAGCATGCCCCATTCAAAAACTTTAGAACCATGAACAGATAAAGCCCTTGGTTCTCTCCAGACCTGACTGCCCATGACCAGCACAAAAACATCCTGTGGCGTTCTGCATTAGCATCTAATAGCCCCCGTGATATGTAACTTTTCAGGGAAGTAAGGAACAAATATACACAGGCAGTTAGGAAAGCTAAGACTAGCTTTTTCAAACAGAAATTTGCACCCTGTAGCACAAACTCAAAAAAGTTCTGGGAGACTGTAAAGTCCATGCAGAATAAGAGCACCTCCTCCCAGCTGCCCACTGCACTGAGGCTAGGAAACACTGTCACCACTGATAAATCCACTATAATTGAGAATTTCAATAAGCATTTTTCTACGGCTGGCCATGCTTTCCACCTGGCTACCCCTACCCTGATCAACAGCCCTCCACCCCCCACAGCAACTCGCCCAAGCCTCCCCCATTTCTCCTTCACCCAAATCCAGATAGCTGATGTTCTTAAAGAGCTGAAAAATCTGGACCCCTACAAATCAGCCGGGCTAGACAATCTGGACTCTCTCTTTGTAAAATTATCTGCCAAAATTGTTGCAACCCCTATTACTAGCCTGTTCAACCTCTCTTTCGTATCGTCTGAGATTCCCATAGATTGGAAAGCTGCCGCGGTCATCCCCATCTTCAAAGGGGGAGACACTCTAGACCCAAACTACTACAGAACTATATCTATCCTGCCGTGCCTTTCTAAGGTCTTCGAAAGCCAAGTTAACCAACAGATTACCGACCATTTCGAATCCCACCGTACCTTCTCCGCTATGCAATCTGGTTTCAGAGCTGGTCATGGGTGCACCTCAGCCACGCTCAAGGTCCTAAACGATATCATAACCGCCATCGATAAGAGACAGTACTGTGCAGCCGTATTCATAGACCTGGCCAAGGCTTTCGACTCTGTCAATCACCACATTCTTATCGGCAGACTCAACAACCTTGGTTTCTCAATTGATTGCCTCGCCTGGTTCACCAACTACTTCTCTGATAAAGTTCAGTGTGTCAAATCGTAGGGCCTGTTGTCCGGATCTCTGGCAGTCTCTATGGGGGTGCCACAGGGTTCAATTCTCGGGCCGACTCTCTTCTCTGTATACATCAATGATGTCGCTCTTGCTTCTGGTGATTCTTTGATCCACCTCTACACAGACGACACCATTCTGTATACCTCTGGCCCTTCTTTGGACACTGTGTTAACTAACCTCCAACCTCCAACACTCTACTCAACAAATTGGATGCAGTCTATCACAGTGCCATCCGTTTTGTCACTAAAGCCCCATATACTACCCACCACTGCGACCTGTATGCTCTCGTTGGCTGGCCCTCGCTTCATTCTTGTCGCCAAACCCACTGGCTCCAGGTCATCTACAAGTCTCTGCTAGGTAAAGCCCCGCCTTATCTCAGCTCACTGGTCACCATAGCAGCACCCACCCGTAGCACGCGCTCCAGCAGGTATATCTCACTGGTCACACCCAAAGCCAATTCTTCCTTTGGCCGCCTTTCCTTCCAGTTCTCTGCTGCCAATGACTGGAACGAACTGCAAAAATCACTGAAGCTGGAGACCCATATCTCCCTCTCTAGCTTTAAGCACCAGCTGTCAGAGCAGCTCACAGATCACTGCACATCACTACATAGCCCATCTGTAAATAGCCCATCCAACTACCTCATCCCCATACTGTATTTATTTATTTATCTTGCTCCTTTGCACCCCAGTATCTCTACTTGCACATTCATCTTCTGCACATTTACCATTCCAGTGTTTAATTGCTATATTGTAATTACTTCGCCACCATGGCCTAATTATTGCCTTACCTCCCTTATCCTACCTCATTTGCACATGCTGTATATAGACTTTTTCTACTGTATTATTGACTGTATGTTTGTTTATTCCATGTGTAACTCTGTGTTGTTGTATGTGTCGAACTGCTTTGCTTTATCTTGGCCAGGGCGCAGTTGCAAATGAGAACTTGTTCTCAACTAGCCTACCTGGTTAAATAAAGGTGAAATAAAAAAAATAAAAAAAATAAGTAGGCCCTAATCTATGGATTTCACATGACTGGGAATACAGATATGCATCTGTTGGTCACAGACACCTTAAAAAAAAGGTAGGGGCGTGGATCAGAAAACCAGTCAGTATCTGGTGTCACCACCATTTGCCTCATGCAGCGTGACACATTTCCTTGGCATGGAGTTGATCAGGCTGTTGATTGTGTCCTGTGGAATGTTGTCCCACTCCTCTTCAATGGCTGTGCAAAGTTGCTAGATATTGCCAGGAACTGGAACACGCTGTCGTACACGTCAATCCAGAGCATCCCAAACGTGCTCAATGGGTTACATGTCTGGTGAGTATACAGGCCATGAAAGAACTGACATTTTCTGCTTCCAGGAATTTTGTACTGTATCGTCACAGTATCTCTGTGCATCCAAATTGCCAAAGATAAAATGTAATTGTGTTCATTGTGGGGCACTCTGATCACAACACTCTGATCACAACGTTGACATCAACAAACTGCTTGCCTACACAATGCCATATGCGCTGTCTGCCATTTGCCCCGTACAGTTGAAACCGGGATTCATCCGTGAAGAGCACACTTCTCCAGTGTGCCAGTGTCCATCGGAGGTGAGCATTTACCCACTGGAGTCGGTCGCGATGCCGAACTGCAGTCAGGTCAAGAACCTGGTGAAGACGACGAGCATGCAGGTGAGCTTCCCTGAGACGGTTTCTGACAGTTTGCATAGAAATGATTTGATTGCGCAAACCCACAGATTCATTAGCTGTCCGGGTGGCTGGGCTCAGACCATCCCACAGGTGAAGAAGCAAAATGTGGATGTCCTGGCCTGGCATGGTTACATGTGGTCTGTAGTTGTGAGGCCGGTTGGGTGTACTGTCAAATTATCTAAAATGACATTGGAGGCAGCTGATGGTAGAGAAATTAACATAAAAGTATCTGGCAACGGCTCTGTTTCCTCCAGTCAGCATGCCAATTGCACACTTCGTCAAAACTTGAGACATCTGTGGCATTGTGTTGTGTGACAAAACTGCACATTTTAGAGTGGCCTTTTATTGTCCGCAGCACAAGGTGCACCTGTGTAATGATCATGCTGTTTAATCAGCTTCTTGATATGTCACACCTGTGAGGTGGATGGATTATCTTGGCAAAGGAGAAATGCTCACTAACAGGTATGTAAATACATTTGTGTTAAACATTGGAGAAAAATAAGCTATTTGTTCATATGGAACATTTCTTGGGTCTTTTATTTCAGCTCATGAAACATGGTACCAACACTTTACATGTTGCGTTTATATTTTTGTTCAGTCTAATAACATTAACTCTGTGGGCTAGTGTAACGGCTGTCGTCACTGTAAGGGCTGTCGTCATGGAGAGAAGAAGACCAAGGTGCAGCGGAGTTAGTGTTCATGATTTAATTCAAAAAGAACACTGGAACACTACAAAACAAGAAAACACCGACAGCTCAACAGTACTGACAGCATAACACACTGAACAGAAACAATTACCCACAACCACAAGGAAAAACACACACTACTATATAGGACTCCCAATCAAAGGCAACTCAACACACCTGCCTTCAATTGGGAGTCCAACAACCAACTCACACGTAACATAAAAATCTCTGCCACGTCCTGACCAAAACTACTACAATTGCTCCCTCTGCTGGTCAGGACATGACAGTCACAAGAAAACCAAGATGCAGCGGAGGTTGTGGATTCATTATAAATATTTAATAAAATGAACCACTATAAACAAAACATCAAACAGCAACGAAAGCTAACAGTCCTGTCTGGTCAAAAACGAACGAGACAGAAAACATTCCCCCACAAAACCCAAAGGAAAAACCTGCTCCTTATGTGTGACTCCCAATCAACAACAACGAACTTCAGCTGTGCCTGATTGGGAGTCAGACACGGACCAAAACAAAGAAATACAAAAGACCTAGAAAAAGAACATAGAACGCCCACTCAATGTAACACCCTGGCCTAACCAAAATAAAGAACAAAAAACCCCTCTCTATGGCCAGGGCGTTACAGCTAGCCACATTGCTATGATCACCAGCAACTGTAGCAGTGGTTTCGACAAGTTGAGTTTCATCGGCACTTGTTGCAGCAGGTGATGCACTTTTTAAACCAATTTCTAATATCTATTTTGAAGGTAGCTAGGCGTACCTATCACTGAGGCACAGTGTTGTGTTTAACTGTAACGGATTGGCAGTCGTGGTGAAGGAATGAGGCACAGGAAGCAGCGAGTACAGGGTAGTGGCGTATTTAATGTACACTCACTCATCAACAAAAATATTCCCAAACACAGGGGAGAAAGTACACACGGCGTAAAATAGCGCCGACACGAACATGAACCGTCACAATTGAAATAATCCCGCACAACACGGAAGCGGACCAGCTAACATAAATAGCCCCGCTAATTAACCAAACTAAACACAGGTGTACAAAACCAAAAAGGGAAAACCAAAAAGGGAATCAGTGGTAGCTAATAGGCCGGTGACGACGACCGCCGAGCGCCACCCGAGCAGGAGGAGGCGCCACCGTCGGTGGGAATCGTGACATTAACTAACGCTCCAGCCACTACTAATTCGAAATGGTGGTGAAAAGAGACGTGACTTCATGATGCATATGATAGGTCTAAAACCCTGTCAGTCATTACTTGAGACATTTTTTATTTAACAATAATTATTTTTAGGTAATTTAAACTTTAATTGGCCTAAATATTATACATAAACCAGTTTTTATAGAAAACAAATATTTATTTAAAAGTTTTATTAAACTATGTATATTATTTGGACGGGCCGGGAGGTATGGTAGGGCAGGCCAGGCCCCCTAAGGCCCGCCCATAATGCTGGCCCTGAGTCGCATGCATTTGTGAATGCAATTGCCAACATGTTGCAGTTTATACAAAATGTTGGCTAATTATTCAAGGCTTCCTTTGTTATTTAATTTTAAAACTAAAATGTTTAAATGCATTTCAAAGCGTGACTCGTATGCTGTGATGACATGAACAAATGAATGATTGATCGACTGATACAGTAGCCTATATATTGACATATAGGCCTAAGTAAGTTATTGCATTAAGACAGCTAAACAGGGCACACTCTTTGTAATTATTATGTATCCCCATTAGCTGCTGGGGTCCAGCAACATTAAGGCAGTTATACAGTATACAATTTAAAATTCAAAAGGCACTGTTTATATATATATATATATATATATATATATATATATATATATACTACCGTTCAAAAGTTTGGGGTCACTTAGAAATGTCCTTGTTTTTTTAAAGAAAAGCAAATTTTATGTCCATTCAAATAACATCAAATGTATCAGAAATACAGTGTAGACATTGTTAATGTTGTAAATGACCATTGTAGCTGGAAACGGCAGATTTTTATGGATTATCTAAGAAGGCATACCGAGGCCCATTATCAGCAACCATCACTCCTGTGTTCCAATGGCACGTTAAAAGGCTAATTGATCATTAGAAAACCCTTTTGCAATTATGTTAGCACAGCTGAAAACTGTTGTTCTGATTTAAGAAGCAATAAAACTGGCCTTTAGACATGTTGAATATCTGGAGCATCAGCATTTGTGGGTTCGATTACAAGCTCAAAATGGCCAGAAACAAAGAACTTTCTTCTTAAACTCATCAGTCTATTCTTGTTCTGAGAAATTATGGCTATTCCATGAGAGAAATTACCAAGAAACTGAAGATCTCGTACAACGCTGTGTACTACACCCTTCACAGAACAGCGCAAACTGTCTCTAACCAGAATAGAAAGAGGAGTGGAAGGCCCCGGTGCACAACTGAGTAAGAGGACAAGTACATTGTTGTCTAGTTTGAGAAACAGATGCCTCACAAGTCCTCAACTGGCAGCTTCATTAAATAGCACCTGCAAAACACAAGTCTCAACGTCAACAGTGAAGAGGCGACTCCGGGATGCTGACCTTCTAGGCAGAGTTGCAAAGAAAAAGTAATATCTCACTGGCCAATAAAAAGAAAAGATTAAGATGGGCAAAAGAACACAGACACTGGACAGAGGAACTCTGCCTAGAAGGCCAGCATCCCGGAGTTACCTCTTCACTGTTGACGTTGATATATTTTATAACTATAAATATGACATCAAAATGTAGAAAATCTGATTTCCCCCTAGCTGACCATTGTCTACAGCTGGCTCCTATCATAGTGTAATGGAACAGGCAGGGAACGTGAGCTCATCTGTGGTAGTCGGTAAACTCTCAAACCTCTGGCCCGTAGCCCTGTGTGGTAAGTCCATATCAATGTTTATAAACACAGGGTCTCTACAGTTATTGTTACTTGTGGTCATAAACATTATTCTGAGTTAATTCTGTGAGGAGGGGGGGGGGGGTGTTCAATTTATTTTACAGTACAATGGGAGGGTCATGTGAAAATATTTTTTACATTGGGGAGAGGGGTGAATTTTTGATGACACACTTTGAGTTGGAACAGCCCCCCGTCCCCGACTAGGTGAGATAACCACATGTCACAGTAAGTACATTTTCCTAAATAAAAGTAGCTATCCGCAAAGTCGGTGCTAGTAAGAAAAGACAAGGAGCGTTAGGATTGTTAGTGCAAGAAAGACAAGGGTTTTAAAAAAAAAAAATCCTCCTCACAGATATAGTGCAGCAGCACATTTTCAATGTACAGTGGATGCTAATACACAGCATATTGCAAATGTGTAAGGGATCAACACTGTATATACTATTACTCCTCAGTATTATTTCTATCCAGTGGTGGAAAAAGTACCCAATTGTCATACTTGAGTAAAAGTAAAGATACCTTAATAGAAAATGACCCAAGTAAAAGTGAAAAGTCACCCAGTAAAATACTACTTGAGTAAAAGTATTTGGTTTTCAATATACTTAAGTATCAAAAGTAAATGTCATGGCCTCCCGATTGGCGAGGCGTTACTACAGACCCGGGTTCATTCCCGGGCTGTGCCACAACCGGCTGTAGCCGGGAGTCCCATAGGAAGGTGCACAATTGGGACAGTGCTGTCCGGGTTAGGGCAGGGTTTGGCCGGGGGGCGTTACTTGGCTCATCGCGCCTTAGTGACTCCTTGTGGCGGGCCGGGTGCCTGCGGGCTGACAGTTGAATGGTGTTTCTTCCGACACATTGGTGCGGCTGAGATCCGGGTTAAGCTGGCGGGTGTTAAGGAGCGCAGTTAGGCGGGCCATGTTTCGGAGGACGCATGACTCTACCTTCGCCTCTCCCGAGCCCGTTGGGGTGTTGCAGCGATGAGACAAGATTGAAATTGGGGAGAAAAATATATATATATCTAAAGTGAAAGTATAAATCATTTCAATTTCCTTATATTAAGCAAACCAGACGGCACCATTTTCTTGTTTATTTATTTATTTATTTATGGATAGGCACGGGTACACTCCTACATTCAGACATCTTTACAAACTAAGCATTTGTGTTTAGTGAGTTCGCCAGATCAGAGAAAGTAGGGATGACCAGGGATGTTCTTTTGAAAAGTGCGTGAATTTGACCATTTTCCTGTTCTGCTAAGCATTCAAAATGTAACTACTTTTGGGTGTCAAAGAAAATGTATGGAGTAAAAAGTACATTATTTTCTTTAGGAATGTAGTGAAGTAAAGTAAAAATAAAAGTTGGCAAAACATAAATAGTAAAAATATAAATAGTAAAAAAAACTACTTAAGTAGTACTTTAAAGTATTTTTACTTAAGTACTTTGCGCCACTGCTTCTACCAGGTGTATAACTCACCTGAACTCCCTGATGAGGTCCAGCTCCCCAGTGTCTGTCCTGTTGACCAGCGTGACTGGTTTACACAGCTCGTCCTCTTCCTCAGCCTACAGCCCATGGTGAAGGGCAGGAGGTAGTAGATACCAGCACTCAGCTTCCCCTTCCAGCAACACTATCTGTTTTTGGAAGAATCTGCTTATTAGGTATTTTACAAATGCAGTCACATAGGAGAGGAGCACTGACACAGCTGGCCACTAGGGGTCAGAAAACATCACTCAGGTATAGCAAGCTAGTTCTCTATGAGAGGCTATGGACAATGAAAATAACCTCCATCTCTCTCTGTGGCATGCTATAGAGCAGGGGTACTCAACTCTTACCCTATGAGGTCCGGAGCCTGCTGGCTTTCTGTTCTACCTAATAATTAATTGCACACACCTGGTGTCCCAGGTCTAAAGCAGTCCCTGATTAAAGGGGAACAATGAAAAAAAATGCAGTGGAACTGGTTACGAGGTCCAGAGTTGAGTTTGAGGGCTAGAGAGGGTTGCTTAAACTCCTTGTTCATGAATGACACATACAGCAGCTAAGGTAAATGAGTCTAAATGAAATGTGACGGGACTGACTGACCTCTTTGTCTCTTGATTCAGTGAAACACATCAGGGTGGAGTCCTCTTTAGTTTATTTTCCTGACACAGCAAACACAAGTGCATCCACTGACATCCATGAGGTTTTTATAAATAAAAAAATTCTAATAGAAAAACATGTTAAAACAAATATATCAACCTAATGGGTCACATGCCAATCTCCCTGTGCAATCCCCATTTATAAAATGTCAATGCATTAGCACAAACAACTTTATCGCCATGAGGAAATAAAATCACTCTCAATCAAGCTCAGACTAGACTATAGAGTATCAAGCCTGAGGGGTCTGATGGTGAGGTAGACTTAACAGATCTCTGGCTGATGTTGAGGGCCACAAGGCTCCTTGGCTCCCTTCAAAACACAGCTTAACCTTGCCCTGAGACATGGCTCTAGACTCCTATGGACTTCGCTCTAGACACCTCCTAGGAATCTACAGACATGTCTCAGGGCAAAGCCTTACCCATTCCCAACCGGGCCAAGGCCCCGGCACTACAGCAACATACAGTAACATACAGTAAGGACCTTCCAGCAGATAATCTCCAGACACACATTGTTTACCCTCCTCCTCCGTCTGGCTCTTTCCAATCCCACTGCTCTGACCAGAGAGGGAGCACACAGCTATTGTTTTTTTTCTCTCTTTTGTAATGTTGCAGTAAAGAAAACGAGGCGAGGTGAAGTCAAAAAGAGTACAAACAAAGAGAATGGGATCGATACCAACACTATGATTATCGACTGACCCAGAGTAAATTTGCCCCCAAAAGGCCTTCCTGCAACAACAACAAACAAACAGTGCTGCATGGCCCCCAGGCGCTGATATCTTCTAGTTTACCATGGTAGCACACATTAACAGACTTCAGTGCTGTTAATGAAGGAACTTATGGTGGATCCTTGCTCTGCTGTGATATTAGGAGTGGGTAGGCCTAATGGGTGCACAATGAGGAACTCAGGAGTAGAACTCAAAGACAAAAAGACCCTGTTCTTCGTCTAGTTGCACATACATACATACATACATACATACATACATACATACATACATACATACATACATACATACATACATACATACATACATACATACATACATACATACATACATACATACATACATACATACATACATACATACATTGTCCCAAACGTGCTGTGGACATTTAACCATTAAGCCACATTATTTCTGTCAGAGAGAATGGACAGGTTAACCAAACACCAGTGTGTAATGTATGATGTACATGTGAGTCCAGACTGTTCCAGTTCTTTAGTACCTGTATAGATGTGGGCTCTGCCAGCTTGAAGCCTCTTGGTGTTGCTGGCTGCCATGGTAATGGTGTTAGATAGTGACGACCGTCTACTACGGGCTTAGGAGGAGGGGATGACGATGTGCTGTCAGAGAGAGAGAGAGAGAGAGAGAGAGAGAGAGAGAGAGAGAGAGAGACGCACGCACACACAGGGGAACATCAGTTAAAACCAGCACCAAAGAAACAACATCTGCACAAAACAAAGACAGAAGAAACAGGCTACCCCTCCAAAACAAAGGAGATGGGCCTAGATATGCACCATTATTAAAATGTGTGATCTCAGGATTCAAACTCTTTCATTAATTTGTCGAGGCGTTCTAAATTACAAGTGGCGCAATCTCCTTCTAATCCATTATCTTGTTCAACTTTCCCTGGACTGCTAATTGCAACCATAAAATATCAATTCAATAATGAAGGGCTTGATTGTTTTTCAGACCACAGAAGAGAGATGCAAAGATATGTGATACGATGGTTACACCGTCTTAACATACAAGTTAAATAAATGGTTCCACTAGCAAGGAATTTGTCAAGGATCTAATGTGTATTGATGACAGGGCACTGTTTTAACAGTAGGGATTCTTCAATTAAGCTTTTGTTGTCATTCAAAGACGGACAACTAGTTCTCATGTACATTTTTTTTACTTGAGAAATACTGCACCTAACATCTTAGTTCGATGTAAATTTGCGCGACTAAGACCTTCGCAGTCGTCCAAATGAATTACAGATTTCTTGAGTTGTTCATTTGGAAAAATGTGAGGATGTGTACTGGCTACCGTGTCTCAAGGGGGACAGACAGTAATATTTGTTCTATTTTAACAATGAACCACATATTTCCCCGGATGTGTGAAGCATTCGCTTGGCGTTTCCACTACCAAATATGGTGATGAGAGGAAGCCCAGTGGCTGACAGTGCGAGAAGATGGGTTTTGGTCGACATTATGCACATTTTCTCATTGATGAAACATTTGATCTCAGTACAGTTTCTGTTCCTAAAACTAGAATCTGTTACGTACAGAGTGCTGTACGTTTTGTAGATTTGACGCTTTACCTTAGAATAAAAAAATATATGTTGTTTAGAAGGAGTGCAAGAGCAAATTGAGTTATTGCACACTTCAGATTATGCGTTCCCTAACAGAAATATGCAAATACATGCTAGAACGCGCCAATAGGATCTAGCTCGTGCTTGGTTCTGCACCCCTCCTTGCTTGTTCTGCCCACTATGACTAATTTGTTTCCATTCGAAAAGACAGACTCAAATTTTATAGGTCACATACATATTTAGCAGATGTTATTGCGGGTGTAGCAAAACGCTTGTGATAGACCACAGTCTATCTTGGGTTAGTTATAAAAATCTTTGCGCAGACGTTCACTTTGCCTAGCCGAGCTATGCCAGGAGCAAGCCGAAGCTAATTTGCATTCGGAAAGTATTCAGACCCCTTGACTTTTTTCACATTACAGCCTTACTCTAAAATGTATTTAAAAAAATGTCCCCATCAATCTACACACAGTACCCCATAATGACAAAGCAAAAACAGGTTTTTAGAAGTTTTTGCAAATCTAGTAAAAATGAAAAACTGAAATATCACATTTACATAGGTACTCAGACCCTTTACTCAGTACTTTGTTGAATCATCTTTGGCAGCGATTACAGCCTCGAGTCTTCTTGGGTATGATGCTACAAGCTTGGCACATCTGTGTTAGGTGAGTTTATCCCATTCTTCTCTGCAGATCCTTTCAAGCTCTGTCAGGTTGGATGGGGAGCATCGCTGCAGAGCTATTCTCAGGTCTCTCCAGAGATGTTTGATCAGGTTCAAGTCTGGGCTCCGGCTGGGCACTCAAGGACATTCAGAGTTTTGTCCCGAAGCCACTCCTGCATTGTCTTGGTTGTGCCATTAGGGTCATTGTCCTGTTGGAAGGTGAACCTTCGCCAAATCCTGAGCGCTCTGGAGCAGATTTTCATCACGGATCTCTCTGTATATCTCTCAGCCCCTGCCGCTGAAAAACATCCCCACAGCATGATGCTGCCACCACCACCATGCTTCACTGTAGGGATGGTGCCTGGTTTCCTCAAGATGTGACGCTGGCATTCAGGGCAAAGAGTTCAATCTTGGTTTCATCAGACCAGAGAATCTTGTTTCTCATGGTCTGAGAGTCTTTAGGTGCCTTTTGGCAAACTCCAAGTGGGCTGTCATGTGCGTTTTACTGAAGAGTGGCTTCCGTCTGGCCACTCTACCGTAAAGGCCTGATTGATGGAGTGCTGCAGAGATGGATGTCCTTATGGAAGGTCCTCCCATCTCCACAGAGGTACTTTAGAGCTCTGGCAAAGTGACCATCGGGTTCTTGGTCACCTCTCTGACCAAGGCCCTTCTCCGATTGCTCAGTTTGGCCGGGCGGCCAGCTCTAGGAAGAGTCTTGGTGGTTCCAAACATCTTCCATTTAAGAATGATGGAGGCCACTGTGTTCTTGGGGACCTTCAATGCTGCAGAATGTTTTTGTACCCTTCCCCAGATCTGTGCCTCGACACAATCCTGTCTCAGGGTTCTACCAACAATTCCTTCAACCTCATTGCTTGGTTTTTGCTCTGACATGCACTGTTAATTGTGAGACTTTATATACACAGGTGTGTGCCTTTCCAAATCATGTCCAATCAATTGAATTTACCACAGGTGGACTCCAATCAAGTTGTAGAAACATCTAAAGGATGATCAATGGAAACAGGATGCACCTGAGCTCAATTTCGAGTTGCAGAGCAAAGGGTCTGAATACTTATTTAAATAAGGTATATGTTTTTTATTTTGAATACATTTGCAAAAACATCTAAAAACCTGTTTTTGCTTTGTCATTATGGGGTAGTGCGCAGATTGATGAAGGGGGAAAACTATTTAATTAATTTTAGAACAAGGCTGTAACAAAATGTGGAAAAACTCAAGGGGTCTGAATACTTTCCGAATGCACTGTATGTATGTATGTATGTATGTATGTATGTATGTATGTATGTATGTATGTATGTATGTATGTATGTATGTATGTATGTATGTATGTATGTATGTATGTATGTATGTATGTATGTATGTATGTATGTATGTATGTATGTATTTATGTATGTATGTATGTATGTATGTATGTATGTAAGCTCAGCAAAAAAATAAACATCTCTTTTTCAGGACCCTGTCTATCAAAGATCATTCGTAAAAATCCAAATAACTTCACAGATCTCCATTGTAAAGGGTTTAAACACTGTTTCCCATGCTTGTTCAATGAACCATAAACAATTAATGAACAGGCACCTGTGGAACGGTCGTTAAGACACTAACAGCTTACAGACGGTAGGCAATTAAGGTCACAGTTATGAAAACTTAGGACACTAAAGAGGCCTTTCTACTGACTCTGAAAAACACCAAAAGAAAGATTCCAAGGGTCCCTGCTCATCTGCGTGAACGTGCCTTATGCAAGCTGCAAGGAGGCATGAGGACTGCAGATGTGGCCAGGGCAATAAATTGCAATGTCCGTACTGTGAAACGCCTAGGACAGAGCTACAGGGAGACAGGACGGACAGCTGATCGTCCTCGCAGTGGCAGACCACGTGTAACAACACCTGCACAGGATCAGTATATACCCGAACATCACACCTGCAGACAGGTACAGGATGGCAACAACAACTGCCCAAGTTACACCAGGAATGCACAATCCCTCCATCAGTGCTCAGACTGTCCGCAATAGGCTGAGAGAGGCTGGACTGAGGGCTTGTAGGCCTGTTGTAAGGCAGGTCCTCACCAGACATCACCAGCAACAACGTCGTCTATGGGCACAAACCCACCGTCGCTGGACCAGACAGGACTGGCAAAAAGTGCTCTTCACTGACGAGTCGCGGTTTTGTCTCACCAGGGGTGATGGTCAGATTCGCGTTTATCGTCGAACGAATGAGCGTTACACCGTGGCCTGTACTCTGGGGCGGTGTGTCACAGCATCATTGGACTGAGCTTGTTGTCATTGCAGGCAATCTCAATGCTGTGCGTTACAGGGAAGACATCCTCCTCCCTCATGTGGTACCCTTCCTGCGGGTTCATCCTGACATGACCCTCCAGTATGACAATGCCACCAGCCATACTGCTCATTCTGTGTGTGATTTCCTGCAAGACAGGAATGTTAGTGTTCTGCCATGGCCAGTGAAGAGCCCGGATCTCTATCCCATTGAGCACGTCTGGGACCTGTGGGATCGGAGGGTGAGGACTAGGGCCATTCCCCCAAGAAATGTCCGGGAGCTTGCAGCAAGAACTGGCAAGAACTGGCAAATCTGGTGCAATCCATGAGGAGGAGATGTACTGCAGTACTTAATGCAGCTGGTGGCCACACCAGATACTGACTGTTACTTTTCCCTTTGTTCAGGGACACATTATTCAATTTCTGTTAGTCACATGTCTGTGGAACTTGTTCAGTTTATGTTTCAGTTGTTGAATCTTGTTATGTTCATACAAATATTTACACATGTTAAGTTTTCTGAAAATAAACGCACGTGACAGTGAGAGGACGTTTCTTTTTTGCTAAGTTTATGTATGTATGTATGTATGTATGTATGTATGTATGTATGTATGTATGTATGTATGTATGTATGTATGTATGTATGTATGTATGTATGTATGTGTGTATGAATGTGTGTGTATGTGTGTGTATGTGTGTGGGACGCCTTTATGAGTAGAATTCTGTGTTTTCACATGCAAAAGTGATTGCTTTTGATAAAAATAAAAAAAACGCTTAATCTGTCTTCCAATTGAAAACTAGTTTGAAAATTCAAACATATATTTTATGAAAAAGAGATCGATGTTTCTGAACAATGTACCATGCTGGCTTGTTGACAACATGACTGAGCGGCGCAGATTACTGTTTGATTTGAGAAGGGTGCTCCTCCCTCACCGCTTTTGGACGTTCACCTCATGGGCCAAAGACCGGTGCACTGCGGTTCATCTTAATCAAATGTTGCCAGTGTCCAACTCTCAGTCAACTGAAACATGTTTAAACTACAGTTGTTGCGTGTTTTTTTTAAATGAGCTCCTAACGGGTCATGGCTAGAAGGATTCCAGCTTTTGTCAAATTAACGTCAGATTATAATATTTGTAGCAGGTTAGAAGAATTTACGCAGCAGGTTAGGAAAATTAATGTAGCAGGTTAGGATAATAAGGTTAAGGTTAGGAAAAGGGTTGGGGTTAGCTAAAATGCTAAACATTTCAACTTTTCGTGTTAATTTGACAAAAGCTGGATCCCTTCTAGCCATATACGGACTCACATTAGGCGGCGGTTTTGACTTTGTGGCTGTGCTATCTTGTGACAACCCACTCACACAGGAGAGAAACAACATGGCTGCTCAGTCTGTGGTAAAATATTCACTCAGAAGACTCATATGGATAATATCCACTGTAGAAAATACAGTGGAAAATCATTTCTTATACTTTTATGGAACTGTCTCTTTAATTGCACCTTTTGATTAACTGTCCCTTTAACTGCATGCACCTCTGAGCCATAGGGATGTATAGAGATCGCAACGTTTCAGTCCTCAATGGCGCTGCCCATGCTAATACATACTTTTGGGCACTGGAGACCTCTATACGTCACTATGCCCTGAGTACACCTGCAACCAATTACCTAGTTAAATACCTGAGTTTCTTTGTCTTTTAATTCAAGATATAGTCCTGGTCTGGGAGATGATGACGGAGGCAGATGTTTTGTTTGAAACTGATGGCTCGTCGAATGGAGATCAGAGCGAAAAGGAATAGATCCCAGTGGCGAATAAAAAAGGAAACAATAGAAGTAAAGTGGTCGTGGAGTCTAGTTAATCCAAGCCTAGTTCTGACTCTTTTTTTCTTTTTGGATCGGTCAAGATATATCTGGGAGATCCATTTGAAGTCTCGATGAAAAATCATAGATGTATTAGATGAGGTGGCATCAGTAAAAATAACAAGAAATGGGTTGATTTCATTTTTTTGTATGTCCCGAGGAGCAAAAGGAGCATGCTTTGCACCTGAAAAAATATATCGGATTGGAATGTGTCGTGTGTGTGGATCTGCGAAGCAGGGCGCCTATCAAGGGGGTTTTATATCTGCGGTGGCGCTAGAAGTGATTGAAAGGATGTCATGGAAGAGATAGATGCAGTGGTTGGTGCACGCTGACTGACCCGTATGATGGATGGAGTGAGGAAGCCCACTCCATCCATTATTTTGTTCTTTGAAGAATAGGCTCTCCCTTCGTATGAATATTTGGGTTATGTGAGGTATCCTGTGAAAGCATTCATGCCCAAACCCTTGCAGTGTGACAAATGTAAAGTATTTGGACATGTGTCAAGTGTATGTAGACGGGAAGAGTATCGTATGCCAGTTGAGTCGAAATGCTGAAACTTTGGTGGCAGCAATACACCAATAGGTGTAGTCTGCCATAAAACTTTGAAGAAGAAGGAGGATGATATAGTCCTTTACAAGCCAGTCGGCAAAGCTCTGGGGGATGTTGCTGGATGATTCGGAATGAAGGAGAGTATAGGAAAAGATGGAGGAAACGTAGGTTTTGTTTGAAACTGTTAGTGAGTCGGAAGAAGATAATATCACAGAGAGTGAGAATGAGTGGGCTACAGTGGCGAAGAAGAACGAGAAGTAAAGTTGTGGTGGAAACGAGGAAACTCTTAGACTCATTGTTAGTTGGAGAGAGGTTGTTGGACCAATGCTACCTGGGAAATCTGTTTAACGTCCCGTGGAAAATCTGGAATGTGTGGAGTTGGTGAGAGTCACAAGAAGTGGTCGTATTTTGATTTGTTATGTGTCTGCAGAGCAGAAGAAGTGTGTTTTAAGCCTCAAAAAGATACAGGAGTGGGATGTTTCCTGTATGGATTTTCAAAGCAGGGCGCCTATCAAGGGGGTTATTTCTGGGGTGGCGCAAGAAGTAAAGGCAGATGATACAACTGAAGACATGGATGGAGTGGTTGGTGCATGTCGACTGACGTATGTTGGATTAAGAAAATCAACTTCATCCATAATACTGTTCTTTGATGAAGGCTCTCCCTTCTCATATAAAGTTAGGGTTCATGACATTTTGTGCACAAGGCCCTTCAATGTCATGAATGCAAAATATTTTTTCATGTGTCAAGTGTGTGCAGAAGGAAGGAGTATCGTACGCCAGATGAAGTGAAATGCTGCAAGTGTGGTGGCGAACATGCGCCCGAATTCCTGGAGTGCCCTGTTAGGGTTCAGCATGTCTCCTATCTGGAGGTGGTGAAAAGAGTGTAAGGAACGAGTGGCGGGAAGGAACAATGGTAGTAGACCCGCCACGATGTTAAAAAGGTGGACTTTGTATTATTTATAGCAATGATCATGAACTGTACAGCGCAAGCAGAGAAGAAGTCAGAGAAAATTGTAATCATTGTGAACGTTTCTTGGGTCTTGGTGATTTCACAGCCGAGGTCTTGCAAGAAATCCTATCGGTGAATGTTCTTCCCTCACAGGCCCCTTACATGATGACCACACCGCCCATACTGCTCGCGCTTGTCTACGAGTGTCTGCGTAGCCAGGCGCTAAAATAGAACTAGTTTCTACTGACGCTGCAAGTCCCAACTCTTAGGAAAGGAAATCAACTCTGGATCTTTCATACTGCTGGTCTCAGATTAATAGACCTAAAATGGATTTACTTTTGAAAAACATTGTATGAAAATAAAGTTTGATTTGAATGACGAGGTAATGATCAAACAGTACAGACAAAATGTTGTACACTGAACAAAAATATAAACGTAACATGTAAAGTGTTGGTCCCATGTTTCATGAGCTGAAATAAAAAATCCCAGAAATGTTCCATATGCACAAAAAGCTTGTTTTAAATAAATAAAAGGCACAAATGTGTTTGTACCTGTGTGTGAGCATTTCTCCTTTTCCAAGATACACCATCCACCTGAAAGGTGTGGCATATCAAGAAGCTGATTAAGCAGCATGATCATCACCTTGTGATGGGGACAATAAAAGGTCACTAAAATGTGCAGTTTTGTCACACAACACAATGCCACAGATGTTTCAAGTTTTGAGGGAGTGTGCAATTGGCATACTGACTGCAGGAATGTCCACCAGAGCTGATGCCAGAGAATTTAATGTTCATTTCTCTACCATAAGCCACCTCCAACGTCCTTTTAGAGAATTTGGCAGTACATCCAACCGGCATCACAGCCGCAGACCACGTGTATGGCGTTGTGTGGGCGAGCGTTTGCTGATGTCAACGTTGTGAACAGAGTGCCCCATGTTAACGGTGGGTTTATGGTATAGGCAGGCATAAGCTACGGACAACGAACACAATTGCATTTTATCGATAGCAATTTGAATGAACAGAGATACCTTGACGAGATCCTGAGGCCCATTGTTGTGCCATTCATCTGCCGCCATCACCTCATGTTTCAGCATGATAATGCACGGCCCCATGTCGCAAGGATCTGTACACAATTCCCGGAAGCTGAAAATGTCCCAGTTCTTCCATGGCCTTTATACTCACCAGACATGTCATCCATTGAGCATGATTGGGATGCTCTGGATTGACGTGTACGACAGCGTGTTCCAGTTCCCGCCAATATCCAGCAACTTCGCACAGCCATAGAAGAGGAGTGGGACAGCATTCCACATGCCACAATCAACAGCCTGATCAACTCTATGTGAAGGAGATGTGTCGTGCTGCATGACAGAGATAGCAGTCACACCAGATACCGACTGGCTTTCTGATCCATGGCCCTACTTTTGTTTTTAAACATATCTGTGACCAACAGATGCATATCTGTATTCCCAGTCATGTGAAATCCATAAATTAGGGCCTAATGAAAGTATTGCAAATGACTAATTTAGTTATATCAACTGCAATTCAGTAAAATCTTTGAAATTGTTGCATGTTGCGTTTTTGTTCAGTGGATATACAGTTGAAGTCGGAAGTTTACATACATCTTATTTTAAGAATGTGAAATGTCAGAATAATAGTAGAGTGATTTAATTCAGCTTTTATTTCTTTCATCACATTCCCAGTGGGTCAGAAGTTTACATACACTCAATTAGTATTTGGTACATTGCCTTTAAATTGTTTAACTTGGGTCAAATGTTTTGGGTAGCCTTCCACAAGCTTCGCACATTAAGTTGGGTGAATTTTGGCCCATTCCTCCTGACAGAGCTGGTGTAACTGAGTCAGGTTTGTAGGCCTCCTTGCTCGCACACGATTTTTCAGTTCTGCCCACATATTTTCTATAGGATTGAGGTCAGGGCTTTGTGATGGCCACTAGAATACCTTGACGTTAAGCCATTTTGCCACAACTTTGGAAGTATGCTTGGGGTCATTGTCCATTTGGAAGACCCATTTGCGACCAAGCTTTAACTTCCTGACAGATGTCTTGAGATGTTGCTTCAATATATCCACATAATTTTCCTCCCTCATGATGCCATCTATTTTGTGAAGTGCACCAGTCCCTCCTGCAGCAAAGCACCCCCACAACATGATGCTGGCACCCCCGTGCTTCACGGTTGGAATGGTGTTCTTCGACTTGCAAGCCTCCCCCTTTTTCCTCCAAATATAACGATGGTCATTATGGCCAAACAGTTCTATTTTTGTTTCATCAGACCAGAGGACATTTCTCAAAAAAGTACAATCTTTGTCCCCATGTGCAGTTGCAAACCGTAGTCTTGCTTTTTTATGGCGATTTTGGAGCTGTGGTTTCTTCCTTGCTGAGCGGGCTTTCAGGCTATGTCGATTATAGGACTCACTTTACTGTGGATGTAGATACTTTTGTACCTGTTTCCTCCAGCATCTTCACAAGGTCCTTTGCTGTTGTTCTGGGATTGATTTGCTCTTTTCGCACCAAAGTACGTTCATCTCTAGGAGACAGAACGTGTCTCCTTCCTGAGCGATATGACGGCTGCGTGGTCCCATGGTGTTTATACTTGCGTACTATTGTTTGTACAGATGAACGTGGCACCTTCAGGCGTTTAGAAATTGCTCCCAAGGATGAACCAGACTTGCGGAGGTCTACCATTTTTTTCTGAGGTCTTGGCTGATTTCTTTTGATTTCCTCATGATGACAAGCAAAGAGGCACTGAGTTTGAAGGTAGGCCTTGAAATACATCCGCAGGTACACCTCCAATTGACTCAAATGATGTCAATTAGCCTATCAGAAGCTTCTAAAGCAATGACATCATTTTTTTAATTTTCTGAGGTGTTTAAAGGCACAGTCAACTTAGTGTATGTAAACTTCTGACCCACTGGAATTGTGATACAGTGAATAAGTGAAATAATGTCTGTAAACAATTGTTTGAATAATTACTTGTGTCATGCACAAAGTAGATGTCCTAACCAACTTACCAAAACTATAGTTTGTTTAACAAGAAATGTGTGGAGTGGTTGAAAAACGAGTTTTAATGACTCCAACCTAAGTGTATGTAAACTTCCGACTTCAACTGAATACTGTATATACATACAGTACCAGTCAAAAGTTTGGACGCACCTACCTATTAAAGGGTTTTTCTTTATTGTTAACTATTTTCTACATTGTAGAATAATAGTGAAGACCTTAAAAATATGAAATAACACATATGGAACCATGTAGTAACCAAAAGTGTTAAACAAATCAAAATATATTTTAGATTCTTCATAGTAGCCACCCTTTGCCTTGATGACAGGTTTGCACACGCTTGACATTCTCTCAACCAGCTTCATGACGAATGCTTTTCCAACAAGCTTAAAGGAGTTCCCACATGTTGAACATGTTGGCTACTTTTCTTTCACTCTGTGGTCCAACTCATCCCAAACCATCTCAATTGGGTTGAGGTCGGGTGATTGTGGATGCCAAGTCATCTGATGCAGTGCTCCATCACTCTCCTTCTTGGTCAAATAGCCCTCTCACAGCCTGGAGGTTTGTTCTTGGTTATTGTCCTGTAGAAAAACAAACGATAGTCTCACTAAGCGCAAACCAGATGTGATGGCATATCGCTGCCGAATGCTGAGGTAGCCATGCTGGTTAAGTGCTGCCTTAAATAAATCACTGACAGTGTCACCTGGAAAGCACCCCCACACCATCAGACCTCCATGCTTCACGGTGGGAGCCACACATGCAGAGATCATCAGTTCACCTACTCTGCGTCTCACAAAGACACGGTGGATGGAACCAAAAATCTCAAATTCAGACTCCTCAGACCACAGAAAAGATTTCCACCAGTCTAATGTCCATTGCTTGTGTTTCTTTGCCCAAGCAAGTCTCTTCTTATTGGTGTCCTTCAGTAGTGGTTTCTTTGCAGCAATTCAACCATGAAGGCCTGATTTGCACAGTCTTCTCTGAACAGTTGAAGTTGAGATGTGTCTGTTATTTGAACTCTGTGAAGCATTTATTTGGGCCGCAATTTCTGAGGCTGGTAACTCTAATCAACGTATCCTCTGCAGCAGAGGTAACTCTGGGCCATGAGAGCCAGTTTCATCATAGAGCTTGATGGTTTTTGCGACTGTACTTGAAGAAGAAACTTTCAAAGTTCTTGTAATTTTCAGTATTGACTGACCTTCATGTCTTAAAGTAATGATGGACTGTCATTTCTCTTTGCTTATTTGACCTGTTCTTGCCATAATATGTACTTGGTCTTTTACCAAATAGGGCTATCTTCTGTACACCAACCCTACCTTGTCACAATATAAATTATTGTCTCAAACGCATTAAGGAAAGAAATTCCACAAATGAACTTTTAACAAGGCACACCTGTTAATTGAAATGCATTCCTGGTGACTACCTCACGAAGTTGGTTGAGAGAATGCCATGAGTGTGCACAGCTGTCATCAAGGAAAAGAGTGCCTAACTTTGAAGAATTTCAAATATATTTGGATTTGTTTAACACTTTTTTGGTTACTACATAATTCCATATGTATTTTTTCCTAGTTTTGATGTCTTCACTATTATTCTACAATATAGAAAATAGTAAAATAAAGAAAAACTCTTGAATGAGTGTGTCCAAACTTTTGACTGGTACTGTGTATATAATCTCATTAGAAGCATATCTAGTCATTTAATTCGGAATATCTCTCAGGGTGATGAGGGAATGATCAGACAAATGTTATCGATACAAAGTAAAATTCCAGAAACGGTCTCCTGCATTTGTCCAAGAGTATTTCTCATCAAATCTGACCTAATGCTGCTCATTCAAATTGATTTGGTCTTGTATAGAGTTATGATATACAGTCGACTCCTGATGAAGAATTGATTATATCTCAGATCATCCTATACTTATAAACACTGTTTGTATATGTATATGTATATGTACTGTCGTTATCGTTTTCCTTTACCACTATTTTAAAAACGTCCTGTTTTGCGTTTCTGAGTTCGCCACCAACTAGAACAAAGGATTTTCTAATATTCCTTGACTAGAACACGGAAGTAGGTTTGGAAACGAGTTTGTTTTGATTTTGCACTCCGTTTGTGGAGTAAATAAACCCCTGAATAGGCTAGCCAACTCTCATTCGACTGAAAATGTCTAAACTACAGTTGTTGAGTGTGTTTTTAAATAATCGTTTAACGGCGGCTGCTGTGGAGATTTTCGGGGCAGTTGAGAAAATGGTAGTGGAGTACCAGGAGAAGAATGATCGGCTACGGAGACTGCTACGGATCACACCAGAGATACAACTATGTAGAATAGGTTCGTATGTAGAGCTCAGGGGAGAACAACTGCCCCCTCTCATTGAAGCGACGGAACTCAAGGCCGACCGCAGTACTGCACTGCAGGCATTGTTAGCAGAAAACAGGATCCCCCATTAGTGAATGGAACAATTGCAATCTTTATATAAATAAATACAAAAAAAATTAGACAATCATGGTGCCAATAATTAATTCTAATACACCAGATATGTCCTTGAACCGATTATTTTAAAATCGCACAGAGAAGTTAAGTTGTTAATTGCAGCCTGCAGTACCCGGGTCAGACTTCCAACTTAATGAGTGGTAGAGCTCTGCTGCCTTACAAGAGCCTGACAGGCCCGACATTATACATTTGGTTAGGGGCGGGTAGTGACTGTTTTTTTTCTTCATTAATAACTAGGATACGGGCAGGGCTTTGGTATCATTAAATTGATCACTAACATTTTGAAGCTGAGTCATTTCTGAAGTGCTTCAACCAGGTCAAATATAACACGAGATTATTTCACAGAAAATAATAATGTTCATTGAGTTGTCGGAGTTTAGAGTGACGAAAAGTAGCTAACAGCTAATTGCTGTCGTTTCTCTTCATTGATCAGAGTATGGTGTCAAATCTGATTCAAGGGTCGAACGAGCGTGAACAAGATAAAACATAATTGTGCAAGCAAACACTTGAGTCGAAAGAGAAGAAATGTGATCGAGCGAGCAGAGGGCAGGCCAGTCTGGTGCGCGCAAATTAAACGTGAGGCCTTGCGAGTGTGACAGTGAGCAGAACTGCATTTTCTGCACGCAGTAAATTAATTCGAGAGCAGAGATTTTTTGTTAACCTGAAGAAATACACACTACATGTCAATACTCAGAAATGACTGCACCCCCACACGGATGTCTTTTCTCCCTTTCACACCAATTTCCCAGTTCGCTTTTGCAACTGTAGCGTTTACTATAATTTTATAACGGGGAACTTCTCGCCGATGAACATCCTGTAGCAGTCTACTGAATTTCAATTGGTCAGGTCTTTGGACCAATTACGACTTGACTGCTCTCTAACCTGATTTTTGACCGTAGAGATGAAAGGGGAAGGTGAATGATAGCTGACAGTAATATAGTTTTTCATTAAAGAGACAAGCTAATCAGCTATGATTTCAATATTGAAATGGAAGTAGGTAGTTGATTATTCTGTTATTAAAGCAGTCTATTTATTAGACAAGCTAGGTTTTCGTCAGCTAGCTAAGAAGCTAACTAGCTAACGTTTAAACATGTGGTTTAACCAAAAGCCAAGATGGTTTTATTTTCTATACCGTCTCTGGTTTAACAAAGAGCATTGTACCTAAGGAGGACTTGGAAGACCAGCATGACTAGGTGGCAGAAGAGGAGGGACAGGCAGGGTGAGAACAGACAGGCAAGACCTTCACTGGGAAGCGGTCAGTGATTGAGGAAGGGGAGCCAAGAGAGGTCAGGCTCTGAACCAAATAATAGCAATATTTTTAACCGCTAACCCCATACTTTGAGATACAATCTGATTGAAGTAAAGATTTTATAACTTTTACTCTCTTGTGCAGTTGCAATAAATGAAGAATCACCTCAAACCATTTATTTCTCTCCATCCCTCTTTCCATGCGGGTCCACTGTCACTAATATGTGGTGGTGAAGTTGTTCTCTGCGCAGCTGACAGAGACAGGAGAAACAGGAGTCCATTCTGTTCCAAGTAGGTTACAGTACCTTGGCTCTCCTCTATGCACAGCACTCTGGGGACTCCATGTAGGTAACCATGACATCCACCAAACACCCCCGTAACTTAATCAGTAGTGGTTCTGAGAGTTCCTTTCATTTCTTTGATGCTGTATGAAGGCATTGTGCATAGGACATTTGTCACGTGGAGAGGATCATGACCGGCTGCTGTCTATTGGCTAGAAAGATGGTTCTATACTAAATGTATGTGATAGTCATTGCTAAATAATATGAGTAGTGGAAGTAAGGGATGAAGTGAAAACATTTAGGAGGATGGCTCTCCACAAGGTGGGTTGGGCATGAAATGACAGCAAGATGTTCAATATTGATCCATGCTGACTGACGAGTGGCGTGGATTGGTAAAGGGCAATTCCATGGTAACAGAGTCAAATAAAATGTTATTTATCACATGCGCCTAATACAGCAGGTGTAGACCTTACTGTGAAATGCTTACTTACAAGCCCCCTTAACCAACAATGCAGTTCAAGAGAGGCAAGGTGAGTGATGGTGAGACTCTGATATTTAACTTAAATTTATGTCAAGCAAACCAATGATTGAAAATTGTTAAAAGTAGTTCTTCTGCATAGAGTTGTATGGTTTGTTTCACTTTGAAATCATTGGTTTTAGTTTGACATACATTTTACAGTGAAATATCTGAGTGTCATCATCACTCTGTACCATGGAATTGCCTCACAGCTCGGCTCAGTCCAGTCCCTTATCGTGTTATCACTTATTTGGCTAAATTATTATCCATATTTGACTCTTTTGATAACCTCAGCAGTCTTAAAATGGACTGTTATCTTGAATGCAATATTAAGATGTTAATACATTTAAACTCCAATTGAACTCTGTCTGTGACATTTCCTGACATCTTATTTTCCTTTCTCTCTCACTCCAGTTGTTCTCAGGAGACCGGTCAGTGTTTTGTAGAGCGAACACGTGTGACCAGGTGGGGTCAGGCTTCTACTTCATCGCCCTGGAACACTACACCAAGTAGCAGCTATATCTGTCTGCAGCACAGGCAAAAATATTTGTCCAGCCCCCTACCCCCACCCAAAGAAAAATGTACAGCACATCCAGACTATGCACCATCATCCCAGAACGGCAAATTGCTCTTTGCACTCTGCACATCTCTTACATGCATAATTTATAATGTAGCTTATAGTGTTCATACTGTATGTGGATCTGGAAATTCTGCATCTCTATATATTTTTTTTGTCTGTATATTCTGTTTGTGGCAGGACCATTTCAGAGTCAAATTCCTGTACATGCACATGCTAACCTGAGTTTAGCTGGCTTATCATACATCAGTTTACATATTATTTGGGACTGGTTATGAACTGTAGCAGATTCACCCCTTTGTGTCTTCATATACAATAATTCAAAATCCCAATGTGCTGTGTGTGTCCGCTTTGGGTTTAATACCCTAAATATTGGCTCCTGCCTGCAATTAGTGGACTCGTTTAATGGTGTTTGCTAGAGATGACTGCTTTTAATTTTACAGACGGACATTGCTGGCCACAAGTAATTAGCTAACTAACTTTAGCAAGTAGATTCCACTTAACTCAAGGTATAGTATACTCATTAGAATTTGTTTCCCAGTTAATTTGGTTATCAATCTGCTGGGTTTCCCAAGTCGTTCGGTGTTTATTGCTAAAGCTAGCTAGCTAAACAGAAGGCTCGTAATAGCCAATTACAAAAATGGACTGTTCAATGGCAGAAATGTATTCGTTTACCCATTTAAAAAAAGTGACCAATCTAAGATGTCCTGACTCCTTTAAACCTGTCCCCCATCAGCCTGAAATCCAAACCTAAAGGTGCCAAGACTTGAGAGCAATTTGAGAAATTGAGAGCGAAAACTTGACAATGACAAGTTGGCGGGCAACTTAATGCGTTAAAACATGTTTTTACACGTTCATTTGCTTACAGTTCTATATGTACTGTTTAAGAAAGTTTCCTTTTTGATCTGTGACAATGATTTTCTGCTCGCACAGTCACAGTCCTCTGCTCGCTCGACCACATTTATTTTTTTATCGACTTTGTTTGCTTGCGCATTGACATTTCATCTTGTTCGCACGCGCCATCTTGTGCATGTTCGGTTTTTTAAATCGGATTTGACACCATAACAGAGCAGCCCAAGCGGTGCCGTTGCTATGGATACTCGGACTCAGATATGAACAAAGCGAGCTGCTGCAGGGAGCGAGTGACAGACAGAGAGGAGCAGCTAATGGATTTACTAACAGAGGGATTTATTTATATTTATTTATTTCTATAATCTATTTCTAACATTTTTGACATGCGTTTTCCTGGATTCTTTTGTTGTTATTCTGTCTCTCACTGTTCAAATAAATCTACCATTAAAATTATAGACTGATAATTTCTTTGTCAGTGGGCAAACGTACAAAATCAGCAGGGGATCAAATACTTTTTTTTCCTCACTGTATATATTACAATTCGTATAATAGGTTACGAATCCAATTTGTAGAATATGCTACAAATTTGTTGTGCTTAAATGCGACTACCTTTAAAAAGCAGCGAATCCCTTGGAAATTGGCCTTTGCGGCATCAATATGAGTCAGAAACAGTTATTCTACTGTGAAATTCACTACAAAATGTAAATAGGATCATTTCAGTCATAAAGTCAATCTCTTCTCAAACAGAGTTTGGAACATCGGGTAAATTAAGGTTGGGTTTTGATTTGATGATGTCTATTTTCCCACTAACATGGGGTGAACAGCTATGGTGATTGCTCTCTATCCAATAGCAAAGACATTGTGTATGTTTACTTGCACAGTAATAATTTGATATTAAACTGATTATGGCAGTAGGCAGATTATGCAATAGTCATGTAAATGCCTTATTCTGCTTATCTTAAGCGGCGTAATTGTAATGGACACGAGGGGAGACAGAGAGCTTGTTTCAAGCGCAGGGCGCAGCAGGTGTTTATTGCAAAGGACCACAGCGGCAGGCAGAAGGTCATACACAGGGGGTCCAAAAGGGCAACAGTACAGGCAGGGAAAAGGTTAGTAACGTAGTCCGGGAGATCAGGCAATAGGTTGATAACAGGAAATCCGATAGGCTAAATTACAGGCAGGGAATAGGCAAAAACTATCATACACGGGATGAGTAAATCACGGGAAACCCAGCGCTCTGAAAGCCGTGTGTCACAAAACAAACAATACCTCACAGTGATGGGGTGCAAAGAACTGAACTGAACTAAATAGTGTGTGATAATGACATACAGGTGTGTGAACAGGTGATTAGAATTCAGGTGATTGGAATCTGGAGCGTGAGCTGCGTTCAGGGGATCTAGGTGTTTGAGAGTGTGAGCTGGAAAGTGAGCTGCATTCAGGAGATCTAGGTGTTTGAGAGTGTGAGCTGGAAAGTGAGCTGCGTTCAGGGGATCTACGTGTATGAGGGTGTGAGTTGGAAGCAGACGTTAAAGTAATGTCAAAATCCAAGTAAGCATACAACGATTAAAACATCTGGTTTTCTGAGCAATCTTTAGAATTTTTAGGACATGTAAAGACCTTAATTGAGGCGGCAGGTAGCCTAGTGGTTAGAGCATTGGGCCAGTAACCGAAAGGTTGTTAGATCGAATCCCCGAGCTGACAAGGTAAAAATCTGTCGTTCCGCCTCTGAACAAGGTGGTTAACCCACTGTTCCTAGGCTGTCATTGTAAATAAGAATGTGTTCTTAAAACCTCTTGGGGATCGAGGGTAACCTAATCCCACTGACGGGATTGCTAGCAAGGCGGGAAATTCAAAACATCAAAAATCTAATAATTTCAATTTCTCAAACAATCAACTATTTTACACCATTTAAAAGATAAACATCTCCTTAATCGAACCACATTGTCCGATTTTCAAAGAGGCTTTACGGCGAAAGCATAAAGTTAGATTATGTTAGGAGAGTACATAGCCAAAAAAGTACACACATCCATTTTCAATTCAAGGACAGGCGTCACCAAAAGCAGAAAACTAGCTAAAATTATGCACTAACCTTTGACAATCTTCATCAGATGACACTCCTAGGACATTATGTTATACAATACATGCATTTTTGTTCTATCAAGTTCATATTTATATCCAAAAACAGCATTTTACATTAGTGCATGTCGTTGAGAAAATGTGTCTCCCCCAAAACTGCCAGTGAATTTACAAAAAATACTCATTATAAAACGTGGTTAAAGTATTAAACTGTTATTCAAAGAATAACGGTTGCATTCTCCTGAATGCAACCGCATTGACAGATTTCAAAATAACTTTACTGGGAAAGCATACTTTGCAATAATCTGAGTACTCTGGTCAGAAAAATACACTAGGCTATACAGATAGCTGCCATGTTGGAATCATCTAAAACCATAAATAACATTAGCAATATTCCCTTACCTTTAATAATCTTCATCAGAAGGCACTTCCAGGAATCTCAGGTCCACAACAAATGTTGTTTTTTTTTCGATGAAGTTCATAATTTATGTCCAAATAACTCCATGCTGTTCCGTGTTGTTAGCGCGTTCGGTAGGCTACTCAAAATGGGAGGGAAAAGTCACGACGAAAAGTTAAAAAAAAATCTATTTACGTTCGTTCAAACATGTCAAACGTTGTTTAGCATCAATCTTTTGGTCCATTTTTAACGTGAAACATCATTAATATTTCAACCCGACATCTCCTGTGTCTTGAAACAAGTTTTCAAAAATGTCTCGCCTCACATGAACGCGCATGTGCGCGCAATAATGAAGTGACGACCTCCCAGGGACGTCAACTTCCCTTCCTTCTCATTCGGTCTCTGTTCATCATAGACGCTTCAAACAACTTTATAAAGATCGTTGACATCTAGTGGAAGCCACAGGAAGTGCAAAATGAATCCTTTGTCACTGTGTGTTTTATTGCCAATGACTTAAATAGTACAGCCACAAAATGTTCATTTCCTGCTTGTATTTTTTCTCAGGTTTTTGCCTGCCATATTAGTTCTGTTATACTTAGAGACACCATTCAAACAGTTTTAGAATGCATATTCTATTTTCTGGGCCGGAGTAGTAACCTGTTTAAATTGGGTACGTTTTTCATCCGGCCGTGAAAATACTGCCCCCTAGCCCCTAGAGGTTTTAACTGACTTGCCTAGTTAAATAAAGTTTAAATAAAAAATAAAAAATCGGCATTTGATCTGTGCATGTGCTAGCACCAGCCGAGCGAGCCTCCCTCTTTAGCGCGCGTGTAGTGAGTTTGGAACAACAATGTATGGGTCTAGTTTTCACATACAAACTGTACAAGTCTGAACTCATAATAAAATAAATTAAAATTAACATTCTACCACAGCGACCATGTAACCAAAAATAACATGGTCGCTGTGGTAGAACGGTCATTTTTATTGCCGATATTCTGCATTTCAGATGTGTCCATGTAAAGAGGATTATTAGGGAAATCGTTTTTCTTTCAAAGCATGTGAATGTTTTAATCAAACTATTATATTAATCTGATTATCCACAATAATCACATTATTGTGTGCATGTAACCATACTCAGTGAGACAGACCTGCCCAACAGTTCCGACTTTGTTTACATAAGACAACACGTTGTGCATTTATTTTACTTGAGAAATACTGCACCAATACCTTAGTTAGATGTAAAATTGCTTAACTAAAACATCCTCTGTAAAAATGTATTATAGATTTCTTTATTCTGGGAATTTTGAGGAAGTGAAATAGGCTTCAGTGTCTCATTGGGGACAATCATTAACCAGACGCGGAATTGATCAGGAAACGCACCTCCCAGACGGAAATCTAGTTTTTGTAATGAGCAACAGAAAAACACACATGCCAATCGGCATGTTCAGTTGTTCTTTAAGGTCCCGGACTGCATCTTTAACTCCAAAAGTGGTTAGTAGCTTTGACTGCATGCTGATAGTGAATTCAGAACCATTAAAGTGGCTAGCCACACTACAAACATAATTTTACCCAAGAGTTTCCTGATTAGCAAGGGGTAGTCTGGGTTTCATATCATTGTGTATTAAAAACACAGTTTAAGAACATTGTGAGGGGATTTCGCCAGTGGTTGGAAAGGGGAATTGGGCTTCCCGGGAAACTGTTCTCCAAGGTTGCAACAGTAACCAGGGGGCGGGGCTTAGCGAAGGGTCAATTGAATGACTTAAATCAGTCGAGTTGACCCCAACCCTGATGCTTTTCAAGGCTGTATACAGTAGATAACCTCTGTGTCAAGGCTGTATTGATAACTTGTGTATAAAGGCTGTATAGGTAACCTATGTATCAAGGCTATATAGATAACTCTATACAACTCCTCTCTCCTCCCCTCCAGACTCCCTGCAGCTCTCTCTCACTGTCTTTGAAGAGGAGGTTTCCCCTGAGCAGCAGCACTGTGAGCAGGAGTGGAGCCCCAGGCTGGGGCAAGAGGACCCAGAGCCCACACAGATTAAAAAGGAACAGGAGGAACTCAGGACCAGTCAGGCAGAAGAGCAGCTTCAAGGGCTCACCCTTTCGTGTGTGAAAAGTGAATGTAATCAAGAAGATCCACTTTGGTCTTTGACTCTTCCCCAAACCCAGACTGTGGAGCACATAGAAAGTGACCCTAAACCAATAAACCTCCAACTCTGTCACGGTGGGAAACCCTGCACCTGCCCTGTTTGTGGCAAGACCATCAAATACAAAGGAGATCTGTCCAGGCACATGAGGATTCAACATGGTGAGAAACCATTTAGCTGTGGTGACTGTGGGAAAAGCTTCAGTCTCAAAGGTAACCTAATCAGGCATAAATTGACTCACACAGGAGAGAAATCTTTTAGCTGTGGGGACTGTGGGAAAAGCTTCAGTCTTAAGAATAACCTAATCATGCATAAACTGACTCACACAAAGAATAAACCATTTACTTGTAACCTTTGCGATAAAAGCTTCAGACACAAGAAGACCCTAACTGAACATACACAGACTCACACCAGAGAGAAACTATTTAGCTGTGGTGACTGTAGGAAAAGCTTTAATCGCATGGAGACGCTAACCAGGCATACATTCACCCACACCGGAGAGAAACCTTTTAGCTGTGGTGACTGTGGCAGAAGCTTCAGTCTCAAGAATAACCTAATCAAACATAAAGTCACTCACACAGGAGAGAAATCATTTAGCTGTGGTGACTGTGGGAAAAGTTTCAATCAGAAGGGGCATCTGAACGTGCACGTACTGACTCACACAGGAGAGAAACCATTTAGTTGTGGTGACTGCGGGAAAGGTTTCAAGCAGAAGGTGCACCTGAACTTGCATATACTGGCTCACACAGGAGAGAAACCATTTAGCTGTAATGTTTGCGATAAAACCTTCAGATACAAGGGCACCCTAACCGAACATATACGGACTCACACAGGAGAGAAACCATTTAACTGTGGTGACTGTGGAAAAAGCTTCATTCAAAAATGGAACCTAACTGAACATATAAGGACTCACACAGGAGAGAAACCATTTAGCTGTGGGGACTGTGGGAAAAGTTTCAGTCGCAAGCAGACTCTGACCGAGCATATACTGACTCACACAGGAGGTAAACAACATGGCTGCTCAGTCTGGTAAAAGTTTCACTCATAAGACTAATCTGCTGAGGCATGTGGATAAAATCCATAAAGAAGGATATCAAGAAAAAAACTGATAGAAGAAATGTCATTTGGATAAAGAGGATCTACAGTGAGATGAATGGAATACAAATGCAGCATGTGGACAACACTCTTAGGAAAAGAAAAGCAACTCTGGATCAAGTTATGTTTTAAATTTTTTTTATATTTAAACAAAGTTTGATCCTTTTCAATTGATGATGTAATGGTCAAACATTATAATGGGAATCTCCCAGGTTTGAGGTTCAAAGTCTGGTGATGTTTACACTCATTACAAACATGAATATCTGGTCGTTTGTTTTGAAATGTCTCTCATGGCGATGAGAGAATGGTCAGACTGATGTTATTTATACATTAATAATATACAATCCAGACAAAGTCTTCCATATGTCCAAGAGTTTTTAAAATTAGTTTTGACATAATGCTGCTCATTCATGTTATTAATTTAAAGCAAGAATCCTTAATTGAAACAATAACAAAGCAGGCACCCCGCCTCTGTTTTGCTAAAAAGCTGAGAGATGGGCCAGGAGAAATGTAACCACTCTTAAATTCATAGACAGAGCAATGGATGCAAGGACTGACCATACATATTTTCGAAATGTATAGTTTTAACCATGTTTTGAGGCTATTGGCGTAAAACAAGTTTTTATTCTTCAAGAATCAATTGGTATATATTATTAATTTCTAAGTCCAAAAATGGATGTAGGAATTAAGGATTCTAGTTTTAAATTTGTATAGAGTAATGATATACAGTCAATTCCTGAGAATTGATTCTCCCAGATCATCATATACTTAAGATAACCACTGTTTATCTACAGTCGTGGCCAAAAGTTTTGAGAATGACACAAATATTAATTTTCACAAAGTCTGCTGCCTCAGTTTGTATGATGGCAATTTGCATATACTCCAGAATGTTATGAAGAGTGATCAGATGAATTGCAATTAATTGCAAAGTCCCTCTTTGCCATGCAAATGAACTGAATCCCCCAAAAAACATTTCCACTGCATTTCAGCCCTGCCACAAAAGGACCAGCTGACATCATGTCAGTGATTCTCTCGTTAACAAAGGTGTGAGTGTTGACGAGGACAAGGCTGGAGATCACTCTGTCATGCTGATTGAGTTCGAATAACAGACTGGAAGCTTCAAAGGGAGGGTGGTGCTTGGAATCATTGTTCTTCCTCTGTCAACCATGGTTACCTGCAAGGAAACACATGCCGTCATCATTGCTTTGCACAAAAAGGGCTTCACAGGCAAGGATATTGCTGCCAGTAAGATTGCACCTAAATCAACCATTTATCGGATCATCAAGAACTTCAAGGAGAGCGGTTGAATTGTTGTGACGAAGGCTTCAGGGCGCCCAAGAAAGTTCAGCAAGCACCAGGACCGTCTCCTAAAGTTGATTCAGCTGCGGGATCGGGGCACCACCAGTACAGAGTTTGCTCAGGAATGGCAGCAGGCAGGTGTGAGTGCATCTGCATGCACAGTGAGGCAACAGACTTTTGGAGGATGGCCTGGTGTCAAGAAGGGCAGCAAAGAAGCCACTTCTCTCCAGGAAAAACATCAGGGACAGACTGATATTCTGCAAAAGGTACAGGGATTGGACTGCTGAGGACTGGGGTAAAGTCATTTTCTCTGATGAATCCCCTTTCTGATTGTTTGGGGCATCCGGAAAAAAGCTTGTCCGGAGAAGACAAGGTGAGCGCTACCAATCAGTCCTGTGTCATGCCAACAGTAAAGCATCCTGAGACCATTCATGTTTGGGGTTTCTTCTCAGCCAAGGGAGTGGGCTCACTCACAATTTTGCCTAAGAACACAGCCATGAATAAAGAATGGTACCAACACATCCTCCGAGAACAACTTCTCCAATCCATCCAGGAACAGTTGGTTGATGAACAATGTCTTTTCCAGCATGATGGAGCACCTTGCCATAAGGCAAAAGTGATAACTAACATCGATATTTTGGGTCCATAGCCAGGAAACTCCCCAGACCTTAATCCCATTGAGAACTTGTGGTCAATCCTCAAGAGGCGGGTGGACAAACAAAAACCCATAAATTCTGACAAACTCCAAGCATTGATTATGCAAGAATGGGCTGCCATCAGTCAGGATGTGGCCCAGAAGTTAATTGACAGCATGCCAGGGCGGATTGCAGAGGTCTTGAAAAAGAAGGGTCAACACTGCAAATATTGACTCTGCATCAACTTCATATAATTGTCAATAAAAGCCTTTGACACTTATGAAATGCTTGTAATTATACTTCAGTATTCCATAGTAACATCTGACAAAAATATCTAAAGACACTGAAGCAGCAAACTTTGTGAAAATGTATATTTGTGTCATTCTCAAAACTTTTGGCCACGACTGTACATGTAGTTATTGCGTTTCCCTTTACTACTGGCCTGTGTAGGCTGTCTTGCACAGGCCAGCTGATGGCGCTGTTGTGTGTTTCTGGGCTTGCCACCCACTAGAACCAAGGAGTTCTCTAAAACCTAACTCTCATTTGACTGAAAATAGCTAAACTACAGTTGTTGCGTGTGTTGTTAAATGAGCGCTTAACGGTGGGGCAGTTGAGAAAATGGTAGCTGAGTACGAGGAGGAGAATTATCGGCTACGGAAACTGCTGGTCTCCTGATCACACCGGAGATAAAACTATGTAGAATAGGTATGTATGTAGATCTGCTGATAGCTAGCTATCGTTCTACTCAATTCATTAAATGTTTAGGCTACCAGTGATCACCAAACCTTTCAACAAACCTTTCACCATACATGGATAAAAACAATGGCTGTGTTCGAGAGTATCAAAACCGAGATGTATCATGGGTAAATTGTGACGGACTGATCTAAAAATAATAATGAGTTGTTATTTTTGATGCAAGGTGATTTGTAGGTCAGTCAGTCGGCAGTCGCCTGCACTGTCGGCTGCAATGTCGAACAAGCCTAGTGTCACGAAAACCTAACCGAAACTACATGCCCCACATTCTGGTCATCACAAGAGAAAAAAAAACAGTTGGGGGAGGTTCTCTTCTGCACTGTTGAACCAATCCAGTAAATGTGGAGTTAAGAGGAAATGTCACCCATAGAGATGGAAAGAGGCCTCATCATTGTATCTGTGCCATTAAGGCTTCTGTGACAGCATGGACATCACCATTGAGGCTATCACATTTTGAAGTAGTCCATTTTCTTTTTCATGATTGGCCAATATACTATGGCTAAGGGCTGTGTCCAGGCACTCCGCGTTGCGTTGTGCATAAGAACAGCCCTAAGCCGTGGTATATTGGCCATATACCATACCTCCTCGGGCCTTATTGCTTAAGTATACCACTCAGCCAGTGGAGGCTCCTCAGAGAATATAAATTGTAAACCAATTAAAAAGTTATAATTTTTAGATAAAACTATACTAAATATATTCACGTCACTAAATCATTTAATAAAACAATGTTTTGAAAGGTCTACAGTAGCCTCAACAGCACTCTCTAGGGTAGCACCATGGTGTAGCCAGAAGACAGCTAGCTTCCGTCCTCCTCTTAGTACATTGACTTCAATACAAAACCTAGGAGGCTCTTTGTTCTCACTCCCTTCCATAGACTTACATAGTAATTACGACAACTTCCGGAGGACGTCCTTCAACCTATCAGAGCTCTTGCAGCATGAACTGACATTTTGTCCACCCAATCAAATGATCAGAGAATGAATTTAGCACTGAAAGCATAAGCTACAGCTGGCTAGCACTGCAGTGCTTAAAATGTGGTGAGTAGTTGACTCAAAGAGAGAGAAAGACAATACTTGAACAGTTTTCATCAAATAATTTCTTCAAAAATGACGGAGGTAAGAGAGAGAGAGTCTTTTTTTTCACTTTCAGTTTCACTTAGCTAGCAAATGCAGCTGGCTAGTTTAGCCTACTCAAACACCCGGCTGAAACAGAGGTATGCTATGTTAGCTAGCTGGCTATGACTATCCAACACAACACTGGAACTCTTCCAAGTCAAGGTAAGCTTTTGGCTTTATTCATTTATGCTTACTGACTATAACCTAATGTTACTGCATGATTGTAGCGGGTTTACTAATGCATTAGTTCAATTAGCTATGTTGACTAGGACGTTACTTTAACTAATGGAGACAACGATGTAGGCTGTGTGTAGCGGTTATAACATGGTTTAGCTCATAATTTTTTTTGTTGCCTGGTCACATACAGCTGATGTGTTGTGCAAGTCCACAAACAAAGGGAACGGTGAGAGGAGGAGAGTGCATAGAGGCGAGAAGGAATACAACGTGGCTGCTATGAAAGTGAACTGTGTTTGCGTGTGATCAAGGGTGTATTCATTCCGCCGATTCTGTTGAAAAACATTTCTTAAACGGAAGCAAACGAAATGGGGATAAAAATACCTGAATTTGTCCAATAGAAACTCTCATTTGCAATTTTTTAAATTTTATTTCACCTTTATTTAACCAGGTAGGCAAGTTGAAAACAAGTTCTCATTTACAATTGTGTCCTGGCCAAGCTAAAGCAAAGCAGTTCGACACATACAAAAACACAGAGTTACACATGGAGTAAAACAAACATACAGTCAGTAGAAAAAATAAGTCTATATAAAATAAGTCTAATAAGTCTATACTGTTGGACTAATGATTACACCCTAGATAAGCTAGATGCAGGCAAGAGTGTGCAAGGTGATGTTTTTAACCTTTATTTAACTAGGCAAGTCACTGTCACCTCAAATTTTTCTCTCGACCTGTGTGCAACTACGTTGTAAACTTTCATTCATAGGCTAGGTTGTAGCAACCTCATGATGGGTACAGGGAACATTTGAGAATCATGTAGTAGTCTAAACCTATTGATGTTACGTTGAACTGGGTGAATGGAATATGAATGACAGTCATCCAATACGCTGTAATAGAAAGAAAAAAATGGTCCTCCCTCATCAAACTGCATTGACCGCCACTACACAGCCCATTACGCAGCTCCTCAGATTTGTTTACATAAGACAACACATCGCCAATGTTGTGTTGAAGTAGCTGGCTCTTAGGCTCTAAGCCCTTTCTGGAGTGGTCACTTGCTGATGTGTTTGATACAGTGCAGGCTGTTGAGGGGAGGACGGCTCATAATAATGTCTGGATTGGAGTAGAATGACTGTAATGGAGTAGAATGGAGTAGAATGGCCGGAATGGAGTAGAATGGCCGGAATGGAGTAGAATGGCTGTAACGGAGTAGAATGGCTGGAATGGAGTCAATGGAATGGTATCAAACGAATGGTATCAAACACATGAACGTGTTTGATACCATTCTATTGACTCCATTCTGGACATTATTATGAGCCGTCCTCCCCTCACATCCTCCACTGGTTTGATACTCATGCCTTGTCACTGATCGTGGACTTCAGGAGACAGCAGAGGGAGCATGCCCCCGTCCACATCGACGGGGCCACAGTGGAGAAGGTGAAAAGATTCAAGTTCATCGGCGTACACATCACTGACAATCAAATGGTCCACCCAAACAGACAGGCTGAAGAAATTCAGCTTTGCCCCTAAGACCAACACAAACTTTTACAGATGCACCATTGAGAGCAACCTTTCGGGCTGTATCACAGCCTGGTACTGCAACTGCTCCTTCCACAACCGCATTGCTCTCCAAAGGGTGGTGTGGTCTGCCCAACGCAGAAGGCAAGGAAGATCATCAATAACCTTAGCCACCAGAGTCACGGCCTGTTCACCCCGTTACCATCCAGAGGGCGAGGTCAGTACAGGTGAATCAAAGCTGGGACCTAGAGACTGAAAATCAGCATCTATCTCAAGGCCATCAGACTGTTAAATAGTCACCACTAGCTGGCCCCCGCACAGTACCCTGCCCTGAACTTAGTCACTGTCACTAGCCGGCTACCACCCGGTTACTGTACCATGAACCTTAGCGGCTGGCCTATGTACATAGTCATGGAAAACTGGTCACTTTAATTATGTTTACATACTGTTTTACACACTTCATATGTGAGAGAGAGGGGGGAGAAGTGAGAGAGAAAGGAATGAAGAAAGAGAGGATGAGGGAGAAGACAAAGAGAGCAGAGACAGGGGAAGATTGTGAGAGAGGGGTAGAGAGAGAGGGGATAGGATGAGGGGGAAGAGAGGGCTGGAGGGAAAGAGAGAAGGGAGGGAGAGGGAAAAGAGAATGGTGTACCTGGTTGAAGGAAGCGTATTTTGACAGTCATCAAATTAGGTTATGAAAAGAGGAGTGAGAGGAGGATAAAAAGGGAAAGAATAGGAAGGTAGTGTAATTATGAAAGCCCTCTCTCCATCCCTCTCTCTCTCTCCCTTACATTTCGCTCTTTCCCTCGCCCTCCCTATTTCTCTCTCCCTCTTTCTCTCGTCCTCCCTCCCTCTTTCTCCCTCTCCTTTCACTGTTCTCCAGACATTTATGAGAGCATGCCAAGGTCTCAGGCACATTTTTTATCTGAGCGCACGCACACACGCACAATTAAATGACTGCTACTATACTACACATTACAGTACACCGCACTTACTTGTGTAGTGGTTCTACACCATCATCTAGTGGTCACTCAGTGCTTTTGTGGCACTGATAATGTAAGTTGTGCAATAGTTCTGAATGTAGAAGCAGGTCAAGACCAGTTTTATTAAAAGGAGAAATTTGTTTTTGCTACATCTTTTTTTTCTTTCTTTTAAATTAATTATATACCCAATGAAAAATCGAACTTATAAATGCCTCATGAGCTTAGTTCAACTGTCGTACCCTAACCTAACATAGCAGGCCTAAAATAAACTGGTCCTGACAAGAAGAATGGAGTGTTGCAATTTCATGAAGAGGGCCAAAGGATTATTACCACTACCTCATTGCTAGATGAGATGACAGCCACAGAGAATACTGGAATGGACTTAAACAAGGCTTACAGAGACTTGCAACACCTTATGGAGAAAGATACAAAACTTGACCTCAATTCTATTACCTTGTCTGACTATTGGAGGAAAGGCCTAATCCCCAGAGGACTCCGTATTATGAAGTTTCCAGCTACTGGAGCACAAGGTAAAACTGAATTTAGAGATAAATGGGAGGCTATTCTCAACAAGTGTTCTTTTGACCTAATGGTACTTCTAATAGAAGAATCTAAAAAGGACAGACAAGTAGTCCAAACAGAAATTGAAGAAGTAAAAAAGAAAATCACAGAACACAGTGACAATTCCAACAAAGCACAATGTGATGAGATCTTGAAAGAGAAAGTAGACACATTCACTCTGAAGTTGAAGCAAGACAAGCTAAGAAAATTTAGAAGAGATGAAGTAGACTACAGAGATGGCAAGGTCTTTGCCTGGAGAAAACCAACGCGCAAGAATTCAGAATCACATCTGTAGAGGAGGAAGCCTAGATCTGTCTCTTTCAACCTTACAAGCAGTGACGATGAGGATCACCCCAGACACTCAGAGGCCAGCTCCTCCCAAGATGTTTTAGATCAGGAAGAGGAGTCACGCAGGTACCTCAACAGGAGAGGGAGAGGACGCGGAAGAGGCCGACACGGAGGGGGAGGAAGAAATCAAGACTATCCAACCACACGGAGCAGGACCAGAACAAGGCTGTGATCAACATTTCTGGAGAACCCCTTTCTGATGATTGTGTAAGGGTATTGTCTAAAGGACTGTCCTTTGCCCCCACATACTCAACTAATGAATTTAATACAAAGATTGACCTATTTCGTTTCTACAGGAATCTTCATCTGAAGGCCTGGTATAAGCAAAATATCTCTCCAACTACAGACGCTAGTGTCTCAGGTCAGGCAGTTTCTGTTCCCTCAAAAACACCTTTTAAGCCCAAGTCCACCTTTTGTCCCATCGTCCAGAATGCCACACTAAATACATTTGCCAAGAAGGTGAATTTTGATGTGGAGAATCTGTTTAAGGGTAAAATTGACTCCAACCAATCACGACGTAACCTTTCTAAGACAGAGAGGGATGCAGTTGAATCATTGTCCAAAAATGAACGGGTTGTGGTTAAAAAAAAGCAGACAAAGGTGGCGCTACAGTAGTGTGGAGTAAAGACAAATATGTGACAGAAGCCTACCGTCAATTAGACGATGATGAATTCTACCAATCTCTTACCTTCAACCCTACAGAGGACCTAAAAATGTAGTTGAAAGGGATCCTCACAGAAGCTAAGGAGAATGGCTACATTTCAGACAATGAGTTCAAATTTCTTTTCAATGACAGTCCACGTATGGCTTCTTTTTACCTTCTTCCAAAAGTCCACAAAAATCTTGAAAATCCCCCAGGCAGACCAGTCATTAGTGGTAATGAAAGTCTGACAGAACCCATCTCTAAGTACATTGATTACTTTATTAAGCCTTTTCTGCCGTCACTCCCAGCCTATCTTCAAGATACCACAGATGTGTTGAACAAAATTAAGGAATTGAATAATATAGGTACAGCTTCCTTTTTAGTCACCATGGATGTGGAGTCTCTTTACACCACCATTGAACATGAACAAGGTTTGGCAGCTATGCACCATTTCTTGAGTACCCGACCTGAAACTGAGATGCCTCCTACAGAATTCATTGTCTCACTGACTGAATGGACTCTTAATCATAACATCTTTATCTTTCAGGACCGTATTTTTAAACAGGTCAAAGGATGTGCCATGGGAGCTTGCTACAGCCCTTCCTATGCTGGTTTGTACTTGGGAAAATGACTTCATTTTGGATCCTTCTAATAACCATTTCTTTGACTGGATTATATGGTGGGGATGCTATATTGATGATGTTTTCTTTTTTTGGTCCGGCTCAGAAGATGAACTTATTTCCTTCCACCAATACCTTAACAGCCTTAACCCTAACATCAAACTAACTATGGAGTACAGCAAGGATAACGTTCATTTTTTGGACCTCGACATCAGTAAAAATGACAAAGGTTGTTTGCACACATCAATCGTTAGGAAGCCTACAGATGGGAATACCATTCTGAGGGCAGACAGCTTTCACCCCAAAAGGCTAAAAGAGAATATTCCATATGGCCAATTCCAAAGAGTCCGCAGAATTTGCGATCAGGAAACAGACTATAGTGTCAAATCTGCTGAATTGGAGAATCGCTTCTTGAATCGGGGCTACAGCGTCCAGGTCCTGAAAGATGCAGGTATAAGGGCTGGATTACTTGACAGAGAGAACTTGTTGCGAAGGGGAGTGCCTCGTGATGCATCAGAGACTGTATTTTGTTACAAAATACAGCACTGAAGCAGAGAACATTAAAAGAATCATTAAAAATAATTGGGGAATCATCCAAAGTGATACGCTACTACGCCAAGTCTTTCCTGAGCCACCTTAATAAGCTTTAAGAGATGTCCTACCCTAAAGGACAAATTAGTCCACAGTTATCTTCCGGGTGATTCTCAAAAAACTTGGCTTGGCCACAAACCCAAGGGCTCTTTTAAATGTAACCAGTGCAACCATTGCAGAAATATTGCGCAGAAAAAGTATTTTGTTGATACAGCTTCCAAAATGGAGTATTACGTCAAGCATTTCATTAATTGAAATACCACTCATGTCATCTATAGATTGGAATGTCCACAGTGCAAGGTGTTCAACATTGGACGGACAAAGAGACGCCTTCAAGATCGCCTAGCGGAACACAAGTACGCCATACGGGTAGGCAATGACGACTACCCCATGGCAAGGCACTACAAGTCCTTACACCATGGCAACCCTGCCTCCCTACAAACTATGGGTATTGATCATATTCCGGCCTCTATTAGAAAAGGGGACCGTCTTAAACAGTTAAACCAAAGGGAAAGTTTTTGGATTTACAAACTACAGGCCACTAAATACCCGGGTTTAAATGAAGATATGGATTTCTCACCCTTCCTGTAGGGTTGTGATGGGTCCATTTGCTGTCATCTAGTGGACATTTTGCTCAATTGCCCTCAGCTATGTTTAGACTCTTGTTGTTCATGTTTTGCTGTGTTCTAGTGTACTATGGAATATATTGCTTTCTTATTCTTGACACTTCTCCCAGCCATATTTAAGGTTAGAACTACCTTTCTAAGTGTTCTGATACTTCTAGCTTGGAGTTAAATTTTTATGATAACATAGCTACAGTATTTCACTTTAAAGTGTGTATAGTATTGCTTACTAGGTGTGTCCAATCAATTTTAACCACTTCCTCTTCAAATTAGGGTTAATTGGAAAAGCTGTTAAAAAGAGAACATTGTATTATTTCTTTGTACTCCCTGACGAAGGCCATACAGCCGAAACGCGTCGGATTTAAAAAAATATTGTTTCTATTGAACATGCCATACTAATAAAGGCATTTTAATCAATTATATGAAGAGTGCCTTGGTCCTCCTTTCTTTTTGATGACCAACTCACCCCTTTTACCAAAGAGCACCTTCTGTCTACCAACATTTACTATTGTGTACCTTAGTAGCGCTTCCCTTCCTCCTCTTTCTACTAAGAAGAATGGAGTGTTGCAATTCCAGAGTGAAACAAATTCAGAGAGCCAGCTCCCAAACTGCTATATATTTCACAAGGGACTGTAAAAAGTGAGGCGCAAGTCCAAAAGCAGAAGTCATGTCATAGACTCTTCCTTTTCCCCTGAAAACCGGATGCATCCGATTTTAGCCGACCTGCTGAGGGTGGTGCTACATACGAACACAAAACATTAAAACCTAAAATGCTAAGCTTGTTTTACTACATTGTTTGTAAAAAAAAAGATATACTATAAAGCAGGATCAATGAGTTAGCCAGATAACTTTGATAAGCAACTAGAAATAAGTATATATTTTCTGGTTCAATAAGAAACCTACATGTTTGGTTGTTTAGTCAATAAGACCATGCAATGTCACGCTTATCTTTCTAAAAATATATATTTTGCCAAGTGGCTAACTTGCCAAATCTTGAATTCTAGTATAAACGCCTGATTGCCCCTTTAACGAACAAAGTAGCAACAGGCAAATTACACCGATCAAAAATATAAGCGCAACGTCCCATGTTTCATGAGCTGAAATAAAAGATTCCAGAAATTGTCCATACGCACAAAAAGCTTATTTTTGTCAAATGTTGTGCACAGGGCTCTATCGACTCTAGGAGAATGTTTTTAGAAGTTATGTGAGCAAAAAATATTTCATTTTATTTGGAATGGAAAACCAGATAAAGTTAAACAGGTATATTGATAGAACTAATATGAGTTTGGAGGGCTAAGACTATTAAATGTCAAGGCATTAAACCCCTCTCTTAAAGCTTCTATTATACCAAAACTATCTAAATCCTAACTAGTTTTCAAGTACGCTCCTAAGAGAGTCTGTGTGCATGTCCAAATATGACTTCTGGAATCCCTTGTGAAAAATGCACATGGGATTCCCATTGGAAACTGTGGGATATCAATGGGAGTTCATAGGACCCTCATGAACTGTCATAGAACACCCTATCTGAAGGAGATAGAGCTGGAATATTGGTTGGAGGAAGAGGCACCAAAAGGCAGGGGACTAAGGGAGAAAATAAAAAAGTGTCCCAAAACTCAAGATTTCTCCTCAGATGATGAAGAAGAGGTGAAGAAGCTGTCAATGAAAAAGGGGAAGCATGCAAGACTTCAATTTTCTGTATTTAAAGACAATACCACAGTTTTGTTCCACTGGGCACACACTGGTTGAATCAACATTGTTTCAATGAAATCACGTTGAACCAATGTGGAATAGACGTTGAATTGATGTCTGTGCCTAGTGGAATGGGTGCATAATCACTTTTACCTTAATAACGGCTAATTACTCAAAATGTTTTTTAAATTAAGGAAATCATTATTCATGTTTTGCTGATTTTGAACAATAAACTACCATCAAAGTAAGAGTGATAAAGAACCCACAATGGTATTATCCTTTGTATTACATTGTACATGTAAAATTGTATTAACATGTGACATTAGAAAGACATGCATTACAAGATTCAGCTTTTTCTTTCAGATATTGTCCGAAGCCAGGACAAAGGACAATAGGGAGGTGCTGTCATCTCTGCCAAAGCATAACGCAAGCACTCTCTAAAGTTATATCTCAAAATGCTGTGCAATTTTGTTTGATTTTCAAAATAGTTTTTTTTTTTTGTGTTTGATGCAAAGACACAAATGATCATTGATAATCCAACTGAAAATGTTGTTTGTCTTCTTCATTTTTTTTCTCATCAAAGCAAGCACATCAGTTGAAAACAAAAAACCTGAGTCGCTGGTGTGTGCGGTCACCAAAATGCCAGAGGATTTAAAGAGAGAGGACTTTGTGAGTATAATCATTTCATTTGATTGATCACATTAATTCAGAGAGTATGGCTCGTTTGTAAATTGGCAATGTGAAACCTAAATGAAACCAATGAAAAAAAGGCAACAGTGCAGCATTTTTTTTCCAGTGCTTACATCATAGACGTCCTATTTCTAATATAATAGATCGCTATAGATTTCATTCGTTTATGTAAAACAATAACAAGCTGTGATCTGTGTCTCTGAAATTCTAGGTTGATCTAAGCTTTGGCGTTCAGGTGGCCAAGGAGAAGTTCCTGATCAACAACAAAATAACAAGACCTGATGGAGGTGTTCTTCACCAGAGAGGAGATGGCGTTGTTCTCCGCGTCGGGCAGAAAAATCAAACATCGTTCAAGACTCTGTGTCAAAGCCAGCTTTGTCAAGCAACAAAGTGCTCGCTCTTGTTGGTATGACTCTAATGAGCTATGCTTAAAATTGTTACATCATTTTTTATTCCAATTTTGATGTAGATCTCCTTTATGACGTTGCTTTCGCTACACTCGCATTAACATCTGCTAACCATGTGTATGTGACAAATAAAATTTGATTTGATTTGTTTCGATTTATGAATGTAAGAGTGTTGCAGGTAAATTATTCAAATGATGTACAGTACGTCATGATTAATATTTGTGTTTTATTTCACTTTTTAGCTCATGTCCAGAGATGTTTTGAGGGGGTGGACAAGACCTCAATGAGAACTGCCAGCCATGGTCTACAAGCTAAAGGACATCATCACCCAACTGAAGCCAAAAGCAGAATAAAATAAATGAAAATAATGTATTAATAAATAATGTTTTTTGTGCTAGATGAAAGCTAGGTATTCATTTCTAATCCTTTGGCCATGTTGAATAAATCCCATGAAATACACACAAAAAAATCCAATGAATAACCAATGGTAATAGTATAGCAATCCCATGACCATCCAATGAATAACTCATTAACATCCAATGGGAATATGAGATAATCCTATGAAACCCCAAAGATATTCTTGTTAATTTCCAATGGGGGGAATTCACACTGGGAATCCAATGGGATAGTTCCAATGAGAATCCTATGGGATTTTCCCTTTGGGAATCCAATGGTCATTTTTTATAGGGGATCCGGCACGTCCAGTCTGCAACTAGCCATGGAGGTTTAGAAGACAGCAGTGCGCTTGCAAGTCGGGAATTGAGGAAGTACCGCCAAAGGTTTACAGCTAGTAATGTCCCACTAGCCTTTGATTTATGAGCTAGTAGCTATTAAAACAGTGGTTGTCGAACCTCTCCTTGGGTTCCCTCAGCCTGTTCATGTATTTGATCTATTCCAGAACTAGCACACCTGATTCAACTTGGCAACTAATCATCAAGCCCTCGATTAGGTGAATTAGGTGTGCTAGTTCAGGGTTGAAACAATATTGTGAAATGTCTGGGGGTCCCCTACTGTAGGTGAAGCTATATATAGTACAATTCTATTATATATAATAGAATTTATGTCCTAATTGTTGAACATTTCAACTGAGTCTGTGTGAACCAAAAAATAAACCTATTTATTCTGATACTGGGAAAGAAGGGGAGGTCTCCCTTTATTAACAGTGGATATTTCAATTGCCACACTTGGCTGATGGGCATTATGAAAAATCTGAATTTAATGATAGGAGACATGCAATGAAGTGGATTCATCATTGGCCGAATTATCAGTGATTTACATAGCACTAAAAATACTTGGATAAGAGTAGTTTCAGATGAGAGCTATTTCCTTCCCCAAAGCATACCCATTTTGAGTCAATTATATCAATCAAGAAAAGCATTAGTTTTGTGTTTTATGGTGCAGTCATTTAAGAGGGATCTATATAAATGTTACCCTTTAAACATGGTCATGATGTATTTGATAGACTAGACATTCTCCTATCATTGCTACGCAGACGACACACAATTCATCTTCTCCTTTCCCCCTTCTGATAACCAGGTGACGAATCGCATCTCTGCATGTCTGGCAGACATATCAGTGTGGATGACGGATCACCACCTCAAGCTGAACCTCGGCAAGACGGAGCTGCTCTTCCTCCCGGGGAAGGACTGCCCGTTCCATGATCTCGCCATCACGGTTGACAACTCCATTGTGTCCTCCTCCCAGAGTGCTAAGAGCCTTGGCGTGACCCTGGACAACACCCTGTCGTTCTCCGCTAACATCAAGGCGGTGACCCGATCCTGTAGGTTCATGCTCTACAACATTCGCAGAGTACGACCCTGCCTTACACAGGAAGCGGCTCAGGTCCTAATCCAGGCACTTGTCATCTCCCGTCTGGATTACTGCAACTCGCTGTTGGCTGGGCTCCCTGCCTGTGCCATTAAACCCCTACAACTCATCCAGAACGGCGCAGCCCGTCTGGTGTTCAACCTTCCCAAGTTCTCTCACGTCACCCCGCTCCTCCACACACTCCACTGGCTTCCAGTTGAAGCTCGCATCTGCTACAAGACCATGGTGCTTGCCTACGGAGCTGTGAGGGGAACGGCACCTCCGTACCTTCAGGCTCTGATCAGTCCCTACACCCAAAGAAGGGCACTGCGTTCATCCACCTCTGGCCTGCTGGCCCCCCTACCTCTGCGGAAGCACAGGTCCCGCTCAGCCCAGTCAAAACTGTTCGCTGCTCTGGCACCCCAATGGTGGAACAAGCTCCCTCACGACGCCAGGACAGCGGAGTCAATCACCATCTTCCGGAGACACCTGAAACACCACCTCTTTAAGGAATACCTGGGATAGGATAAAGTAATCCTTCTACCCCCCCCCCCCCCTCCCCCCACCTAACAACCCCCCCCCCCCCCCCCCCCCCCCCTTCCACTGGATATCATAAGGTCAATGCACCAATTTGTAAGTTGCTCTGGATAAGAGCGTCTGCTAAATGACGTAAATGTAATGTAATTCTGTCATCATGGCATATTACACTGAACAGAAATATAAATACAACATGTAAAATGTTGGTCCCAGGGCCCATTAATGCAGGGCCTTACTGGGCCTGAAGCCCCTGGGCCCAGGCCCATGGGGGGCCCAAAAGGAAGCAAAAATAAAATAAAAAAAGAATAACATACTGAATAAAAATTTAAAGGTTGGACGTACTGCCAAATGATCTAAAACGACTTTGGAGACAGCTTATGGTAGAGAAATTAACATTAAATTCTCTGCCAACAACTCTGGTGGATATTCCTGCAGTCAGCATGCCAATTGCACACTCTTGACATGTTTGGCATGGTGTTATGTGACAAAACTGCACATTTTGGAGTGGCTTTTTACTATCCCCAGCATATGGAGCACCTGTGTAATGATGGTGCTCTTTAGTCAGCTTCTTGATATGCCACACCTGTCAGGGGGATGGATTATCTTGGCAAAGGAGAAATGTTCACTAACAGGGACGTAAACAAATTTGTGCACAAAATTAGAGCGAAATAACCTTTTTGTGCATGTGGAACATTCCTGGGATCTTTTATCTCAGCTCATGAAACACTTTACATGTTGCCTTTATATTTTTGTTCAGTGTAATAAAATATAATAAAAGTTAAAAAAAAGCTAAATTAATTAAATATATACGGTATATATTACATATACAATATATCAGTATGTATCAGTATATATATATATATATCCCAGGAATATGATTTTTTTTTTTTTTACTCAGGAGTCCGGTCTCAGGAGCATCCTCTCAATGAGTGTAGACAGCCTGCTGCTGCCTGCTGCCACTGCTAATCATCAGATGGAGGAGGAGAGGAGGTAGGGGGCCCACGTGGGTAACTGGGGGGACCTGTCTTGATTGGGGAACTGATTCATAAAAATAAAAACTGCATAATAAATAAATGTGACTGGTCAATTCTGTTAGTCAGGGGCTGGGACCAAGCCCGTAGGGGGGCTCAAGAGGCAAAATGTTAAATAAATAAAGTTTTTTAATCATTATAATTGTTTATCCAACAATAGGAACCCGCTTCCAATGTTCAAAATACACCAGAGAACATAATTTAGCCACAGAGGATCAATAGTTTATAAAAAAAACAGTGGATTAAGTTTTATCACAAGCGCATACAGGTATCTGCCAAAATAAAGGAAACACCAACATAAAATGTGTTACAAGGGGGTTGGGCCACCATGAGCTGCCAGAACAGCGTCAATGCACCTTGGCATAGATTCTTCAAGTGGACCTAAACCATGCCAGGAAAATGCACCCAACACCATAACATACTGTATACATTGTATCCTTTGTTTACTCAAGGGGTGGCAGCGTAGCCTAGTGGTTAGAGCGTTGGACTAGTAACTGAAAGGTTTTGACAGTTACTAGTATGCCTACAGACGGGAAGGCTGCAGTTTAGGCAGCATGCTTGTCAAATATACAACTTGTTGCATTGTGGTCATAGACATATAATCGATAGAAGGGTTTTGTAACCTCTTGCCCTGTCAACTTGACTGTTAAACTCATGGGTACAATAGCAATGGATGCTAGCCCTGACTTGAATAGGAACTGACATCTATGGATTATATTTCTATGGTTGGTTGCAGCTGTTGGTTTGCCTCATGGGATTTCAAAATACAATCTCTCTCTCCACTGGGATTCTCTGCCTCTAACCCTATTACAGGGGCTGAGTCACTGGCTTACTGGTGTTCTTCCATGCCGTCCATGGGAGGGGTGCGTCACTTGAGTGGGTTGAGTCACTGACGTGGTCTTCCTGTCTGGGTTGGCGCCCCCCCCCTTGGGTTGTGCCATGGCGGAGATCTTTGTGGGCTATACTTGGCCTTGTCTTAGGACGGTAAGTTGGTGGTTGGAGACATCCCTCTAGTGGTGTGGGGGCTGTGCTTTGGCAAAGTGGGTGGGGTTATATCCTGCCTGTTTGGCCCTGTCCGGGGGTATCATCGGATGGGGCCACAGTGTCTTCTGATCCCTCCTGTCTCAGCCTCCAGTATTTATGCTGCAGTAGTTTATGTGTCGGGGGGCTAGGGTCAGTCTGTTACATCTGGAGTATTTCTCTTGTCTTATCTGGTGTCCTGTGTGAATTTAAATATGCTCTCTCTAATTCTCTCTTTCTTTCTTTCTTTCTTTCTCTCGGAGGACCTGAGCCCTAGGACCATGCCTCAGGACTACCAGGCATGATGACTCCTTGCTGTCCCCAGTCCACCTGGCCGTGCTGCTGCTCCAGTTTCAACTGTTCTGCCTGCGGCTATGGAACCCTGACCTGTTCACCGGACGTGCTTGTTGCACCCTCGACAACTACTATGATTATTATTATTTGACCATGCCGGTCATTTATGAACATTTTAACATCTTGACCATGTTCTGTTATAATATCCACCCGGCACAGCCAGAAGAGGACTGGCCACCCGTCATAGCCAGTTTCCTCTCTAGGTTTCTTCCTAGGTTTTGGCCTTTCTAGGGAGTTTTTCCTAGGGAGTTTTTCCTAGCCACCGTGCTTCTTTCACATGCATTGCTTGCTGTTTGGGGTTTTAGGCTGGGTTTCTGTACAGCACTTTGAGATATCAGCTGATGTACGAAGGGCTATATAAATACATTTGATTTGAATTGGGGAATAAAACGTACAGTTTGGAAAGCAAATGCCTACTGCTAAAAAGAGAAGACTAATCTGTCTGTAGAACCAATAAAAGGAAAAAAATTCTCAACAACTCCCAATTTTTACCTAACAGCAGCACTGTTTTTCAAAGTAGCTCATCTTGAGGTAGACTAATGCCACGACGAGCGCATCAGCCATCACCGTGAGTAGCCAATGGCTTCATCTTCATCATTAGGTGAGTCAGTGTGCAACTGGAAATTGTATTTAGTAGCCTATGATATATATGCTGTATATATATTTTCTCCTAATATTGTACAATCTGAGTCCCGGGCCTTATGATTTCTTAATCCGGCCCTGGTTGGTCCCATGTTTCATGAGCTAAACAAAAAGCTTATTTCTCTCAAATGATGTGCACAAATTTGCTTAGTGAACATTTCTCCTCTGCGAGATAATCCATCCACCTGACAGGTGTGGCATGTCAAGAAGCTAATTAAACAGCATGATCATTACAGAGGTGCACCTTGTGCTGGGCACAGTAAAAGGCCACTTTAAAAAGTGCAGTTTTGATCAACTGAGACTAGCCAGCCGGACAGCTGATGAAACTGTGGGTTTGCACAACCAAAGAATTTCTGCACAAACTGTCAGAAACCGTCTCAGGAAAGCTCATCTGCGTGCTCGTCGTCCTTACCAGGGTCTTGACCTGACTGCAGTTCAATGTCGTAACCGACTTCAGTGGGAAAATGCTCAACTTCAATGGCCACTCGCATGCTGGAGAAGTGTGCTCTTCACGGATTAATCCCGGTTTCAACTGTACCGGGCAGATGGTAGACAGTGTGTACAGCGTCGTGTGGGCGAGTGGTTTGTTGATGTCAACGTTGTGAACAGAGTGCCCCATGAGGGTGGTGGGGTTATGGTAATGACAGGCATAAGCTACAGGGAAATATGTTTACTGTAGCTAATAAAGTAATACTAAGTGTTGTGTAGTAGCCCAAGTGCCTCACCCTAATAATTTGATCTATTTACCCCTCTTAATTTCACCTACTGTTCTGACTGTTCTACTGTAGCCTATAACCTGTTTTAGAGAAATGCAATCATCAAATATTGTAAGAGCTTTCATTGTCTGCTTATATGCCCCCTTTATTTATCTTACGGTTCTAACTTGGTGTACAGTAAGAACGGCCCATGTTCTGAATCCTGTCCCTGTACATTTCAAAAGTGCTAAACAAATAGTTATATTGACTAACGTTACGTCCGTCCTAGCTCGCTCATTGTCTTAATCGAAATGACAGATTTCCTCTTATCCGCTCGTCGTCCCCTTATGCCATAGTTTGTACATCTCAATTGTCATTAGAAACACATTTGTTTAAGCAAGTCAGCCATATCAGCTATCCTTTTTTTTTTAAATGAATGAACTGTTTCACTGCCAGACAAGGCTACGCTGATAGCCAGGTGTAGCAGTGGTAAGATGTTGGGGCTGCTGTTGGGACAGCTTTATATAGGCCCTAACAGTTTCTGGGCACCACTTGTCACTGTTATAGTACAATTAATGTATTGTTTAGTGTTGTGTTGTGCAGTGGCTTTGCTGGCCTGCATTCCACCTTTTTTTGTTTTTGCCCCACCAAGATTTACATGCTAAAATCGCCACTTGAAATTCGTCTCAAACAAACAAATGAATATAACGACACGTCCTGACCAAACATCCTCAGCAGGACGGTAAACCCAGGGAGTTCTTTCAGAACAGGACAGAATGCTTCAGGAAACAGTGCTTTGATAGTGGAAAAGTAGCTAAGTCAGTTAGCAAGACATTGATGTCATTTTATAACAGAAGCAGAAATAAGGGAGTACGATCCCTCGTAGTAGATGTGAGTTTCTCTTTCAAACAATCCCGTGGCCTAGTACACAGCTAATAGCTAACGTTAGCCAAAGCAAGTAAGCTAGCTAGCTACTGAGTGCAACTGTAAATTACAGTAAATACAGATTAAGATGAAAAATGATCAGACTTAATGTACATCTTACTGTTGAAATGATTGTTGAAAACAAATCTAGATTGAAACGGTTGCTGTTAAAATACAAGTAATAATATTTATTCTGAACTTGAATAAATTGATTGAAGGAAGATGCTTTTTGAGGCAAACACACACAGTTCTGGGTTGCTCATCTACAGCAGGAAGTGGTCTCCTGCCTGACTGAGAAAGCAGTAGATGTTCTGATCCAGTTTGGCACCACATACCTCAGGGTTCTCAACTCTGACATACTTAAAAAACAAGTACAGAAACAGACTCAATGCTGACCATGACCTCAGTGTTGCACTGTCAAAACCTGAGCCCAGAATAGACATGCTTGTTAAAAACTTCAACCTGTGTGATTTGATCAATCCGTTTATTCCAGTTCAGAATAAACACACATTTATTGTATTTTAACAGCAACAGTTCCAACTTAGACTTTTTTTTCAACAATACTTTCTACAGTACAGTAGGCCTGATCATTTTTCATCTGCACTGTTACTTTGGGTTGCACTATCAAAAACTGAGCCTGGGTTTTCTGTTCTAAATCTGTGTGATGTGATCAATCAGTTTTTCCCAGTTCAAAATGAAAATAATTGATTGTATTTTAACAGCAACAGTTCCAACCTAGATAGATATGTAAGAGTGTTTTTAATGTGGGAAAAAAACATGAATAGCTATTTATATGGGTATTTCATTTCATTGTTATTTGTTCTTGTCTATATTGCATTTGTTTTAGGCATAAGGGAAATGAAATGTACCAATATTTACACATAGTTGCATATTTTCATAAGCTTGGGTCCCTGGGAAACACAACATTTGTAATTTGGGTCTCAGGCTGAACAAGTTTAAGAACCCCTGGTGTAGAGAATCATTTTACCATCGAAACCGCTGTGAAATATATTTTCCATAACCAAAAATATTGTATTTTCAGCTGTTTGAAGCTGGTGTACAAAACCGAAAGTAAAAGATGAAAAAACTCCATTTGAGAACGGGAAGCATAGAAATAATGTGGATAGAACTTCTTAGACTTGCTTTAAATGAGAATGACACATTTTATGTGAATTTGGTCGGGTTGCCCAAAAAGTTCCATATTGCACTGTTTTAGTAGTATAATCCTACATCTCTAACCTGATTTCAATTCTTTACTTTGGACCTTAATTCATTTGGACCAGGCAACATGTCATCAGATCTAAACTGGATAGGTCATTAGCCTCATTTATCAAGGCAAGGCGGGAGCTGGAGGAAATAGTAGTAAATTATTTATTTTTTTGTCTAATCTCACCATGAATTAAAAAGGAAATGTTGCACTTCCATCATACTGTAGCTCCAGTTTGAGATACAGTAGTCTATATGACAGCCTTAACCTTGGTTTTGCTCTGGTATTCTCCCAGGTCATTTCATCCACTGTAGGGAGAGTTTATATTTGTGATGTTAGTTTTAATAAAGGAACTGCTCACACTTTTCATATCGGTCTGAATAATTGATGATCATTTTTTATTGCCATCGGGCTGCAGAGGGCAGCAGTGAGCTGAAGAGTTTCCTCTTCTCGAGGCTCTGCTGAACTGAAGAGTGAAATGAGGAGACGCAGAGGGCTTGGTGAGTGGGGATTTAACCACTTAGTATAACCATACAGTATATGGTATGATGACAAGGGCAATTCAATAAGCTGTAGTGGAACTAAGTCAAGTTATATGCTCAAAAAGCAATAGTTCCAAGAAGCAACTCGCTACACCCGCCATAACATCTGATAAATATGTGTATGTGACCAATAAAATGTGATTTTGATTTGAATGTACAGATGCAGGATCTTAATTTGACCTATATTGTCACAGCAAAATGTAAACGTTTAGTCAAAGGGTAGCGACTAGCGGCATCCTAGCTGTTCCCATAGATTTCCAATCATTCAGCCAACAACTATTCATTTAAAAGCACATCTTGGCAGAAATATATATATATACTGTATACTGAACAAAAATATAAACGCAACATGTAAAAATTTCAAATATTTCACTGAGTTACAGTTCATTAGAGGAAATCAGTCAATTGAAATGCATTCATTAGGCCCTAATCTATGGATTTCACATGACTGGGAATACAGCTATGCATCTGTTGGTCACAGATACCTTAAAAAAATGGGCCTCACAATGGGCCTCAGTATCTCGTCAAGGTATTTTTGTGCATTGAAATTGCCATCGAGAAAATTCAATTGTGTTCGTGGTCCGTAGCTTATGCCTGCCCATACCATAACCCCACCGCCACCATGGGGCACTCTGTTCACAAAGTTGACATCAGCAAACCGCTCGCCCACAAGACGCCATACACATGTTCTGTGGTTGTGAGGCCGGTTGGATGTACTGCCAAATTCTCAAAAACGACGTTGGAGACAGCTTATGATACAGAAATTAACATTCAATTCTCTGACAACAGCTCTGGTGGACATCCCTGCAGTCAGAATGGCAACTGCACGCTCCCTCAAAACTTGAGATATCTGTGGCATAATGTTGTGTGACAAAACTGCACCTTTTAGAGTGGCATTTTATTGTCCCCAGCACAAGGTGCACCTGTGTAATGATCATGCCATTTAATCAGCTTCTTGATATGCCACACCTGTCAGCTGGATGGATTATCTTGGAAAAGGATAATGCCTGTTCTAGGTCCCAAGAAACAAAGAGATCTTCTGTTGAATCTGACAATTAATCTGGATGGTTGTACAGTCGTCTCAAATAAAACTGTGAAGGACCTCGGTGTTACTCTGGACCCTGATCTCTCTTTTGAAGAACATATCAAGACTGTTTCAAGGACAGCTTTTTTTCCATCTACGTAACATTGCAAAAATCAGAAACTTTCTGTCCAAAAATGACGCAGAAAAATTAATCCATGCTTTTGTTACTTCTAGGCTGGACTGGGTGGGGTTATATCCTGCCTGTTTGGCCCTGTCCGGGGGTATCATCAGATGGGGCCACAGTGTCTTCTGATCCCTCCTGTCTCAGCCTCCAGTATTTATGCTGCAGTAGTTTATGTGTCGGGGGGCTAGGGTCAGTCTGTTACATCTGGAGTATTTCCCTTGTCTTATCCGGTGTCCTGTGTGAATTTAAATATGCTCTCTCTAATTCTCTTTTTCTCTCTTTCTGTCTTTCTCTCGGAGGACCTGAGCCCTAGGACCATGCCTCAGGACTACCTGGTATGATGACTCCGTGCTGTCCCCAGTCCACCTGGCCGTGCTGCTGCTCCAGTTTCAACTGTTCTGCCTGCGGCTATGGAACCCTGACCTGTTCACCGGACGTGCTTGTTGCACCCTCGACAACTACTATGATTATTATTATTTGACCATGCTGGTCATTTATGAACATTTTAACATCTTGACCATGTTCTGTTATAATATCCACCCTGCACAGCCAGAAGAGGACTGGCCACCCCTCATAGCCCGGTTCCTCTCTAGGTTTCTTCCTAGGTTTTTGGCCTTTCTAGGGAGTTTTTCCTAGGGAGTTTTTCCTAGCCACCGTGCTTCTTTCACATGCATTGCTTGCTGTTTGGGGTTTTAGGCTGGGTTTCTGTACAGCACTTTGAGATATCAGCTTATGTACGAAGGGCTATATAAATAAATTTGATTTGATTTGATTTGATAAATGCTCACTAACAGAGATGTAACAAATTTGTGTACAGCATTTTAGAGAAATAAGCTTTTTGTGCGGATGGGACATTTCTGGGAACTTTTATTTCAGCTCATGAAACAGGGGACCAACACTTTACATGTTGCGTTTATATTTTTGTTCAATGTACAGTACGAGTCAAAAGTTTGGACACACCTACTCATTCCAGGGTATTTCTTTATTTTTACTATTTTCTACATTGTAGAATAATAGTGAAGACATCAAAACTATGAAATAACACATATGGAATCATGTAGTAACCAAAAAAGTGTTAATCAAATCAAAATATATTTTACATTTGAGATTCTTCAAAGTAGCCACCTTTTGCCTTGATGACAGCTTTGCACATTCTTGGCATTCTCTCAACCAACTTCACGAGGTAGTCACCTGCAATGCATTTCAATTATTGTTAGAAGTTCATCTGTGGAATTTCTTTCCTTAATATTAATGCGTTTGAGACAGTCAGTTATGTTGTGACAAGGTAGGGGTGCTATACAGAAGATAGCCCTATTTAGTAAAAGACCAAGTCCATATTATGGCAAGAACAGTTCAAATAAGCAAAGAGAAATGACAGTCCATCATTCCTTTAAGACATGAAGGTCAGTCAATGCGGAACATTTCAAGAACTTTGAGAGTTTCTTCAAGTGCAGTCGCAAAAACCATCAAGCGCTATGATGAAACTGGCTCTCATGAGGACCACCACAGGAAAATAATACCCAGAGTTACCTCTGCTGCAGAGGACAAGTTCAGGAGAGTTAAATGTACCTCAGATTGCAGCCCAAATAAATGATTCACAGAGTTCAAATAACAGACACATCTCAACATCAACTGTTCAGAGGTGACTGCGTGAATCAAGCCTTCATGGTCGAATTGCTGCAAAGAAACCACAACTAAAGGACACCAATAATAAGAAGAGACTTGCCAAGAAACACAAGCAATGGACAATAGACTGGTGGAAATCTGTTCTTTGGTCTGATGAGTCCAAATTTGAGACTTTTGGTTCCAATCGCTGTGTCTTTGTGAGACGCAGAGTAGGTGAACGGATGATCTCCATATGTGTGGTTCCCACCGTGAAGCATGGAGGAGGAGTGATGGTGTGGGGGTGCTTTGCTGGTAACACTGTTGGTGATTTATTTAGAATTCAAGGCACACTTAACCAGCATGGCTACCACAGCAATCTGTAGCGATAAGCATTCCCATTTGGTAAGCGCTCAGTTAGACTACAGTTTGATTTTCAACAGGACAATGACCCAACACACCTCCAGGCTGTGTAAGGGCTATTTGACCAAGACGGAGGGTGATGGAGTGCTGCATCAGATGACCTGGCCTCCACAATCACCGACCTCAACCCAATTGAGACGGTTTGGGATGAATTGTACTGCAGAGTGAAGGAAAAGCAGCCATCACGTGCTCAGCATATGTGGGAACTCCTTCAAGACTGTTGGAAAAGCATTCCAGGTGAAGCTGTTTGAGAGAATGCCAAGAGTGTGCAAAGCTGTCATCAAGGCACTGTGGCTTCTTTGAAGAATCTCAAATATAAAATATATTTTGATTTGTTTAACATTTTTGGGGGTTACTACATGATTCCATATGTGTTGTTTCATAGTTTTGATGTCTTCACTATTATTCTACAATGTAGGGGAAACACTGATACTGTTGATATAACCATGTGTGTGTGTTGGAGGGGGGGGGTTCAGTGAATTTATGTAAATCACGAAGCTCATCTGCATTTTCTCAGCAACAAAAGTGATCAAATTAAGATCCTACATCTGTACATGGCAAATGTTTAGTTTAGTTTGTAAACTAGATTTAACTACTTATGTTTCATGAGTAGTTAGTCAGGGCCAGGGGTTAGTTAGGGCAAATAAATGGTTGTAAAATATTTGATTTCACCTCACTTTCTATTTGTCAGTGTGCTTGTTGTTGTGCAAATTTGTTATGAAATTTGGAACATGTATTTTCAGCATCCAAAGCAGAGTCCTGTCTCAGAGTGGATGATGTTGTCTCTCATTTTCTTGTCCATGACATTCAGATCAGTTATGTCCTTTACTGAATTGGTTCAAATTAGATAGTTATTATGATAGTGACCTGATTCCATAAATGAGGGGGACAGTGAATTTTTTTTTTTTGGGGGGGGGTTCCACTGATTGATGACAGGGGTGTGATGGTTATGAATGCAGTCAACTGGACAGGCTGAGAGTTCCAAGACATCTACTGGGCCTTGGTCTGATCTATTTCTTGGCTCAGTATTAATCCCAACATGTGTTTCTTTTTCCAGTAAAAACGAATCTTTGGAGAAAAACAACATTTTGTTTTCGTAACACAAACAAGTCATTTGCTGTTTGTCATTGTCGATTTCCCAGGCAAATAATTTGTTTGGTTATTTGGCACACATTATGCCTCTGGAAAAGCTATACTTGTGCTCCAATCACATAATGGTGATTTGTGGAAAATGAATAGGGGGATTGTCAGGGAAGTCGGGCTTGTTTTCCGATAAGGTCGTTAGAAATTGTTTTAATTATTAACAGTGAAGAAGTCTAACATACACTATATACACAAAAGTATGTGGACACCCCTTCAAGTGAGTGGATTGGGCTATTTCTGGATATCATAAGGTGAATGCACCAATTTGTAAGTCGCTCAGGATAAGAGCGTCTGCTAAATGACGTAAATGTATTTCAGCCACATTCATTGCCGACAGGTGTATAAAATCAAGCACACTGCCATGCAATCTCCATAGATGCAAACATTGGCAGTAGAATGGACTTACTGAAGAGCTCAGTGACTTTCAACGTGGCACCGTCATAGGATGCTACCTTTCTAACAAGTCAGTTCGTCAAATTTCTATACTGCTAGAGCTGCTCCGGTCAACTGTAAGTGCTGTTATTGTGAACTGGAAACGTCTAGGAGCAACAACGGCGAAGTGATAGGCCACACAAGCTCACAGACCGAGACCGCCGAGTGCTGAAGCACGTAGAGTGTAAAAATCGTCTGTCCTTGGTTGCGTCACTCACTACCGAGATCCAAACTGCTTCTGGAACCAACATCTGCACAAGAACTGTTCGTCGGGAGCTTCATGAAATGGGTTTCCATGGCTGAGCAGCCACACACAAGCCTAATATCACCATGCTCAATGCCAAGTGTTGGCTGGAGTGGTGTAAAGTTCCCCGCCATTGTACTCTGGAGCAGTGGAAACGTGTTCTCTGGAGTGATGAATCACACTTCACCATCTGGCAGTCAGACGGATGAATCTGAGTTTGGTGGATCCCAGGAGAACTCCACCTGCCCCAATGCATAGTGCCAACTGTAAAGTTTGGTGGAGGAGGAATAATGGTCTGGGGCTGTTTTTCATGGTTCGGGCTACACCCCTTAGTTCCAGTGAAGAAAAATCTTAACACTACAGCATACAGTGACATTCTAGACGATTCTGTGCTTCCAACTTTGTGGCAACAGTTTGGGGAAGGCCCTTTCCTGTTTCAGCATGACAATGCCCCCGTGCACAAAGCCAGGTCCATATAGAAATGGTTTGTCGAGATCTGTGTGGAAGAACTCGACTGGCCTGCACATAGCTCTGACCTCAAAACCATTGAACACTTTTGGGATGAATTGGAACGCCGACTGCGAGCCAGGCCTAATCGCCCAACATCAGTGCCCGACCTCACTAATGCTCGTGGCTGAATGGAAGCAAGTCCCCACAGCAATGTTCCAACATCTAGTGGAAAGTCTTCCTAGAAGATTGGAGGCTGTAATAACAGCAAAGGGGGGTACCAACTCCATATTAATGCCCATGATTTCTAATGAGATGTTCGACGAGCAGGCGTCCACATACTTATGGTCATGTAGTGTATGTGTTGCTTTGTCAAATGTAAAACAATATATATATATATATATATATATATATATATATATATATAGCTCTCTATATATATATATCATATGGTGGAGCATGACATTTATCGTTTGTGCATAAACCCCCTTACAAACAACAAAGTTTACAACGTCAAAGTCGATAGCTCAGGGAGGAGAATCGCTCCTCTGTTGCCTTGAGATACACATTTAAAATAAACAAACTGTTATTCAAGGCAGAGGAAGAGGAGTGCTGGCCCATATCTGTGCTGTGGAGGGAACATGAAATCCAGACAGATGATGGTGATCGTGTCATGGAGCCTGATGGAGGCATGGTCCTGCTGCCCAGTGTAAAATGTTTGTTTAGACTTGACGCTTGTGGCATTCGGGCGCTGGGTTCACGTGCTAAATGCATGGAGAGGTGTAAGAAGCTGTGTTGAAAAGGGTAACTGCTTTGTCAGGCTGACTGCGTTCTTCTGGACCTGCATCACATCTATAGATATTTTTATTTATTTAGCAGACGTGACTGACAACTCAGTTATGGCCACTAGGCTACATTTAAGAGGGCACTAGAGTGCTTTATATTTGGTCAACTGGGCAAAACTGGTTGAATCAACGTTGTTTCCACATAATTTCAACAACAAAAATCTACGCGATGACGTTGAATCAACGTGGAAAACCAATTGGATTTGCAAAAAGTCATCAACATAAGGGCCTTTCATCTTTTTATCACCCGACTATTAATCTAAGTCCAATTTTTGTTGTTGTTGTTGATTTCACATTAGCTGACAAACCAAAACTAGGCGTTGATCTGACGTCTGTGTCCAGTGGGAGAGATGGCTGTTGAAGATGGCAACTGCTGTGACAGATTGTTAACTTGAGAGCCTCTCACAAACATCCTTTCTGGGTTACTGAAGGTTTGGGTATTTGTTTTTCAGGAAGAGATGGGTACAATATAGTACTTATAGCAGTGGTATTAGCCTGGCAAGCCACTGATCCTGTAAGCTTACATGAATGTTCTCTGCATGGATATCCACGCAGCGAACATTCATGTAAGCTTGCGGGATCAGCGGCTTGCAAGGCTAGATGAGTAAGTCAATGTGACGTAATATCAGCTTTTCCAAGGACCTCACCAGAATGATTGATTTCGAGATTTTACTAGTTAGTCCACAATGAATACAATGGCATACAAATCCGATTTGGTGAATGGATTATTCCGCCTGCACTTTCCAGGAAAAGCTGTTGGGCTGCCACAAAGCAAGCAAACAGTTCTAGTGAAGAAGAAACGGCCCCATTTGGGTCAAAACGATGCAGTTCTGTTAACTCTGACTAATTCACATAACTGCGGGTCATATTGTGGCTAGAAAATGCCCACTGAGTCCAGTAAGCTTAGCTCCCTGTCTTATGTAGGTACACTGAGTGTACAAAACATTAAGAACACCTGCTCTTCCATGACATAGACTGACCAGGTGAATTCAGGTCAAAGCTATGATCCCTTATTGATGTCACTTGTTAAATCCACTTCAATCAGTGTAGATGAAGGGGAGGAGACAGGTTAAAGATGGATTTTCAAGCCTTGAGACAATTGAGACACGGATTGTGCCATTCAGAGGGTGAATGGGCAAGACAAAAGTGCTTTTGAACGGGGTATGGTAGTAGGTGCCGGGCGCACCGGTTTGTGTCAAGAACTGCGACGCTGCTCGGTTTTTCACACTCAACAGCTTCCTGTGTGAATCAAGAATGGTCCACCCCCCAAAGGACATCCAGCCAATGTGACACAACCGTGGGAAGCATTGGAGTCAACATGGGCCAGCATCCCTGTGGAACACTTTCGACGCCTTGTAGAGTCCACGCCCCGACGAATTGAGGCTGTTCTGGCAGCAAAAGGCGGTGCAACTCAATATTAGGAATAAGGATATGTTTGATATTCTCAGTGTATATCTACAGGGTTACAGAGAACCCTAGCCGGCCTGCTAGAGGCCTAGAACATGACTATGATCTGACTGGAGACGAAGAGTCACCTCAGTGTTACCTGAGCCGCGTGGAGATGACACAAGCTTAGATCTGGACTGTGAAGTCCCTGACACTGTCTAAGGGGCCAAGCAAAGCCTCAAGCAGCTCAGTGCCAGGGCAGGACATACATACTGCCAAGGCAGCTGAGTCAATCGACAAGGATATTTTAGCATTGACGGCCAAACCTCTGAAGCCACTTCACTTCCCCATCTCGTCCGTTCCCTCTTAGTTACAGACAGTAGCAAGCAGCACCCTTCATCTTCTTTCTTCAAAGTGTTGTTGAGAAGCGCTTACGGCCATTCTTTAAAGGTTAAAGAAAGTTTGGTAAGCATTCTGTAGAAGTCACTTTTCGTGAGCATTCAGGCTTTGCCCAGTCTTTTACAAATACACCAGGAGGAAGGACACCTGCCTGTACTGTATGTGCTGATAACTACAGAATTGAAAAGAGAAGGCCATAATCATTGTGAGATATGTTCCCCTTAACAGAAGGTATTGATTATTTGCGTGTGGTTAGATTTGGAAAATTCAATTAAAGGAGTTGTGCAAAGGATGAATAAATTCTCCCCCTCCAACCCATACAGAGACTTTGTTATGTTCTAAATCGATGTTGCACTTCACAATATATTTTCTTAGGAGGATAAAAATAAATAACATTTAAACAGTTCTGCTTACTACAGAAACACGTTTTAGTTTCTCAGAAACATTTAGTCACGGGCAACCCAGCAACGTGTGGACATCTTCTGGGCAGTAACCAATTTTTACTGCCATTTTCCCATAAGAAAACCCTATATAATATGAATTTTCAGATGACAAAATGAGGAGAAAGGGGACGGCTCAGCAGTATAAAAATTGATCAGGCCATAGATGGGTCCATGTTGAGGAAGATTTGTATGTCAGCAGTAATGGGGTGTATTAAAGAAAGGATTCCTTAAATGTAATAAAAGCGATGAGATGGGCTGGTGTTCCAGGTCCAGGGATAAGGCCCAGGCTTCACCACTATCTGCCACATCAATCCTCTCTCTCTCCTCCTCAGACCCATGCCACCTGTTTGGGAGGAGTTTTATGCTTTTTGATTAAACACAGCTGCAAAAACGAGTACAACTGTATATTATTTTAGTGAAACTTAAGCCTGGTTGCAGAGCTGTATATTATTTTAGTGAAACTTAAGCCTGGTTGCAGAGCTGTATATTATTTTAGTGAAACTTAAGCCTGGTTGCAGAGCTGTATATTATTTTAGTGAAACTTAAGCCTGGTTGCAGAGCTGTATATTATTTTAGTGAAACTTAAGCCTGGTTGCAGAGCTGTATATTATTTTAGTGAAACTTAAGCCTGGTTGCAGAGCTGTATATTATTTTAGTGAAACTTAAGCCTGGTTGCAGAGCTGTATATTATTTTAGTGAAACTTAAGCCTGGTTGCAGAGCTGTATATTATTTTAGTGAAACTTAAGCCTGGTTGCAGAGCTGTATATTATTTTAGTGAAACTTAAGCCTGGTTGCAGAGCTGCAGCCTTCAGTTCGATCGCCCCCCAGAGGCTTCAGACTACGCACTCCATCAGACATGATTTCCTCACACAGACTATGTCGTTGTGGTTTCCAATTCTCCAGTGAAAGAGAATTATGATTTTATTGTATTGTCAAAACTGTAATCGATTAGGTGAGTATTTAAAAACAAAAAATGAAGATATTTATCTCACTGCTAAATCAAACCACTTGGGCCCTCAGATTTGTCCGTTTGGGATGTGCGAGTTGCAGTGTCAGTTGTAATTTTCCTCTGAAAGCAGTAACTGTATTTAATCTCTGAATGTGAGGTAGTATCTGGTAACATTTTGTTCTCTACAGGTATTGTCTGGCAGCTCTTCTGATTTTATATAATCCATAATGGCCTTATAAAGGTTTAAAAAAAACTCAAGAGTATTATAGAGCCTACGACTTTATCTCAACATGGTGATATTACTGTGTGACAGACAGCAGTGTTACACTCATGTTTTCCTCTCTGAAATCCTCCTGTAGGTTACCGACGGCAACTCGAATAGCTACTCTCTCCTCTTCCTCGGAGATGGCCGGTTGATGAATATAGAACCCAAGCTGTCAGCTGTGAGGCGGAGAAACGTCTCGGAGGTTGCCCGTCAGTCATTGGGGGAATGTGTCAGAAAGTGAAAAGGCAGCGTTTAGACATCAGACACATTTACATTGAGCCCTGTCTGCTGGAGAAAGCCTCTCCCTCACCAGTGACAAATGTTGATTCTACAATAACGGCCGCAACGCAGCGCTGCGAAAATCATTTTCTTTCAGGGAGCGAACCCCCTCGTCCCATTAGACCTGACGCTGTATGAAATCCACCCCCACCATTTCCTCTAGCTACCTGGAAAAGTAAAGAAACATGAATATGGGCTCCGAGGAGAGGCTACAATATTCACGTACGTGTACACACACTCAGGCACACACTTCAGTCTCCGGCTCTTTATGTGTCTGTGCCTGGGAAGGCCGAGGCCTCTTGCGGCCCAAGCGACCTAAGCAACAGCTGGTGTGCACAGACACATTTCCTATTTCTGCCCAAGGTGGATCATATAACTCTCACTTTATCACCCTTGGAGGCCATGTGAAGGACAAAGTGAGCACGCCCATAAACAAAACTAATGTTTTCATACTGGCCCTCTGGAGGTGGGAGAAGGGGCCCTTGGCGATCCAACCCCCGCCACCCACCACCGCTCCCGCTAATCCAACCCACCTCCGGCTTGGCTCCTACCCGTATCACCTTAGACCTCGACCCCACCAACCCTTTCCTCCTCGAGGGTCCCACTTTCCTTCGGTCTCACCCCCCCCCGTCTACAGCCCACTACCCATCATGACACAGGTCACTTAGGCCAGCACTATGGCGATGCTTTGAATGTGGTGCATGAATTTATAAAATTTTCTATATGTAATTTCTAGTCATAAATACAATAGGCCTAGTATGCATTTATGAAAATGACAGCGTTTTGGTAATGGCTATAGATGTTTGTACTTTTTTTTAACTCCATATCTTCATCTGTTGTCCCCTTCCTCCCAGTCCTTCCACAGTAGTAATTCTAAAGGCACAGGCCTCTGGATATCTCGCCTTTCCCTCTCCTATCTCTAGTGTTATTGGCTGCAGGGCCAGCGGCTGCAGATACACAGCATAGCAGCCGGCCCTCAGTGACCCGATAACATTTATCGTTGTAATGGATTTTTTTTATGCCTGTCATTAACTCACAGGCAGAGGGGGAAAAAGATTGCTTGTACCATTTTTTCTGTGGTATTTCGACTTTATGACATTATGTTCAGATATGTAATCTTCCATCATCCTAGTTTTAGGGCCTGTCACTGCTTTTTGTGTTTAAATGCATAGCCCTTTGTGTGCTGTGTGGACTGTCCTTGTATCTAGCTATTGTAATGAATATTTTATGACGCTAAATTAAATGGTTGAAAGACATGGTTTGGCTAATTATTGTCTGGCTACGACACAGTGCAACACTATTACCGCCAGTGATTTAGCTAGCTGAAGACCTGGAGAAGATGGACACTTTACGAGGGGGCTATTTGAAACTGCTTCGGACGGATCTAATATATGTGCTGGCAACACGGCTGTAAAATCGAGGTTCATCGAAAAGTCATTTCTGAGGTGGTTTTATTTTTCAAGAAAAATACAATTTGTACAAAATAATTGTAATGATGGAACAAACATTTGGAAATATTGAAAAACAATTAAAGTTAAAAAAAATATATATATATATATATATATATATATATATATATATATATGTTTTAAGTTTGATGTACAAAATTAGGCATTGACAAAACACCAACCATTCATGTTGACAGGAGGGTTATGTCTAGAATAAAGATTGTAGACTAGTAGCATTTCTCCATGAGTCCTATTGGTCCTTGTTGGTCAGTGACTGAGGCACTGTGCATAGTTTGTTTTTCAGTAAGTTTTCTTTCTACCGGGTGGCGACTACTCTGATTCTTACTCCCAGGTGGAGGCGGCTCGGCAATCTGGACAAGGTTGAAGTAGAAGAGGAGGCCCAGGAAGTGGTGGAAAAGAACACTGACACCAGGAGGGGAAACAAATCAGGCAGCCTGGCCAGAGGGGCCAGCACCATGCTCATAAAGCACAAACCAGCCATGGCCACGATGGAGATGTAGAACTGCAGGAGAGATTGAGAGAGAGAGATGGAGAGAGACTTTTCAGGTCTATCTTTTTCTAAGGGAGTTAAGCCATCCCAGTTAGACCACGAGCCAAGGCCCTCTCATAGCCCAGTGTTGGGCTGAATTGGATTTAAATTCAAGTCAAATCAGAAACTGAATTTGACATGCCATTCAAATTGATAATGTCCTGATGACATTTTACATGAATACATTTTAGATTAGTTAAGGGCTGGATTCTATCAGATCCGCGAAAGCCGATACCAGCATAGCAGGTTTTTTTTTGGTAGTGTTGGAGGTGGAACTGCGTTAGAGCGGTTAAATCTACAAGTGGCACCCTGCATTACACCTAAAGCAGACATCGCAATTGGCTGCACGGAGTAAGTAGCATGAAGAGAAATCTCCATTCCAGTTCGAACACTGGAATGTGAGATGTAATCTACAACTCGATTAGGCTGGTAGACATCCTCATTACTTCATTTAATGATTTTCAATTTCAAACATTTCTGTATGGCCTACACTTTCTCGTTCTGAACTGCTAACGTGAGTGGGACGGGTGTGGCTTAGTCATAATAACTATGCAAAGTAGACAAGATCAAAAAATTCAAGTTAGAGACGTTGCATGACGATCCCGCATCACAGGAAACTCCCTCATCACAAGCTGACATTTATGTTGCCTCGGCTGGCGCGTCCCGAACAGAAAGGCAAACGGTGTTGGTAGCAGGATCAACATGAACATGTCTATTTGGGACCTGCGGACCCAGGGATCAGTGAGGGTAGGTTGCGTAAGCGCCTCCGTATGAGACCAACCCTATTAAACCCTAGCCCCAACGCTGGGCCTCCTTATTTATGCCTCTTGTGTAAATAAATATATCTAGGCAAACCTGTGTTAATGACTCTATAAAAAGACACCTCTTCCTTCTCATGATCTCCCACACCGCACAGCACCGCCCAGTAGCGGTGTCCCTGGCTACGTCCCAGTCCCAAATGGCACCCTATTCCCTATACAGTGCACTACTTTTTTTTTATTATACCAGAGCCCGATGGGGCATGGTCAAAAGTAGTGCACTATAGGGAATAGGGTGCCATTTGGGATGCACACCCTTTCTGTCGCTAAGGGAGGGGAGGGTGCAGCTGTAGAGCTGGGCAGGGCCAGGAAGCCATTTCAGACGCCTGTATCTTAAATAAGTGATAAATAATACTTGGGGCCTGGCAGTGGCTTTCATCCCAGGCAGCTTACACAGCTTACAGTCCATGGCACATTCTATTTATTTATCCAGTTGGAGAGATATGTATCTTCTGACGTTGATGCAATTCAAGTTATGAAATTACTGTAGCTAGGTTTTCATCCAATTGGTGACAGATTTTTATTCAAATGTTCAAAAATCTGCATAAAGAAAATATGTGCATTTCCCACCAGTGGTGTTTCCACCAAACAAACTTGTTGCGGATAAAAAATCAGTGCATGATAACGTAGTGCACACAACATGTACTTTTTCACTTCATTTTTCATGTACGGAAAAAAAAGTAAAGTTCAATGTGTTTCCATTGTACCAAAAGTTTTGTCCCAATCTTTTGGGGGAGTTAAATAGCAAATGTGCCTACTCTGGTCTTGGCACGTGCACTCTAGCCAACAGCTTGCTAATACTGTGCGGGTAGGCTAGTCTAAATGATGAGATTATTATGGACAAGAGTGAGAATATTTTTATTTGTCAAAACGGCAGTCAAGCATCGATCATCATGTCACCAGAATAAGACCCTTGATATTTATTGGAAAGGAGCATCAAGAACACTTTCACCACTCTGTGAAGTTCATTGTAACTTATTTCATCAGTAGCCTAATAAACTGCATGCTTTCCCGAGTCATAGTGGGAGGACCACACACCATATTATGCAGTGAACAACAGCTCATAATAATGTCCGGAACGGAGCAAATGGAATGGCATCAAACACCTCGTGTTTGATGTATTTGACACCATTCAACTGATTTCTGCACCAGTCATTACCACGAGCCCGTTCTCCCCAATTAAGGTGCCACCAACCTCCTGTGATATCATCGCGTGACTCCAAGTTTACTTCGATATGAATGGTTATTACATTAATATTTGCGCATAAAGACGTTTCCACCGCCATTTCGCGCATCATTTATTTTATAGACACAAAAAGACCCCACCAAACTTCCTGTTTCCATCACAGCTGTCGTGATTTTTCTTTTATACGGCATGACTTTACATAAAAACTGTGGACGGAAACGTGGTTAGTGACAACAACCTTCTGAAATTACTATGAAATTACTGTGACAAAAAACTTCCAGCTCATCTTCCCACCAGGTGGCTGTGAACATTTCTTACTTATCTGAAGTAACTTGACTAAGGTAAAGAAAATATTGGGCAACCCCTGCCCTACCCACTACTAGAACAGACAACATTGCAACTATCTGACTGGTAAAGAACGCAATCTGTGTTTTCTTTGCAATCTGAGAAATATTTCGCTATGAATGGATGAATGAATACTTCTGTATTTTCTTATATCAGACAGGCATAGAGGTAGTGCAATGTGAAAGGGTATATGTTTACACCACTAGGCCATGCTTACTTTCCACTTGGTGACCCTTCCGAGGTCCATGCTGGGCATGCTGATGGGGCAGTGGTTGGGCCCCAGACGCAGCTCGTTTTCTGAGCAATGCTCCAGGGCGGAAAAGCAGGTATACGCTAACGAACAGGAAGGCCATGGAGGTGACCACGTACGGCACCAACAGACCATCCTTCAGCAACAATGGCAGCATATTGCAGAGGGAAGGCAGGCGGGAAAGAAAGAGAGGGAGGGAGAGGGGGAGTACAACAACAATGTAGTCTCTCAGAAACACATATTTCCATCCAATAAACTCTGACTATGCTACATAAAGACGTGCGTTTACAATTCAGACAGCCGTAGTAGGGCCTTCTTAAATCCAACAAAACCCCATCTATTCATTGGCAAAATAAATACCCATCACATTTTTTTTTAAATACATACTTCGCCAATTCAACAAACCCAGTACATTCAGACGCTCTTACAATAACTGTGCTTAAGAAACCATTTGACTAAATTATGCAATTATGTCTTCAATTTACCCAAACAAAAGATGTATGTCTCCAACAATGGGAGGAGTGGAGATGCACAATGCGGGCCCTGTCAGTTAGACTGTACTAGAGGAGATATACAGAATGACTTGCTGTCCCTATACAAGACATGCTTAGAGGAGAGGTATGCTGGCGATGCAGTGTCATCCACAGACATCCCTATACTAAACCACACGCACAACAATTAGTACTGCCGGAAGAATTTAACGACAGCTGGTGAAAGTTAGTCAGCTTTCGCTTCCTCTCCGACTGTTCCCTTCATACTGACTCCATTTGAATCTTTACTCGACTCGTCCGGAATAAAATCGTCCATAGAATATCAACACAAACATTCATCTGACAAAGCATCCTATACTTTTCGAGGATTTTTCTAACAGCGATTTTTAGGATTTACATTCAATGTACAGGATTGTACTTTTTGAAAAGTCTCTCCTATGACCTTTAAGTTAGTCTGATGGTGTTGGCCAGTGTACTTTCTCCATCAGTGTTTCTCCTACTGTAGCTTCTTACGTGAACAGGGAGGCCTGTAAAAAACAGACGGCTGGCAGAGGGAGGTCATTCAGTAGTAGGGATACTTGGCCTAGAGGCCGACAGAAAAAATTGGGAGGAGAAAAGGTTAAACACCCCTAAATTATACCCACTTTATCGAACAATCAACACCCTATGGGCCCTGGTCAAAAGTAGTGCGCTATATAGGGATTAGGGTGCCAATTTGGACGCAACCATCACTCCCTGATTATATAATTACAGTAGTACTCTTTGCGTATCCAGTTACTCTCATTCATATAGCCCCAATAATTGATCAACCACAAACAACGCCCTCCTCTGCTCCACGTCCCGGCGTTCCTCTGTAAGCTCTGGACATACATTACCGATTGATCCGGGGACAGACAGGTGGGAGATATAACTCAATCGTTAACGAAGCAACAGATCAGCAAAACCTGAAACCAAATCCCACTGTGCAGTAAAACCTGGATAACCTAGCGCTTACAGCTGCCTGATGCTTTTTATATACTGCACTGCGGTTGGTGAGGTAAACGATTAGGAACCGCATGCAGACAGGAAGGCACACACACACATGCATGTGAGCACACACACCCCTACTCTACTCACAAGGCCGGCAGGATGATTGAGTTTTCGTGAACTTGGAAGGAAATGGAATCAAACATCAGAAAACAAGACAAAAATACTCACTTACCAAGTCAAGTTTGAACTGCCATAGCATAGGGTTCACCAATAGTTTGATTGACAAAGGTAGGATAGCCAGGAGAGTGGTGGCCAAACTGAAAACTAAACAATAACAGAGAAGAATGAAGTAATCTATCATCATTCATAGAAACAATGCTATGATAAATCGGAACAAATAGTGAATGGCCCAGCCCAGAAACCTAAACCTCATGGTGAAACCGAACTGTGCGGCTGCTGGCTCGTTTTAACCCCAGCACGGTCCACCCATAAGACCACCAGCTATGTGGGAAATGTATCAAATACTGGCCCGCTTAGGGCACCCCAGCATTAGTTTAACCCTTCAATTGTCACTCACTGGGGATAGACACAGGAAGGGAGGGGTGAGAGGGGAGGGGACCAGAGGGGTACCTCCACTCCGGCTGAAGGGGTAGGGATAGGGTAAGGTAGGGCAGCGCACGAGTGAGAGGTGTGGGCAGCTGCGTCATGGGCCCCATTAAGGCCTTAAGGGCCCCTGGGGAAAAGGGGCAACAGGACCCCCAACATGGGGCAAGAGGAGTGCTTAAAGGGTTAATGGATGGGTGGGCTATGGAAGGGGGCTGGAGGGTCAGGGTGATTTAGAGTACAGTTCACAGATCATTTTCTGGGGTTGTTGAGAACTATTTAGTGGTATTCCACATCCATGAATAGTCACCGCAGTAGTTCACATCAACGGTAACAGTGAGGTGACCGGTGATACCAGGCCATAGAAAGACGTATAGCCCTCCTCCCCTCAAAACATACAGTTATTATAATATTCACCCATGACGATATCTAGTGTTTTCATTTGTGTTAAATACGCTGCAGTCACAGAACTCCCAGTTAATCCCTGGTCTTAACAGTCTGGCAGGAACTTGTCCATCCTGTTCAGAGTGCACACCCCTAAATATAGCCCCGCGGGTTATTCAAGCACACGCCACCATGACGACGAGAGAAGGGTCCCATGACTGACTGTAGCCTCTCCTCATTCATGAGGACCTTAGGGGAGAACAATCTTTGACTGGCATAACATTTCATGTCGCCACAGAAAAGTTAACTTGCTTTTTTCCCCCCCCAAACAGAAATGGTTCAAATGGTTTATTGCGGCATTCCAAATCTGAAATCTCATCAGCATATTGCCAATAGTTGTCAGAGGGCCGATAAAAGCCCATAGCAGCTGGTAGTGCTCAGTATTCAGAAGCTGCTCTCACATAATTATTACAAGGGATAATCTTCGTTTCACTCTGCTATAACACAGAGGCTCTCGTGTGAGGCTTCTCAGAGAGCAAGAGAGAGAGAGGAGGGGCAGAAAGAAAGACAATGAGATGGAGTGATAGAGAAAGATAAAGAGATGGAGAGGGGGATTACCCGAGGTAGAGCTGGGTATCAGTGGACAGGATGGTCTTGATCTTTATCAGGGCGTTCAAGCTGCACCCATGTGTTGGCCACTCTATCCTGTCAACACACACACACACACACGCGCGCACGCACGCACGCACGCACGCACGCACGCACGCACCTTTAAATAAGAAAATAGCTCACTTCCTATACTGATACACTTTTTTTTTTATCCATGTGAATCAATAAAAGGTGTTACAAAACTCATTTCAAGCCAAGGGTTTCAAATGTAGAAACTCACATATACGGTATTACAGTACGCTGCTCTAAAAAGCATTCTGTTTTGAAGAGAAGCAAACAAGTGGCGTTGCTCCAAGTAAAAATGGCCCAACTGAAAGTGCAATAAAAATCCCTTCTGTGCATTCCACAGCACATTTACACAGGAGTGCTTCGGGAAGCATTACCAGCCTCATAAATCGCCCCTGCCAGGGTCCAGGGAATGGGATGTCACTGGAAGCGATGCACTTATTTGTACACTTGGGGACACAGGGTTAAATGTTCAAAAGATAATCACATTACAACGACTTCCGCATACTTCGGCACATTCCCATTCAGACCACCCCATAGAAGACCACAGTGTCCACCCACCACACCCACCTAAGGCAGATGGAGTTAGGGCCGTTGTGATTAATGCGATTTAAGTGCCCTAGAAGTTGTTCTGGGATCAGATATTAAGGCCCCCTGCGGTTTCTGTGATATGAAAGAATGTAGAAATGCAAAGCAGTCTAACCCAGGGTTTCCCAAACCTGGTCCTCGAGTACCGCCAACAGTACACATTTTTATTGTAACCGTGGACAAGCACACCTGATTCAACTTGACAACTAATCATCAAGCCCTCATTGCGCTGAATGAGGTGTGTTTGTCCAGGGCGACAACAAAAGTGTGTACTGTTGGGGGTACTGGAGGACCAGGTTTGGGAAACACTGGTCTAACCATGTCTTGTAATAGTGTGGTCCCTTCTATAGTGTGAATTTCTACGAGGTCCTCTGGGCCTTGCTACAGCTGCTCAGAGCACAGCTGTGTGTGTGGAGGTTATGGACAGGCCCAGTCAGCAGGCAGGCCGTCCTGCCGACATCTAGGTCTCATCTCTCCTCGAACACCCCCCCCCCATAGTCCCGCCAAATAAGTACCCTACCGGAATGTCCCCCCAATGCCGCCTGGGCTGAGGTCAACACATGAACCATGGGGTTCGGCAGCAAATGTGGGTTAGTGCCGTTGGTGGCGCTCCTTACCTATAAGCCAGTGTAGAATTTCACAGGCTGCAGCATTTGGTGCCATTTTTGTGAAGCAGGAAAACTGAGATGGCCAGAGTGCTGTTTGATGGGTAAACTTACAACATACCCTCCCCTCCTCACCCCCCCATCCCCTCCTCCTCACCCCCCCCATCCCCTCCTCCTCACCCTCCCACCCCTTCTCGCCATGTCCGCTTTCCCTGGCCCGGCTTTCCGCTTACACGTGCACAACTTCACAATTAGTTCAGACAGGCTTCACCTGGAGCCCCTCGCACCGCGGCCTGTTAGGGGTATAGAGTCGCTCACACCCGGTGTATTATGTTTGCATCGTTTCATAAACAAACAACTGCCATGCATACTGCCACCCTGACCAGCCTCACAGAATTTTCAATTACTTCGCACATCACCGCACCTTGTGTGCCACCTCCGGGAATGGGTAGGTCTACAGGACACGGCGGACATAGGGAAGATTCCAAAAAGCTGAGCCGCGAGCCTTGGCCTCAGCTACCGACCCCCTCTACTCCCCCAACCCCCCCCCCCCCATCCTCCTCCCCCATAACAGTGTTACTTTACCTCAGCACCTCGATCATGACATGCTTTCAACGGTGCCCGCGGAAGTGTTTGCGATGCTACTCTCACTAATGTCCCCTGTGTGATCCATCATTGTCCGTTCGTCTTTAATTTCCTCCCCCCTCTCCCGCCCTCCCTCGTTCCTTCTCCCTTTTCTTCCAGTGTGGCCTCGCTGTGTGTACATACACACGTGTAAGTTCACTTATCAAGGACGCAGCGGTTTGGCTGACAACATTTTGCACAGCGAATGGATGAACTCTGACACGGATAGCATTGGACCCTGGCACCACATCACATCACATGGCTAAAACATGGCCCCACAATGATGTGCTGAAATGACCCTGGCAGTAAATTAGCTAGATTTATCTGTCCCCTCCCCCCCCGACCATTCAACATTTTATTCCTCTGTTTTCTATGATCCTGCATGGGATCCATTTCCAATTGGCTAAGCACAGAGGAATTGAGTGTGTGTGTGTGTGTGTGTGTGTGTGTGTGTGTGTGTGTGTGTGTGTGTGTGTGTGTGTGTGTGTGTGTGTGTGTGTGTGTGTGTGTGTGTGTGTGTGTGTGTGTGTGTGTGTGTGAGAGAGAGAGCATGTAGGCTGTGCTTTGTAGAACAGGGGGCACCGCGCACCACTCCTGTCTATAAGGGGCAGCACTGTGTTAACTACCTTAGCCCCCTAGTCTTTCTACAACTTGGCAGATATTGTGGTCCCTCAGGTAAAAAGGCAGTTATCACCGTAGATCATAGTCTCCTAAACGATGGGTAGGCATCCTCTACATCCTAAATCAGGGCTATTCATACAGGGATGGAGCAGCAGAGGTACTCCAGGGGCTCCTCAAATGTTTTGTTAATGAATATCACTAGCAACAACAGAATAAATAGAGTTTGAATTACATACCTACAGTAGAAAAGAGGAAAATATTTAATTTCTAATGATGTCAACTTAATAGCTAATTACACTGGAGTAATCTAGCATAGGCTTTGAAAAAGCACCCGGGTTTCACTAGCCGTGGCAAGTGCTGTTGCTTTCTCGACCAAAACATGGCTAACCTTTATTTAACCAGCCTAACGGCTGCTATTAGCAAAAATGTGTTTGGAGTTATATTACCTTTCTAATAGGCTATGTTAGAGGTTACACTTCGTCTTCCGATTATAGAACTGTGGGGATGTCAAAATAACGAAAAGCTATCCACCAAATATACTCATATTAAAATGTTGATTACTTCTCCTTTCCATTATCATTCACCTGATGGTAATACAAGATGTTAAAAAAGTGTTTTGCTAACATATGATGGGGGGTCCCTATGTTACCAGTTTGCCTGGGCAGGGTCAGTGTTGTAAATTAACTAAGTAAAAATACTTTGAAGTACTACTTTTGGGGTACTTTATTATTTATATTTTTTACAACTTTTACGCACTGCATTCCTTAAGAAAATATGCACTTTTTACACCCATACTTTTATCCTGACGCTCAAAAGTACTTGTTACATTTTGAATGCTTAGTAGGACAGGAAAATGGTCCAATTCACACACTTATCAAGAGAAAGTGTGGTCATCACTACGGCCTCTGATCTGGCGGACTCAAAAAACTGAAATGCTTCTTTTGTAAATTATGTCTGAGTGTTGAAGTGTGCCCCTGGCTATTTGTAAAAAATAAGAAGAAAATCGTGCTGTCTGGTTTGCTTAATAAAAGGAATTTGAAATTATTTATAGCATTTACTTTTACTTTTGATACTTAAGTATATTTAAAACCAAATACTTTTAGACTTTTACTCAAGTAGTATTTTACTGGGGGACTTTCACTTTTACTTGAGTCATTTTCTATTAAGTTATCTTTACTTTTACTCAAGCATGACATTTGGGTACTTTTTCCACCACTGGGTGGGGGTCCCTAGGCAACAAAAGTTTGAAGACCCATGTCTTAAATCCATCTTTATGTCAAAAGACTGGGTTGTGGACGAAAACCTGGTTTGGTCACCAAAATATCTGTTGGTCACCATATCATTCTAGAACAGGGAACTATATTCAGCTGTGGGACGATTTTGGTTGGAGAACAATTATAATTATTTGTGCACTGCAAATTGCCCCAAAAATAGATTGTACTTGAAAATAACAATCATTTGATACCTTGATTACATTGGGACACGATCATGTCTCTTGCTGTATTTGTGGGAATACATGGTGAACAGACTTCCGAAATTAAACACGTTTAGCTGAAATCCTGGTGAATTTAGTATTTTTTTTATCTAAAACTTTGGGGGCCAAAAAACATAATTTACGGGACGGTTTTGGCTGCCTGTTGTCGACCCGTTCTAGAAACTTTAGGTGACTCACGTCGCAGAATGTTAGGGAAAGAACTTGACCCTGTGTGGTTCTGTTGGTAGAGCATGGTGCTTGCTACGCCAGGGTTGTGGGTTTGATTCCCATGGGGGACCAGTATGAAAATGTATGCACTCACTACTGTAAGTCGCTCTGGATAAGAGCGTCTGCTTAATTATGTAAAACGTAAACTTGAGAGTATGACTAATTGGCTTGAGCACTGAAAACTTTTGGGGTCACTATCAATTACACAGTATGTACCTCGAAGAGGCCCCACTCCACAGGAAAGAGGCGGTGCAGCGCCTGACTGTGGTCAGACAGGAATGGCAGCCAGCAAACGTCACCAGGACTGTTACAGCGTTCTTTACTAGCAGGAAAAACCTCGGTACATGGTGGGTGAGAAGACAAATGATAAAGTACACCGAACCTTTAAATGGGAACCTTTATCTACTGCCCCAGAGTCAGATGAACTTGTGGATACCATTTTTATGTATCTGTATCCAGTATGAAGGAAGTCAGAAGTAGTTTCTCAAGCCACTGCTAACTAGCATTACTACAATGACTGGAAGTCTATGGGTATCTGCTAGGTCATTGCGCTATCGCTAGTTTGCAATTGCGCTAGAGCAAGTTAGCAACCTCCTTCAAACTGCACACAGAGACATTAAAATGGTATACACGAGTTCATCGGACTCTGGGGAAAATCCTAAAGTATCACTTTAAAACTGTCAAATACCCAAAACATAAACTCACTCGGGCACTGTCTGTACATTAAATCTAAATCAAATCCATTTTTATTTGTCACATGCGCCAAATACAATAGGCGTAGACCTTACCATAAAATCCTTACTTACAAACCCTTAACCATTACTCGCTATAAAAGCACTTGTAAAGCAGTAAAACATAAAAATGCATATTTTCAACAGTATTCATTGGCTGAATCTCAGCTCTCTCTGTTGTTCTCTCTCACATGTTCCTCTGAGAAGTAAGATTGATGTAGCGGACTCCAAAAAAGACAACAGCTGTGCACATGACTGTCCGCGCATCCCAAGTTAGTCAATGTATGTTGTGAAAACCATGCATCAGCTAAAAGTATTTCACAGTAGGTCAGCTGTAGTAGCCGTGTGGTGGTAAAGTTGCACACACAGGAATAGCTGAGGAGCTTGGGCATGGCGATAGTGTCATCTGGACATATCTTCCCCTACCCATCTAATCCAGCTATCCATTTGCTACCAGATGCCCTTGGTACATTGTTACTAGATAAACAAATGTGAGGACACTAGTAACAGTCATCCAATCGGATTGCCTCGCCTCAATAACTCCGCTACTCTGTTTGGGAGAGTGGCAGAGTGGACATAGTATAGGCTACTTCATGGGGCCATGTTTTGTCCACTCGCTACAGGAAGTGGTGGATTCAGAGTATTTTCTTTAAAAAAAAAATCATTCTGTGATTCAGCGTTAATGAAAAATAATCTGATCTTTGATGCTTTTTTTCCTCAGACTTGATGGTAAACTGATTGTCTGATTGATTGATTTTATACAGCGAAATCATACATTCTCCACTGGCTCCCACACAACATCTTTCCACACACACAAACCTCCTTAGCCAGGGGTGTAAGTCTAAGTCGGCTAACTCACCCTCGGCCTGCCAGGCCCTGCTTGAAACACTTGCCCAGTAAGTAGCAGAAGAAGGGCAGGGAGTGGTAGAGCTCCATCTGTTTGCTGTTGAGGTGCCAGGACGAAGGCCAGAGAGCCTAGCATGTCCCAGCCCAGACCCACCACACCCCATAGGGCCAGCCCCAGGCTTATACTGTTGTATTTGACGCCAGGTTAAAGAAAATAGACATGATTATACGGTTAACCCCTTACACACGTGGAAATTGGTCTATGTTGATAGGGCCAAATTGAAATGTTTCCAACAGAAGAACTATATAAAGCATATGCATGACCATGGTAGTAATTGAAAGAGAACACTTTGGAGATTACGGAAGAAAGGGTCAGACCAAAAGGTGAAGACACAACAGTTCACCTGACACAAGACTGAATCCAAACATTATACACTGTTGATTGTTTGTGCATTTTACATTTACTGTACTTTTCACGGCATTTGTCAATAGCGAAATCGGAAAACACTCTGGACACATTCAGAAACATAATAAAAATATTATTTGAAATGTTGGAGTAGGTGCAAGATAAGAAGAAAAAAAAATCATTACAAGAGTTTGAATGACAAGTCTAAGTGGTGTTTCCAAGTGGCCACACACCTCTCCAAAGTGTGCCCAGTTCCTAAGTCATTTCAATGCACTTTTATGACTCAATGAAAGAGCCTTCAACTATCAGCTGCTTTTTTGAGCTCTCCTAGCTTTGCCATTGAGGAACTAAAGGAAGACCACTTGTCGTTTTTGGTTGGAACACAGCCCTGTGTCCCCACCATCACTAAATAAATCGCAATCTTTTGACCGCTTATCCTATTGCCGACATGTTATAAAATACAATCTTACAGTGTTAGGCTTTCCAAAGGCACATCAGACAAACAGATTGTAATTTTGGTGCGCATAGAATGGAGTCTAGAGGGCATTCAAGTGCGTGTTTCGCGGCTAATTTTCCTCACAATACGACAAACACAGGCTCATTGTGTTAAGGACAACCCAGGGAATAACACGTCATCCTTATAACTGTAGATCAATCACAGCGATGATAAAACGTTGATACTGTAAATTACATGACTTTTCAAATATGGAACTGTTAACATTTGGGCTCAGGGGTGTGTGGTTTGCTTGTATGACGTCAAAGCAGTATTTTTTATACTCCTCAACGTCTGCAGCAATTCCCTCATTCAGACAAAAAAATGTGCGAGAGTAGCCGGATTAGAGGGAGGGATGGGGGGCATTTTCTTGTCGCGAGCGGTGCTCAAGTTTATAACGGTTTTCAGTCAAAACCCATACAGAACTATGAAGTGGTGTCATGTACTGTATACCATGTTGCTGTACAGCCACTGCGTTCCAACTTAGGCGCTTATCAATGACAACATTTTCAACCCATATATGGGATGACAGGGGCTGTGAGTGGAAAGGGCTACAGCTCATAAAGTTTCTAACGCTGGTTTGTCAGAATCTGTAGTGCAGTGATAGAGACAGCTTTGGTTTTTTAAAGAAACTGGAAATGCCCGTAGTCGGTGAGAATAAGGCCTGGATAGAGCAGGACACAGGACTGCGCAGACCTAGTATCTTTATTTTTTCGAGTTCTACAGTATCTTTGCTTTTCTAGTTTTTAGTATCTTTGTTTTTCTCGTAACTTTTTAGTTACAAGCAAACAGAGGACATGGCAATTACATAATTCTGCCTTACCTTCTCTTGTTTGATCCTTCACTGAGGTAAAAACAGTAAAGCACAACAGCGGGAACGTATATCAGCGGATCTGCAACAGGACCTGAGAAAAGATACATATATTATTCAGGGGGTTTAACAGCTGTTTGATACCGGTCCTTCAGTAGTCTTAGCTGTGCCACTCATAACCATCTTATGAGCTAAGCTTTCATAACCTTGAGATGTGTGCTGTTCCACCCACTCTGGGTTTATCAGCTTGGCTCTGCAGGGAAGCACATACACATGGTGACATAGTGTTAGAAATAACTTGTGTGTGTGTGTGTACAAACAGACTTAGACATGAGCACAGAGTAGGCTATGTTAGGCTGTGGGTGGGGGGGGGGGGGGGGGGGGGGGGTCAGTCTAAACCCCAGCATTTCAAGTTGTTGAAGTACCTGGATGGATAAAGAAAAATGCAAGACAATAGCATAGGCTATTGGACAGGTGTATGTAGACCAGCATACCATTCATAATAAACAGGCAGATTATATGTCACTTCTTGCCAGTGCCGTTGAGTTTCGTAGGCCCCGAACATAGGTGGTTTGCCAGCCCCTGGAAATAAGATACATGTGTGAATATGCTGCTAAATGATAATAACTACGAGCTAGCTACAGCAATAATATGCAGAGGAAGAGAGCATAGTCATGCTGCTGAACAGTGGCAGCAAGCTGACTCATATTTTTGTTTGTCTAATGGCCATAATAATTGCACTAAAATACCGGCTGCCTTTTACCACTCAAAATCAGCAATTTGATAAAAGTTTAAGTTACAATGGCACGCTAGCTAGCTAGCTTTGTTTGAAACTGAGACCTGTCAGTGAGCACTGCAGGTGCAGCATTAGCACAAATAAAGCTAGCTAGTCCACTTCCTAGGTGAATAAGAGTTCAAGGGTTCAGCCCATCTCGCCGTAAGACCGAGAAAAACACAAAGGGATACAAGACTCCAGTTCTCCATGCCCGCGAGCATAAAACAGCTTTATTATCGGCAACGAAATGCTTTAATTTTCGGTGCATGTTGCAGATTCCTGCAGGATTGTTGTTTACACTTCATGAACACGTCAGAGTAGGCACTGGGTGATGACGTACATCTCTTCCTCTCGTTGCCTTTTTGATTAGAGATGGATGATGCTGACTGAGGTCGGATATAGAATATTCGATCCCCATCAAAAGTGGCATAAACCGACATTTTCACATCATGTGTCAAATATGCACAAGTAAGAGGTGAAAAAGCAGAGATAGTAAAGGATGTATACATTTTGCTTGTTCATTTGTGATTTGGAGATTTATGGAACCAGTTTTCCACAAATGTCCATTTAAAATGGCAGTAGTAGGCACATATGAGTTTGAACGCTTAGCAACCGTTTCCAGGTGTTGGTCCAAATGATAAACGAATGCCTAGTCTGAAGATTAGACAGATTTATTTTTATACAAATGATTAGCCTGAAACTTCAGTGATGAGTGCTGTGAAAGCCATGATTCTCTCTGGAGGATTGACATAAAGGAGAGAGGCTATATGAGGTAATTTATGAATATCAAAATACTGTAGCAGAATACAGTGTATCACCAAGGTGCTTGTTGTCACCTCCAGTCCAGTTACTTTCTGCCAGAGGCACATCCTGTATGACCTTTCAATCCAGTGACGTCTACATTACAACCATGTCTCTGTTTCCATTCTGAGGGGTAAGAAGGTATTGGATAAAACACATCACTTCTTCTGGTTCAGGCATCAATTATTTATAAATAATAATAACCTCGGACAACTGCTGATTTGCAATGACTTTCATTACAATGAGAAGCCTATAACTCATTGATGGCCATTAGTTATTAATACCCTGGTGTGCCAGCTTTACTTTGTCATTTATTGCTTAATCTCAGTGCCTTTTAAATATTCAGTAACTGCTGTATCTACATTTACTGTCTATGATCTGGCCTGGCTTGTCACCCCTGCTATAATTCTATATTGAAGGCTTTCCAGGTCTTGCCTGACAATGCACTGTGTCTGAACTGGCACCCTAATCCCTAATGCACTATATAGGGAATAGGGTGCCATTTCAGATGCAGACCCAGTCTTTGATTATGCCTTTACCCATGTTTCGAATGTATAGAATAGAGTAGGCAATGGTTGTGGAGAAGGACATGAAGCAATGCAGCCTTGTTCTTTGCTTGCCAATGCCACTTGAGTCTATATGGTTTTTTACTATACCTATGTTTTCTACCAATCCAATAGAGTGGGGAATGGATGTGGAGCAGGAGACGAAGGAATGGAAACAGCTTAAGCTGGGGGGGTACCCTTATCATCATCATCATCAGGGTGACGAATGACTGGAGGTGCTGCTGCTGGACTCCAGTGGATGCCTGTCTGTTTGCCCTTAGGGGATGAAGGGATCAATTAAGTAATGAAGTAACTCTATCCAATAGGTGACACTTGTTGTTGCTACAACACAGTATTATGACAATGACAACATTGTAATGGCACAATGGCAGTGGTAGCTAAATGCAACAACCAGGTATGCAACCATATTAATAATAATAATAATGATATAATAATACTAATAATAATATGCAACCATTTTGTTTTGTTTGCACAGTTAATATAATTATTGACCATTTGCCATAGATCATAGGTAATTATTGAAATATATTTGTAGATTTCATTACACGCGCGCGCGCGCGCACACACACACACACACACACACACACACACACACACACACACACACACACACACACACACACACACACACACACACACACACACACCACACACACACACACACACACACACACACACACACACACACACACACACACACACACACACACACACACACACTCCCAGTAAATTGCACTTTGGATAAACTGATGCACCTTGGAAATGGATCAATAAAGTATTCTCATTTTTAAGAAACAGTGGGAAATAGGCCTACAAAACAGAGATATTATTTTGGGAATGTCACCTGGAATATTAGCTATGTGTCATCTGGAAAATGGATCAATAAAGTATTCTTCATTGTATAAAAATAGGCTACACAAAACGTAGCCTACATTCCCAACTGAAACACCTTTCATAGCTAATAAAGTAGGCAGTACAAAACAGAGTGATCATCATGGGAATGTGTCATTTGCAATATTAGAGGTCCGAGTTCCATATTAGAGAATTTATTTTATTGGGAGAATCAATTTGTGTCAACCAGATGACGTAGGCCAGTATAAGGCCCTTATGTGCAACTATATGGGAAATGTGTTCCTTGTTTTCTCTGTTGTAGGCCTAGTACATGTCAAATACAAACATTTAGAACACATTTATACACAGACACAACTGTAAATAAACGTAAATAATAAGTGAGGCTATACTGTAATATTGCTATTAGTATTACTCAATCTTCACTCAAAATACCTTGCTATATACTGTATACTCAGCTAAGCTTTCATTTACAGGCCAAATTTGATTTTGGATAGGCCTACTGTATTAATGCAAGACTCTTATTATGTCAAGTATACGAGAGAATCTCAGTGGTGTTCCATGCTGACTGTGCCGTCAGTATTGAGAGTGTGTTACGGGGTTGTGGGAACCGCTTGTCCTCGCTGTCCATACACCCCACCTGTGCAGGGCGCGAGAGCAGGTGCAGCTGCAAAGGTCAACGTCGTGTGTGATTGTGAGCACCGCGCAATCCACTAAGCGCAGCAACTTTCAGCAGAGCTCTATAGGATTTTTAGGCCACCCTAAAACGGAAACGCGTCCAAACATTTGTGCGCAGGTGATCATTCTTCCCGTGTTGTAAGCCATTTCGTTGGAAAAGACGTGGCTATGTCAGTATGATTATTAGCCTATTCATCATATTTGACATATAGTAGCTTACTAGCCTATATACCTTATCTATACGGCAAAATCTTAAAACCTTCAAATGGCTAATCCAGGCTTGTGGGGGATGCGTAATTTCCATCCAAAAAACGTATTTGATCGAGACCTGTAATAAATATGAATGTTTAAATACCAATTTGAAGTTTATTCATATAACTAATAGCTATAAATATTATCGTTATTGTTGTCCATAAATAGGTTATGCTTGTTTTTTCATCTTATTTCAAGTCAAAATAGTTTCATTATAATAGCTTATTTTTCATATGGGCTCCGATTTTTTTTTCGAAGAAAGTATTATGGGAAAGACAATTATTTAATTGTGCATATTGTGCACAACAATTCGTCAAAGCAACCTAAGACTGCAACAAGAATAAAAAGTATATTCACTTTGTCCTGATATTTAAGCTTACATTATGCAGAACAATTATTTGGAGGATTGTGATTGTCAAAACGAGTTGGCAGCCCCTGTCAGTCTGCTTAAGGAGCTCTGGTGGTCCACGGCTGCAATACCCATCGAAGGTTACTACTTGACGTCAGGTATATAAAAAGCACGGGCTCTATTATAACCTTGCACTTGTTAAAGAGTCAACTATTTCCCACCAGCTGCCCCTAAAATAGACACACGATTAAATCCCGTTGAATCTAAACAATGTCACAGTGTCTCTATTCCAAGATAAATAAGATCTACCAAGCCACTCCAGTATATGAAGCTACTTATTCTAACAGAACAGTAGCCCTGATGAAAGTCACCCATATAATGCCTCAGGGAAGATATTTAGGACTTGCCTTATGTTTCTCTGTGTTTAAATGGCTTTGCACAAGAATACAGGTGTCAATAAACGCCACCTAGCGATGTTCACAAGTCATTGCTGTTACACGGTTATGTGTGTGTTATTGTGTGTTACATTCTTTAACAGTGAACACAGACCAGGCAGATCCGAAAAAGACAGGGGCGGAATTGCTCCATCGAATAAAAGCCATATTATTAGCAAACTAATAGCCTACCGGTATTGCATGACAATATAGACTGTAGACCTGTGTAGGCTTAAGTGTTCTCAATGGCTGATGTTTTTGTTTGGCTAGAGATTAATTGTTATACTGCCTGCTTAATTAAAATGTATTACTCTTACTTAAGACATAATAGAGAACATGGTAATAATTATGAGACACATACCCACATTGCGTCAGTCAGAGTTTTTTGGAAAATAACCAGCTTGCCAATTAAAAATAAACATTTGAATGAACAACCCTCGGTTGATAAGAGTTCGTTTATTAATACACAAATTTCAATTAGACATGACATTATAACCTAATATAGGATCAACAATCGCCTATCAAAGCGATTGTAGGCCTTACAAATCTCCCCTCACAACGAAGTCCCAAGGTCTACATTTTCCTACATTATTTTTCCTCGAAAGCCTGTAGTCCTGGGCTTATATGGAATCATATTAGATATATGTCTTCTAAGAGAAGCCTCTGCATCGCTACGTCCTGTAAATCATCGGTGGTATGCGATATCAAATCGGAGCAATGCGCATAACAGTGTAGTCTCATCTGAATGAATAAGAAGTCAGTCGTGGAATGGGCGCCCCGTTATCCAGTGTCATTGAGAAGCACTGCCTCAGCAGCTTCTTCAGACTGAAAGTGAATTCAAGAAGATAGCCCTTTCTCTGTTCACATGAGTATCAGTTAAAAATAGCCCCCCCTAACCCCTGTGCACTGCACCGGCCACACACACCATCCACCATTTGCTGGTTGTGTAAAACTGATTAGCCAGACACAACTGTGAAACTAAGTGTTACTTTTATAGTAGCAACACGCAAACATGTTTATATCTCCTTAGTTTCTCTTGTAATAGGACACCTTCATGTCTCGGCATCTGGGCTAACAGTTTAGGCTAGAGCATCTGCACTGCATACGCTTTCTCATGATGAAATCCTGTTTCCTTTATCAAGTTAGTAATGTTAGTGAAAACATTAGTAACAACTTATTTGATAATAAAGTATTTTACTATTTTGAGCCACCAAAATAATTTGCATAAAGGTTCTAATGCTTCTATGTTTGGTTCAAGTTTTACCTTTATTTAAGTAGGCAAGTCAGTTTAAAAAAAAAATCTTATTTACAATGACGGCCTAGAAGCAGTGTGTTTTTTACGTTGTCAGCTCGGGGATTCGATCTTGCAACCTTTCCGTTGCTAGTCCAACGCTCTAACTACTAGGCTACCTGCCGCCCCAGGTAGTGATATAACAAGGAGGCAGAATGTTGAATCGAGCGTTCCGTGGCCTTATAATTTCAAGACATCAGAGTAGCCTAATTTCTGATTTGTGTTTAGGCCTATTTTCTATTCCTGTTCAAATATATTTTATTGTTTTCACATCTGTAAATAAGCCATCATGAGGCACGAGCACAAATAGGCTATAATGATATAGTTATTGTCATGCCAAATTATAACATGATATCATAATAACAAACCACAAACTACTTTTAAAAACAGTTGAATTTAGGCCTAACTGTAAATTGATATTGATAATGAAGGGATATTAAATTAAATTAAAGATTTCCTAATTTGTAATATCAATAGGCATATTTTATATCAATATTACATTTTAACTTTAGGAAATTACCTGTGTTTTAAGTTACAAATGTATTACTTGCGCGAGGTAATAAACACGTCATTACACTCTCACCTAATTATCATAAGCATGGCAATAGACGTATTGAAAGGATAGGCCTACCTTTATTATTGGCCTTAAATTAAATGCACCGGTTTGCAATCTAGTTTTAATTGTTAAATATGTTTACATTTTGATCTAGGCTATTTGCTTACAAATCCATATTGATAGTTTGTCATATCCAAGTCTACTTTCAGATTATTTCCAACTATTAAAATGGTTTCAATTAGAGACGTTTTTATCCCACAGCAGATCTATATCAGATCATTCAAAAACTACATAAAGAAAATGAATACTGCTATTGCTTATTTTATTTTTATTTAATAACAAATGAATCCATTTTACAACACAATAGAGCTACATAGAATACATATATTTTGGATTTATAAACAGACTATTTGTCCAGACTTAGAATAAGAACATGTCGTAACTTGCTTGTATGAAAAATCAAAGCAAAATAGTTGATTCTTTTGAACTAACAGGGAGCTCCCATACAAAATAAAATAGAAAATAATATCAGGAAAACTCGTATAACTACAACTGTTGTACAGTTCAAACACCAAAGATAAAATAGGTAAAGGTCAAACAAGTCAAATTCTTTATTTTTTACAAATATGTACAAATATTACCTGTACAAAAAGCATTCCTTTTCTCTCTCTCTTTTTTTTGTTTGTTTTTACATGGCTACAGATTGGCGGACGTCAGAGTCCAATGCTGCTTATTTCGTGCTGCATACAGTCCCTCCAAGTCTCTAGAAAAATATAAGTATTTTATTGAGAAGGCCATTTGGACACTGCTGACGTTACGGAGGGTAAAAACTGTCCCGACATGATATTAGATGGCATGCTAAGAATTGGTGCAATAGCTGCTGTTGTCCTGGTTAGGCCATGTGCGCTCAACAACGCCGACTGAACAGTCACCGGAGGCCGCATGAAAGTCTGTGCACTCGAGGAAGTGGATACCCCGATGATGTTTTCTATACTGAAAGACGGTCTACTGGAGGGCTCGGACTTGATCATAGACGCTGTGCTAAGGCTGTTAAGCTGCATCTGAAGGCTGGGGCTGAGCTGGGAGTTGAAGGCTTTTCTGTTCAGCTCAGCGGAGGACAAAAGAGGGACAGTCGGGGGCAGCATGGGACCTACCGGGTGCATGTAAGGGTACATCCCTGCTGGATGGGTGTAGGCTGGGTGAATTCCATAATGACGTCCGTAAGGATTTCCAATACTGTAAGCCCCAAAACTTTGCATCATGAGGGCTGTCTGGTCCCTGAGAATATCTGGCTGGTGCCTCTTGAAACGTTTCCTCCTCCGGAGGAAGCTGCCGTTGTCAAACATATCTTCCGATTGTGGGTCCAGGGTCCAGTAGTTGCCTTTGCCAGGGTTGCCCGGCTCCCGGGGGATTTTCACGAAACAGTCGTTCAGCGACAGGTTGTGGCGGATGGAGTTCTGCCAGGCTGGAAACTTCTCCCGGTAATACGGGAACCGGCTACTGATAAACTCGCAGATCCCGCTGAGTGTGAGTTTCTTCTGCGGGCTCTGGAGTATAGACATGGTGATGAGCGCGATGTAGGAGTAGGGTGGCTTCACCAGGCTGTTTTTTGGCTTGCTGCTTATGGAACCCGACGCGCTTTCCGTGCTGTCTGCTTTGGTCTCTCCCTCCCCGGCGCTCTCGCAGGGACTCCCGGACCTCTCCTTCACTTCTATCTCCTCCACCTCCTCCGAGCGGTCGTGCATGCCCCCCTGGCTGTCGCAGTCGCTGTCCCGCTCCATTCCCTCATCGCATTCGCCGACCACGTCGATATCCACATCCTCGGCAGTGAGCACTGTCTGACCGGACATGTCGTTGGCACTGTTGCCACCAGACAGGGTCATCACAACTTACTTTACCGAGAAACAACCAGGGATCTAGGTGCGTGGGTGCGCACGCGGCACGTAGCGGTTAGATCAGATGTCGCCGGATTCTAAATGCAGGTCAGACCGGCCTGCCAGAGAAACTTAAACTTCTGGAAATATTTATCCAGTCTACTAGGCTACGAAGCGTCTTCTCCTTTAGGTTTTTGGTGTGGGTGCGCTTCACACCACGATGTCCTTCAACCGCTATTTCATAGTAAGAGTGATTTTTGAGTGCGAAGTTTAGATGACAAGTGCTTTTAAAGCCTATGTTAAGGACTGTCTGAAAGATTACTTTTTTCAGTTTAAGATATACTATCAGTCCTGCCACGTGATTGGGTGACGTCAGACGTCCCCCTGCTAAGCCATGCAAACTGAAGTTGTTTCATGGATTTGTCAACAAAGGGACAACAGTAATGCTGCTTTCCACTTTCTGGCTGTGTTCGTCCGTCATAGACAATTTAACCGTAGCTGGGGGAAGAAAAAAAATAAAATTGGCCTGCATGATTGAAAAATCTGATGCGCATTAACTCGGGCCTGCGTTAAATCCAAATCTTAACTTTGCTTAAAACAAATTGCTTGTGTTGAAAGCTGCTGAATGAAAACGTCGACAGCTAAGTTAATTGAATCTCTTCTAGTTATTGTTGTGTATGCATTGAATATAATAATGTTATTTCATTGGGAAATAGGCTATAGGCTAGTCTATAATGTTTGCTTGCTCAGTACTCACATTACTTTACGCATAATTATTACTTCAGGCATAAGACTTTTTGGCCAAATACATACTTATTTTACTGTCTATAAGAAAAACTATTATAGGCCTACTAAAAATATAAAGTTTCACTTTCACGCTGGATTTTGCAAATTGAACCAGATAATGTATGGCAAATATTCAGTCGATTAATTCAGTGGATTTGTCAAAGGTGAGAAGGGTATTAGGCAACAACAATGGAAAATAATAAATAAAGAATTGTTAGCAGATTTTGCCAGAGGTGTTAACGACCTAATCATTGTAAGTGTTAGTATATGAATAAGTAGGACCTACGCGACCGGGTGAATGCAAAAGTTCCATTCACAACCGTGAAGATGCGCCCAAATATGTGGGCTGTTCTCATGAAAGAATGTAGAAACGAATAGAGAAGTTCCCTGCGTCTTATGAGAAAAATGTTGCCCTATGTCATTGTAGCGAGCGGATGGAGAGGATCAGGAGGATTACCATCCATGTTCTGATAATAGCGTGCGAACAGCCTGATGATGGTCGGACAAATAGCACTGTTTATCTACTCAAAAGAGGAAGGGTCCATTGCTCATGTGTTAGGTCTGCCGTTGCATGGTTTGTTTAGAAGAAATTAAAAAGGAGAATCTTCCTATCTTAACATGTTCTATGTGCACAAGCAATATAACGTCCTATTGATTCGCTCTGAAACCCACCTCCTGCCTTAATGAAAATATATTTAATTGACAACACAATCAATTATTCTTACCACCCCTCCATTAGAACTAACAAAAATGTGTAAATGACTTTACGATGGGAACGGAGTAGCAGTTAACCATGACCAGGTCTATTTCGCTCAGTTCAAAGCCCCTCGTCTGGCCTCCATTGAAAAGCTAAACAGCAATCTGTGCACATTGGCGTTGCAACTCCCTTAGACAGCACACAGCCCTAATACTTTGATTATTTGCTTATAAAACACTATTATGTGACTACATCATCTTTATTTAGGTCTTAAAATGAAACTATTATTAATACTCAATTAGGCCTATTGTTAATAATAATATACCTAATTATTATTTTAAATGTTATCATTTTTTAATATTATTACAATATTATAACCATTATATTTATAGGCTATATTTTACATTGTTATCGAGAAACCGTCCAAATTATTTTATTTATAACAATATGCTATACGTAAATCGAAAATCGACCTTTACCAATGCATAAAGGAAACGTCTTCTACAATTTGAGGATCTAATATTAGGCTACATAATTTCTGGCGTCATTAGATTCCTCATTCCCGAGCCTGTATTTTGTTATCGAGGGTTTGGGTGATATTTAATCTGAAAACAGACGCCTCGCTGCCGCGACCTCGGTCTTCTCTCTATCCTTTAATTCACCCTGTCATTCTCCCTGGCACGTGGGGCTCGTGCCTAGTGTTGCACCTCTGACGCGGCTGCTCCTTTTGTTAAATAAAAGTCGGATTAATTCGATCATATCGTTAATAATTGTGTCATAGTGAAAAGGGACAAGGCCCCCCGATTAGACATGCATTCAGCTAATCTCTTGCTCAGGCAAGCATCCGGTGACCTGTGGGATGTGTAGTCTATCAATACTGAGCTACTTAGCAGATGAAATCACAGCACACCGACTCCTTTCTATAGCCTATCTCGCTAACAATGACACTACACAACTATTTGCGTAACATGTTTCTTTCCTTTTTCACAAGGTCGTTTTTATGTTTATATCATATTGTTTGTTTTTTGGGGGGATGCTTTTCTTTTTATTTGTGCATTATTGACTAGATTTGGGCATCTCAGAAAAGGCTCCTTTTTTAAATCCGAGGTGTTGTGAAAGACAGGCAGCGTAAATGGGTTATTACGATATTACACCGAAAGGGGTTCAAACCCCTCCTCGCTGTGATCTTTCGAAGCCTCGTAAATCCGCTTTTATACCTTCGCAGTTTAATAATAAAATGTAGCCTACATTTAAGCACATGCACGGCTTATCCCGACAAAACCTTTTAGAATAATAAGCTAACTCTCTCACTATGACCCATTAGAGGACGCAGCAGCGATAGCAGATAGCAGTTGACAGACCGTAGACAGTCGCCGCGTCGTTGCGTTGCAATGTGATTACCAAGCAAGGTCAGAAACAAATACCACCCTATACGGCAAAACCGTATAGAATTTCTGCCTAATTAAATTGCTGAAATAAAAAAAGATAAGGAGGAAATTGAAAGGTGTGGCAGAGAGAGGGAGAGCGCGAGAGAATGTGTGCTCTGAAGAAAAATACATTCCTAGAATGGAAACGGGAAGGGATGTAGAAGGCTGCACTTGAAGCAAGAACGGCGCGTAATAGTTACGCACGGCTACATATTTAATTACGCACAGCCATATATTCCTGCACTGTACTTGTATAAGCCATAATGCTACATTATTTTCACTATTAATTAATAGCATACACAATTAAAACATCCTAAACATCGACTAATGTGTTATTGTCTGCAGAGGAAAAATAATCAGAAGACTCGGCGCGTTCTTGGTGAGCTGTGCATAATCGCTTTAGGGGTGACTGCAGAATCAAAGGATGCTCTCTCCTCTGTTTAAACCCTTCCCTTCCAGTAAAATGTGGAGCTGGAAGCTGCCGCAGATTAAGGGCTTTGGCTCCTGGTATTAGCCTGATGCTTGTGAGTCTGTTTGGCGTTCACCACGTTTCGTTTCAGCGTTTCAGACTGTATTTTGAGATTTAAAAAAAAATCTAAGGTTGAGATGATTGTAACCACTCTAATCAAGATGGTTTTTAATACATCGATCTGACGTGAAAATATTGGTTTTGGTCCAACGACTCGTTTGAAAATATTTCCAGTTGATGTCCCGGTTGATATAGCAGTGTATTGTCGATAAGCTTCATTTAACGATTTGTGCAACTTGACTAGGCCACTGATCTTATATTTATAAAAATGGGTCTATTTCGCTAATAACATGAGGGGCCTTTTGTCAGAGTGTGATACCACAAGGATGTAGGTGTTCAATGGGTAAACAAAAGGTGCAGGAAATAAATAAAAAAATTATAATGAGGAAGATGACAGCAAAAAATGCAAAAGTTAGAATTTCTTCAAGTGTGCAAAGAGCTGCTCCTGAAAACAGATTTTTGAAAGGCAACTGATTTAATTAATTATCGGAGAGCAGTTGGGGGCAGCAAGCGAGTAAAACGGTATGATAAATTAATGCCATTGTTAGCGGGCTTTTAATTACGGCTATTATGTTAATTATTTTACATTACTGCCGAATGATCAGCTCGTCACGTGCCATTCTCTGGAAAACTATTATTTGCATCTAGGAAAAGGAAAAAGGAAGGTGCCGCGGAAGGTGTCATGTTATAGGCTACTTGAGCGGGGGAAAAAAAGACTTTTAATTTAAACGCAATCTCAAATTAGATTTTTTACGGTAGACACCGTGATTCTCTCAAGGCTATAGGCTACCCACCAGAAGGCAGGATTTCATCCGTTCCTTTTTTGGGGGGGAATTCGCCATTTTCACCCCCTTGAAGAATCCACTCTATCAAGCTGCAACTTTCTGTCAAACAATATAATGTAGCCCATTTTTAACCGTCCCTTTTGTAGAATCATCGCAGAGCCTCGCACCGTCATAACAATGCATTAAAGTGGCCAAAACAGAGAATGTGTGTCGCGCTCTGCAGATGCGCCGGAATGATAACGACAAAATTGCTTTGGTAGGCCTATACAAAATACAAAATGACAGGATGATACTGTTAAAAGCCAAGAGGAAACAACATGGACAATCTGTAATATCACGGCCTGTAAACTGGTCTATGGCTGATTTATCGAATGGACACCTGAGTTAGAACACCTTAAATGTAGAACTGGCAGCACTGATGATGGATACGAAAGGCATTTGCTATGGACAAATGATCAATTGATCATGATAATATCACACATAACAATATGATTCTAGGCCTTCACTTTCGATGCATGAATTTGCTTCATATTGCTCTTCTTCCATACCTTTTGATAGAATAATGTCCTCCCGGTCCCTAAAATAACCATTTTAAGTTGCATCATATTTTCAGTTATTTATTGAATATTGTCTGAAATGTAAGTTAATTTCACTCAATTTGTGTGCATTGAAATAGTACATTTGAGTGTCGTTTTTCGTTTTATCCTCAACATTTGACAAATCCATTGATGGATTTTTGTAACGAAATATACACTGAGCGTACAAAACATTAGGAGCACCTTCCTAATATTGAGTTGCACCCCCTTATGCCCTCAGAACAGCCTCAATTCGTCGGTGCGTGGACTCTACAAGATATCGAAAGCGTTCCCCAGGGATAATGCCCCGTCTTGACTCCAATCCTTCCCACAGTTGTGTCATGTTGTCTGGATATCCTGTTGGGTGGTGGACCATTCTTGATTCACACGGGAAACTATTGAGCGTGAAAAACCCAGCAGCGTTGAAGTTCTTGACACAAACCATACCACTTTCAAAGGCACTTAAATCTTTTGTCTTGCCCATTCACCCTCTGAATGGCACACACACACACACACACACACACACACACACACACACACACACACACACACACACACACACACACACACACACACACACACACACACACAATCCATGTCTCAATTGTCTCAAGGCATAAAATCCTATATGTTGTCTCCTCCCCTTCATCTACACTGACTGAAGTGGATTTAACAGGTGACATTGATAAGGGATCATAGCTTTCACCTGGATTCACCTGGTCAGCCTGTCATTGAAATCAGGTGTTCCTAATGTTTTGTACACTCAGTGTACTCAGGGTTATTGTTATGCATTTTTGACCCAGCAGTTGGTTATTTTTGACTTCATTGCTGGGTAATCATTATTTTATTTTTATTTACCCAGCAGTGGGTAATTTCTTACTCTCTTGCTGGGTTATATTTTTCTACCTTCTTTCTATTACATAACCTGATAATTTGTAAAAGTACAAATACTTCTAGCAATAACAATGTTGCAACATTACAGTCTATGAATTTCTTAAAATGACACATTTTTACATTTTAGTCATTTAGCAGACGCTCTTATCCAGAGCGACTTACAGTAGTGAATGCATACATTTCATTTCATGCATTTTTTTTATTCATTTTTTTGTACTGGCCCCCCGTGGGAATCGAACCCACAACCCTGGCGTTGCACAAACCATGCTGGCGTTGCAAACACCATGCTCTACCAACTGAGCCACAGGGAAATCCGTATGGCCAATCTAGACTAATTGGAGATAAAACACAAAAATGTACATTTTCACTTATACATTTCCACAAATAATGAACACATAAATAAACAAAACCTTTAGAAGCACAATTCATAATTTAAAATCACAGTATCCCTGCCAATTAAAGCTGAGGAATGGGGCTGAAGAAAAGTAAACACTTTAATTTATGTAAAACAACAAAGAAACATAATGTCTTCCGCTCCAGAGCCTGCCCATTCATGATCGTGAATGCCAGGGAGTAGTAGCGATTGTTCCCGGGAGTCAGAATGAAGGTTTGGGGTTAGAGGTCTTCATGGGTATACCCAAACCTGAATACCCGAAAACCGATCTGGGACCCGAGCAGGTCTGGGTCCAAAATTAAAACCTGTCCCTCAGGGGTGGGTCGGGTCCTGTTTGATTGTCATGGGGTCATGGGTCTATTTAACTACAGCTGATAAACCAGAGTAGACCCAAATGGACCCGACCACGGCTCTAGCCTATATCATATTTATTTTACACTAATAAGGTGAATTTATTCACTTATAGAAGGCCTAGCCAACACATAAAGACCTAGTCTTTAACCAGAAGAGCAACTTGGCTCATAAAGATAATTATTTGGTCACTCGGTTCCCATCGGGTCTGGTCTAGACCCGGAACTATTAGGGTACAGGTCGGGTCTAGGTCGGGTTGTCCTCGGGTCCATTTGGGTTTGGGTCTGATTGTTCTCGGGTCCGTTTGGGTCCAGGTCCCCCTTTAAAAAATATATCAGGTCTGTTCTGGTCCTGATCTGATTGTCCTCGGGTCCGTTCTGGTCCAGGTACAAATTTCTGGACCTGAGCAAACCTCTAGTTCTGGTCTCTAATTCTTCTGGTCACCTGGTGGAGATATTCAGCCATGTTGGTTTCAAACCAGCGATCAGAGAATATGATTACAACATGTTGAACAATAATCAAGACACACATAACACTGTCGCGTAAGCCTGCGCGCGCGCGCACACACACACACACACACACACACACACACACACACACACACACACACAAATTGTGGCCTTTCCTATTTCCCAGGGCCTCTTTTCCCAGTTGCATTGTAACTTAAGCATTATGATAATGAGTTGGATAATCGTACCAGGTGCATCGTTATTTACAAGCCAACTTTGTTTCCCAAACAAGCAAGTAGAGTGAACATTCGCTAGGTGCGTCGTTATACCATGTGTCGATATTTATAGGATCAAAAGAAAAGCAGCACTACTCTCAGATCAGCTGTCTCCATTCAAATCTTACCTTAACATTATAATTATTCCACAATAAGCCTACTGTCGACGGATCAGCTCCTAAAGAGATATTAGGCCTACCACATATGGCTACAAATAGGCTATTGAGGCTGATTATTATGCGTACCCAATAATAACGCACTAAATCACAGATTGGGCACATCATTGCGCACATTTTATCAGACATCATGAAACACATTGAGGCAAAAATGACAGACAGTAGCCTAGTTACACAATGCAACTCAATTGATTGAACATGAAATTGACTTGAATATGATTGAAATAGCCTATACATGCCCATGTAGGCCATTTCGGTTTTCATTTGAAGCATACTTTTACCCTTCACTTGTTTGTAACAGTTGCAAATACTTTGGCAACTTTGTATTTGTAGGCAACTTCGTTCTGAAATGATCGGCAGTCACAATCAGACAGATAGAATCAAGATGTTTAGGCTATGTTTAGCTGAGAGATCATCTATGAATGAAGGCAAAAAAGCATGTACTGAGGTTCTGCACTTTGGCTGCTCTAGGAGTGGTCTGGATCACTCATAGATGTGCAAAGGTTTTTAAGAGCCATCCATGCACGTTACTAACGAAAACTCTGGGAAACACCTCGGCTACTAAAGATGCATCAAAAGAAAATTCGGTAACACTTTACTTGACATTCAGCGTCTGTTGTGACATATATTGCATTACTTTATGGCTTGTTATGACAGCTACATAAGAGCGTAAAATACCACACAACCTACCAGGTAGTTATTTTATAGCTGGTTATGACACCTACATAAGAGCGCCAAAACCAAAAACATTCCATTACACCATAGTCTAAAGGTGTCAACAGTATGTTTATGTTATATATACAGTACCAGTCAAAGTTTGGACACACCTATTCATTCCAGGGTTTTTCTTTATTTGTACTATTTTCGACATTGCAGAATAATAGTGAAGACATCAAAACTACGAAATGACACATCGAATCATGTAATAACCAGAAAAAGTGTTAAACCAATCAAAATATATTTTAGATTCTTCAAAGTAGCCACCCTTTGCCTTGATGACAGCTTTGCACATTCTTGGCATTCTCTCAACCAGCTTCATGAGATAGTCACCTGGAATGCATTTAAATTAACAGGTGTGCCTTGTTAAAAGTTAATTTGTGGAATTTATTTCATTCTTAATGTGTTTAAGCCAATCAGTTGTGTTGTGACAAGGTAAGGTTGGTATACAGAAGATAGCCCTATTTGGTAAAAGACCAATGTGTTATTTCATCGTTTTGATGTCTTAACTATTCTATGTAAAAAATAGTAAAAATAAAGGAAACCCTGGAATGAGTAGGTGTGTCCAAACTTTTGACTGGTACTGTATATATACAGTGCATTTGGAAAGTATTCAGACCCCTTTGACAGAGCAAAAAGTAAAACATTTTTTTTTTTTGCAAATGTATAAAAAATAAAAAACTGAAATAGTATATTTACATAAGTATTCAGACCCTTTACTCAGTACTTTGTTGAAGCACCTTTGGGCAGCGAATTCAGCCTCAAGTCTTCTTGGGTATGACGCTACAAGATTGGCAGACTTATGTTTGGGGAGTTTCTCCCATTCTTCTCTGCAGATCCTCTCAACCTCGGTTACGTTGGATGGGGAGGGTCACTAAACAGCTATTTTCAGGTCTCTCCAGAGATGTTAGATCGGGTTCAAGTCCTTGCTCTGGCTGGTCCACTCAAGGACATTCAGAGACTTGTCCCGAAGCCACTCCTGCTTTGTCTTGGCTGTGTGCTTAGGGTCATTGACCTGTTGAAAGGTGAACCTTTGCCCCAGTCTGAGGTGCTGAGCGTTCTGGGGCAGGTTTTCATCAAGGATCTTTCTGTACTTTGCTACATTCATCTTTCCCTCTTTACTGACTAGTCTCCCAGTCCCTGCCTCTGAAAATCATCCCACAGCATGATGCTGCCACCACCATGCTTCACCGTAGGGGGATGGTGCAAGGTTTCCTCCAGACGTGACGCTTGGCATTCAGGCGAAAGAGTTCAATCTTGGTTACATGGCAAACTCCAAGCGGGCATGCCTTTTACTGAGGAGTAGCTTCTGTCTGGCCACTCTACCATAAAGGCCTAATGGAGTTCTGCAGAGATGCTTGTACTTCTGGAAGATTCTTGCATCTCCACAGAGGTACTCTGGACCTCTGTCAGAGTGTCACACCCTGACCATAGAGAGCCTTTTATTCTCTATGTTGGTTAGGTTGGGGTGTGACTAGGGTGGGTAATCTAGGTTGTTTTATTTCTATGTTGGCCTGGTATAGTTCCCAATCAGAGGCAGCCGTTTATCGTTATCTCTGATTGGGGATCATATTTAGGCAGCCATTTCCCCACTGTGTTTTGTGGGATCTTGTTTTGTTTATGTGTAGTTGCCTGTGAGCACTCCAGAAAGTCATGTTTCGTTTGTTCTTTATTGTTTGGTTTGTGCTGAAGTTTCACTTTTTAATAAAGATGTGGAACGCTACGTACGGTGTGCCTTGGTCCAGTTCTTACGACGATTGTGACAGAAGATCCCACCACAACAGGACCAAGCAGCGTGCCCAGGAGGAGAAGGTATCCTGAGCTTGGGAGGAGATCAAGGAGGAGAAGATATCCTGGACATGGGAGGAAATCATGGAGGGACACGAAAGTCTTCCTTGGAAGCAGACGCAAGGAGATAAGGGAGGACAGTGTCGATGCCAGGGTTCGCGGCCACAAGGAAAGCCCAAAGGACAGCCCAATTTCTTTTGGGGGGGGCACACGGGGTGGTCGGCGGAGCCGAGGAGCGAACCAGAGCCAATCTGGGAGAAGAGGGAGAAATTGGAGGAGAGTGAACGGAGAGAGTCAGAGACCATCAGTGAGTTGATGGAGAAATTGGAGGAGAGAGAAATGAGAGAGTTGTTGTGTTGGTGTATGATGCACGACATTCGCCCTAAGGAGCGTGTTATCTGTTTGATGCTACCTGAGTCAGCTCTCCATACTCGTCCTGAGCAGCGTGCTAGTACGTCCTGTACGTCCTGTGCCAGCTCCCTGCACTCGCCGTGCGAAATGTGTCATCGTTCCGGTACAATTTGTGCCAGCTCTACGCACCAAGTCTCCAGTGCGCCTCCACAGCCCAGTACGTCCTGTGCCAGCTCCTCGCACTCGCCCTGATGAGCGTGTCACCAGTCCGGTGCAACCTGTGCCGGTCCCACGCATCAGGCCTCCAGTGTGCCTCCCCAGTCCGGCATGTCCTGTGCAACGGTCCCCAGTCCGGAACCTCCTACGACGGTCCACAGTCCGGAACCTCCTACGACGGTCCACAGTCCGGAACCTCCTACGACGGTCCACAGTCCGGAACTTCCTACGACGGTCCACAGTCCAGAACCTCCTACGACGGTCCACAGTCCAGAACCTCCTGCGACGGTCCACAGTCCAGAACCTCCTGCGACGGTCCACAGTCCAGAACCTCCTGCGACGGTCCACAGTCCAGAACATCCTACGACGGTCCACAGTCCAGAACATCCTACGACGGTCCACAGTCCGGAACCTCCTACGACGGTCCACAGTCCGGAACCTCCTGCGACGGTCCACAGTCCGGAACCTCCTACGACGGTCCACAGTCCAGAACCTCCTGCGACGGTCCACAGTCCGGAACCTCCTACGACGGTTCACAGTCCGGAACCTCCTACAACGGTCCACAGTCCGGGACATCCTACGACGGTCCACAGTCCAGGACCTCCTACGACGGTCCACAGTCCGGAACCTCCTACGACGGTCCACAGTCCAGAATCTCCTACGACGGTCCACAGGCCGGAGCCCTCCTTTGCGCCGGTGCCCAGTCCAGGCATGGCGTCCAGTCCCGCTCCATGGCAGGAGCCTTCCTCTGCGCCTAAGTCCAGCCCAGGCATGGCGTCCAACCCAGCTCCATGGCCGTAGCCCTCTTCTGCGCCGGTGCCCAGTCCAATCACAACGTTCAGCCCGGCGCCATGGCCAGATCCGAGGTCTGGGCTGGGGTTACGACCTGCACCGGAACCGCCACCAATGCTAGAAGCCCACCCGGACCCTCCCCTATTGAGTCAGGTTTTGCGGCCAGAGTCCGCACCTTTGGGAGGGGGGGGGGGGGGGGGGGGGGGTACTGTCATGCCCTGACCATAGAGAGCCTTTTATTCTCTATGTTGGTTAGGTCAGGGTGTGATTAGGGTGGGTAATCTAGGTTGTTTATTTCTATGTTGGCCTGATATGGTTCCTAATCAGAGGCAGCCGTTTATCTTTGTCTCTGATTGGGGACCATATTTAGGCAGCCATTTCCCCACTGTGTTTTGTGGGATCTTGTTTTGTTTATGTGTAGTTGCCTGTGAGCACTCCAGAATGTCACGTTTTGTTTGTTCTTTATTGTTTTGTTTGTGCTGAAGTTTCACTTTTTAATAAAGATGTGGAACGCTACGTACGCTGCGCCTTGGTCCAGTTCTTACGACGATCGTGACACAGAGTGACAATTGGGTTCTTGGTCAACTCCCTGACCAAGGCCCTTCTCCCCTGATTGCTCAGTTTGGTCTGGCAGAGTGCATTATGCTCTAGGAAGAGTCTTGGTGGTTCCAAACTTTTTCAATTTAAGAATGATGGAGGCCACTGTATTCTTGGGGACCTTCAATGCTTCAGAAATGTTTTGGTACCCTTCCCCAGATCTGTGCCTCGACACAATCCTGTCTCGGAGCTCTATGGACAATTCCTCCGACTTCAGGCTTGGTTTTTGCTCTGACATGCACTGTCAACTGTGGGACCTTATTTAGACAGGTGTGTGCCTTTCCAAATCATGTCCAATCAATTGAATTTATCACAGGTGGACTCCAATCAAGTTGTAGAAACATCTCAAGGATGATCAATGGAAACAGGATACACCTGAGCTCATTTTTCGAGTCTGATAGCAACGGTTCTGAATACTTATGTAAATAAGGTATTTCTGTTTTTTATTTTTAATAAATTTGGAAACATTTCTAAAAAGCTGTTTTCACTTTGTCATTATGGGGTACTGTGTGTAGATTGATGAGGACCATTTTTTATTTAATCCATTTTAGGATAAGACTGTAACGTAACAAAATGTGGAAAAAGTGAAGGGGTCTGAATACTTTCTGAATGCATTGTATATATTTAATTGACCTTAATAAATGATCAGTGTAGTTGCGCACACATTAATGTCAGACATGTACCTACTCCGATGCTCTGTTGCTGATGACTGGGATGAATGCAGGAGCAGATTTCAGGACCTGGACAAGACACCCTATTTTTGACAGATGACTGATAGGCCTATCACGTACATGCCGACATATCTGTCTTATATGATTATGACATTGATAATGCTTCTTGACAGTGTCTTAAAATGTATTTTCTTAGTCCAAGTAAAGTGAAAGAGGATGGTAATAATGCGTCATGACAGTGTCGTAAAGTGTATTTTCTACAAGTTATTTAAAATATGATGAAAAACATGACTGTAAAGAATTCATTACAACATCAAAGGACTTAAGAAACAAACTTTTAGACAATAGGAAACTTCTTGGCAGGGACAAAACTAATTTGTAACGGTTGTCGTCAGGAATAGAGGACCAAAACGCAGCAGGAATGTGGATGCTCATCTTGTTATTTATTTTTAAATAAAGAGAACACCAAAATAACAAAATGAAGAACGCACGAACAACAAAACAGTCTTGTCAAGCTCACACAGGCAAAACAAGAAACAATCTCCCACAACACTACACCAAACAATTACCCATATATAGGACTCTCAATCAGAGGCAACGAGAAAGCACCTGCCTCCAATTGAGAGTCCAACCCCCCATTAACCTACACATAGAAATACCACAAACCAGAAAAAACATAGAAATATAAACCAAAACCTAAACCAAAACCCGGAAATAATAAAACAAAATACCCTCTGCCACATCCTGACCAAACTACAATAACAAATAACCCTTATACTGGTCAGGACGTGACAGTACCCCCCCCCCCCCCCATAAAGGTGCAGACCCCGGACGCACCTCATAAATAAACGGCACTTGTGCTACACCCCCCGCCCCAACCCACCTATACAGGAGGTGGTTCTGGCTCCGGCCTACTGTCCTGCAGAATGCAGACAGACTTGCTCAGTTTCGGGCCGTAGGCAGACTCCCATCGTTCCGGATCGTAGGCAGACCTCTTCCGTTCCACACTGTAGGCAGACTAATTTGATACACAGTTAATCATATTAAGTTCCGGATCGTCAACAGACTTACTCAGTTCCGGGTTGCTGATAGACTCCCTTGGTTCCGGGTCATAGGCAGACTCACCCGGTTCTGGGTCGCAGGCAGACTCCCTCGGTTCCGGGTCGCAGGCAGACTCCCTCGGTTCTGGGTCGCAGGCAGACTCCCTCGGTTCCGGGTCGCAGGCAGACTCCCTCGGTTCCGGGTCGCAGGCAGACTCCCTCGGTTCCGGGTCGCAGGCAGACTCCCTTGGTTCCGGGTCGCAGGCAGTCTCTCTCGGTTCCGGACTAGACACTGTTGCCGGATACTCTGGACTGCACACTGGTGCCGGATACTCTGGACTGCACACTGGTGCCGGCTCCTCTGGACTGCACACTGTTGCCGGCTCCTCTGGACTGCACACTGTTGCCGGCTCCTCTGGACTGCACACTGTTGCCGGCTCCTCTGGACTGCACACTGTTGCCGGCTCCTCTGGACTGCACACTGTTGCCGGCTCCTCTGGACTGCACACTGTTGCCGGCTCCTCTGGACTGCACACTGTTGCCGGCTCCTCTGGACTGCACACTGTTGCCGGCTCCTCTGGACTGCACACTGTTGCCGGCTCCTCTGGACTGCACACTGTTGCCGGCTCCTCTGGACTGCACACTTGCCGGATACTCTGGACTGCACACTTGCCGGATACTCTGGACTGCACACTTGCCGGATACTCTGGACTGCACACTTGCCGGATACTCTGGACTGCTCACTATTGCTGAACTCTCGAGGCTGGGCTGACGCACTGGAAGCCTGATGCGTGGTACTGGTACTGGATGTGCCAGTCTGGGGACACGCACCTCAGGGCTAGTGCGGAGAGCGGGAACAGGCCGAGTCGGACTGGGTTGACGCACTGGAAGCCTGATGCATGGTGCTGGTACTGGAGGTATCAGCCTGGGAACACGCACCTCAGGGCTAGTGCGGGGAGCGGGAACAGGCCGAGTCGGACTGGGTTGACGCACTGGAAGCCTGATGCGTGGTGCTGGTACTGGAGGTATCAGCCTGGGAACACGCACCTCAGGGCTAGTGCGGGGAGCGGGAACAGGACGAGTTGGACTGAGCTGACGCACTGGACCGTAGAGGCGTACTGGTGGTCTCGAGCGCAGGACTGGCATCGCTCTTACTGGCTGGATGCCCACTTCCCCCTGGCAAATGCTGGGCGCTGGTACTGCGCGTACTGACCTAAAAATACTTGGCCTCGCCACAGTACTCATTACCCCGAAGCACGGGACCTGTCCAGTCACTGGTTGCCCAAAAAAGGTACGTGGATTTGGCCTGGGGCTCACTCCTCGCCCAGCCAAACTACCCGTGTGCCCCCCCCCCCAAAAAAAAATCTTGGGGCTGCCTCTCGGGTTCCCTTAAATCCTCCACAGCCCTGGAAATGCCTCTCCTCAACTCTGCCCATGTCTCCTTTTCCCGACAGTCCATATCATATTCCCATCGCTACCCTTCTCCGCTGCTTGGTCCTATTGTGGTGGGAGATTCTGTACCGGTTGTCGTCGGGAATAGAGGACCAAAACGCAGCAGGAATGTGGATGCTCATCTTGTTATTTATTTTGAAATAAAGAGAACACCAAAATAACAAAATGAAGAACGCACAAACAACAAAACAGTCTTGTCAGGCTCACACAGGCAAAACAAGAAACAATCTCCCACAACACTACACCAAACAATTACCCATATATAGGACTCTCAATCAGAGGCAACGAGAAAGCACCTGCTTCCAATTGAGAGTCCAACCCCCCATTAACCTACACATAGAAATACCACAAACCAGAAAGAACATAGAAATACAAAACATAGAACATAAACCAAAACCCGGAAATAATAAAACAAAATACCCTCTGCCACGTCCTGACCAAACTACAATAACAAATAACCCTTATACTGGTCAGGACGTGACATAATTTGAATAAATGTGGGTTTTGACACTTACGTAGGTGTCATAACCAGCCATGAAATAACGCAATATATGTCACAACAGTTGTAAATATATGGGTCATGACAATGTTATGATCATATTGTGAGAAGTTATGTCAGCTGTTATGACATATTATGACATGGTTATGAATATGTCATAACGTGTTATGTCAAGTAAAGTGTTGCCGAAGATTCTAATGACATTCTTAACGCTACGAAGGCTCTGTGAAAGGGGGCCCTGAACATGCGATGGTCCTATAGGATCATATTCTCAAATTGTCTTGAACATTTTAAGAAAACTTTCCATAAAAAACACTAGAAAACTTTGGTAACATTCAGAGAACGTCTAAGAATGTTATTTTAAAACATATACATTCCGTTCTCATCAACAAAACTTTCTCTATCCTCTATCTTGTTCAGGTGTGTTGGCCGTGTCCACTAATTGACCACACCTGATCTTAATGAGTACTTGTTTCCTTTGAAATGGGGTCTGTTTGAATAGACTTAAATGAACAGCTTTGCATGTGTAAAAACAAAACATGGCAAGCTAGCTTCATCTTGGTGGCTTAGTGGATTAATTCCATCAAAAGATTATAGGGTCGAATCTCACTGATGACATGTCACAATAAAAAAACAAAAGTGTTTGCATGAGTAATGCCTAAGGAAATGAATTTCCATGTGTCCTACCTGTGCTTGGAGTTTAAAAAAAGTTAACCCCAAATAAGCTAGCAGCGTTAATAAAACTTTTTATTGAAACAGTGAGGGAAATTTAAGGAAGTTATTAAAAAACACCTCAAAATAAAACCCTCATTCCCGTTCTCATAGCATTAATAAAACCTCACAGGAAAATTTTAAAGGAGCCAGAGTAAAACGTTCTCAGAACCTCACTGTAGGGGGGTTTGAACAGACCCACTGCTGTCGGAGATCACACATACTGACTCACGGGTCACTTATCAGTTTGCAAACAATCTCTTTTTTGCTTTCTTGAGTAAGGCAGCTCCAAAATGCAGGTGTTTCAGCCTAGCTCAGTGCTTTCTGTGGTGGAGGGTCAGCGAGCAGAAAATACAGAGCGTAGGGGTTGGTAATCTGTAGTTGCGCCGTGAATGGCTCAGTGTTCTGTCACTCATGAGGACACTACGTTACTGCAAAATCTACAGGGAGAGCTAGAAAGTTCAACCCCCCTTGAGTGCTGCCTTAGATTTACATTAGAAGTGCCCATCCATGAAGGCTGGTATATGGTGGGTGGGTTGTGGTTCAAGTCTGGGTTTAAGGGTCTCTTTTCCAAGCTTAATAGGATAAACATTCACACGCAATACCATGGGCCAGAAAAGGTTGAATACATTGGGCATGCTGTCAATCCAGCATGACTTCTGCCGCGTTCAAAACAACTGAAACTCGGAACTGGGAAATCTCAGACTTCAGTGAGACAGCTGGGAACTCTGAAAATAATTGAGCTCCGACTGGGAAAATACATTTTGAACGGTCATCCAACTCGAAGTCGGGTACTCGGGCCTCTTTCTAGAGCTCCGACTTGAAGATCACTGACGTCATGATTCGACCGTGTTTTTTTTTTCCAGAGTTCCCAGTTGTCTTGAAAGCACCATAAATCGAGAAAAAGCCAGACTTTGATGACAAAGTTTGATGACAAAATGTGCCCACAAGAAGGACAGCCGCGCCACCTTCCTGTTCAAGTGGGGGCAGAGATCACATTTTTTGCAAAACATTTTTAATTCAATTAATATATATTTATCAACCCCAAACATTTTTTGGTGGGGCTTGCCTGTTTTGCATGTTATTTTGGCATTAATACGTGTCACATATCAGTTTGCGAACAATGTAAAAAATATATATATAATTGAGTTAATAAAGCCGCATACAAACAGGCAGCTCCAAAATGTAGGTGTTTCAGCCTAGCTTAGTGCTTTCTGTAGTGGTTGGGCAGGCCAGCAGAAAATAGGAGCATTGTACCGTGATTGGCTCAGTATTCTGTCACTCATGGGGACACTACGTCACCCACCATTAGCAAGGGTAGACATCAAGAATGTGAGCCCTTTGGGTGCTGCCATAGAGTTACATTAGAAGTTCCCTTTCAAGAAGCCTCAAGGTCATTGGCCACAGATAAAATGACATCAAATCACGTTATATCTACACTAGCTTTGATTGGACTGATGTCAACATCATACTTTCACAATCTTAGCTAGCAGTCATCATCATAAACCAAGTAAACAATCTACTGGCAAATCCTTTTTAATCCTTGTCATATGAAGAGAAATTATGAAGAGAAATTATAGATAAAATGTATCGGTGCTCATCGGCCATAAACATTACACAACAAGGAAATCGTGACAGTGGCTAACCGCAAGCATTGCAACTGGGAAGTCAGACTGGGAAAATACGCTTTGAATGGTCATCCAACTCGGAATTGTAAATCTTTTGCTTTGATTACATACTTTGCCAACGAAGGCCCGCTGCTCAAAACAAGGTGAGTCCAAAAATGATGCAATATGCCAGAGAGATATGGTCAGCAATATCAGCTATGTTTTTTAATAAGGCAGTAAACAAGGCTGAATGAACTGTTTCACTGCCAGACAAGGCTCTGCTGATAGCCAGGTGTAGCGGTGGTAAGGATTCACTCCATTGTGCTGGAAAGAAAGCTCTGCTTTTGGGACAGCTTTATGTAGGCCCTAACAGTTTCTGGGCACCACTTGTCACCGTTATAGTGCAATTAATGTATTGTTTAGTGTTGTGTTGTGTAGTGGCTTTGCTGGCATGCATCAATTTTTTTATATTTTTTTGCCCCACCAAGATTTACATGCTAAAATTGCCACTGCCAGAGAGATATGTATACTGTAGCTAAGAAAGTAATACTATGTGTATGTTGTGTAGTAAGCAGTTAGTAGCCCATGTGCCTCACCCTAATAATTTTGTCCCTTTCCCCCTCATAACTTAGCCAACCGTTCTTTTTTTTGTTGTTGCCCTTTTTCTCCCCAACTTCATGGTATCCAATTGGTTGTTACAGTCTTATCTCATCGCTGCAACTCCCGTACGGCCTCGGGAGAGGCGAAGGTCGAGAGCCGTGCGTCCTCCGAAACACAACCCAACCAAGCCGCACTGCCTCTTGACACAATGCCCAGTAACCCGGAAGCCAGCCGCACCAATGTGTGCGGAGGAAACACCGTGCACCTGGCGACTGTGACAGCATGCACTGCGCCCGGTCCGCCACAGGAGTCGCTAGTGCGCGATGGGACAAGGACATCCCTGCCGGCTAAACCCTCCCCTAACCCGGACGACGGTGGGCCAGTTGTGCGCCGCCCCATGGGTCTCCGGGTCGCGGCCGGCTGCGACAGAGCCTGGACTCGAACCCAGAATCTCTAGTGGCACAGCTAGCACTGTGATGCAGTGCCTTAGACTACTGCACCACTCGGGAGCCCACTTAGCCTACTGTTCTGACTTGGTGTTGCACATGTAGCCTATAGCCTGTTTTAGAGAAATGTCATTGAGTATTGTAAGGGCTTTCATTGTCTGCTTATATGTCCCTTTTATTTATCCTATGGTTCTGACTTAGTGTACAGGGGGAATACTGTAAGAACGGTCCATGTTCTGAATTATGTCGCTGTAAGTTTTCAAAAATGCTGAACAAATAGATATATTGACTACGTCGGTCTTAGCTCGCTCATTAATATCTTGAAAGAAGTTACGGATTGCCTCTTATCCGCTCATCGTTCACTTATGCCATAGTTTGTACATCTCAACTGTCAGTAGAAACCACATTTGTTTAAGCAAGTCAGCCATATCAGTTATGTTTTTTTAATGGCAGTAAATGAGGCTGAATGAACTGTTTCGCTGCCAGACAAGGCTCCGCTGATAGCCAGGTGTAGCGGTGGTAAGGATTCACTCCATGGTGCTGAAAATAAAGTTCTGCTGTTGGGACAGCTTTATGAAGGCCCTAACAATTTGTGGGCACAGTTTGTCACCTTTATAGTGCAATTAATGTATTGTTTAGTGTTGTGGCTTTGCTGGCATTCATGTAAAAAAAGAATGTTGAGTTTGCCCCACCAAGATTTACATGCTGAAATCGCCACTGCCTCTATGAAGAATTACTGTACTGTAAATTTACACTTACATTTGTATGTAATATATATGTAATATATATATTATCATGGTCCTGGTCTTGGCCATGGTGGAAAGTTTGGAATCTGATTGATTGATTGCTTCTGTGGACAGGTGTCTTTTATACAGGTAACAAACTGAGATTAGGAGCACTCCCTTTAAGAGTGTGCTCCTAATCTCAGCTCGTTATCTGTATAAAATACACCTGGGAGCCAGAAATCTTTCTGATTGAGAGGGGGTCAAATACTTATTTCCCTCATTAAAATGCAAATCAATTTATAACATTTTTGACATGCATTTTTCTGGATTTTTGTTGTTGTTATTCTGTCTCTCACTGTTCAAATAAACCTACCATTAAAATGATAGACTGATCATTTCTTTGTCAGTGGCAAACGTACAAAATCAGCAGGGGATCAAATACTTTTTTCCCTCACTGTAGCTAGCTAGCTACCTAATGTAACAGTGTCTGCGTCCAGACTGAGACTAGCTAGCTAACTCATAGAAACAATTAGGCTAAAAACAATACAGTAACTGAAGCCTATGCATGACATATTTCAGTGAAATCTGTCTTGATATTTCAAGTGAGGTTGTTCATTCATTGGTAGGCATATTTTGAGAAAAACAGTAGGCCTATGATAAACCATGCAATTCACACATTATATCCATTATAAATAACTTTGCATCGACATTAGGCTATTCTATTACAGTTAGGTCCATCTTGTATCTAAATAATGTGTTCAACCCCCCAAAAAATAGCTTAAATTATTATTGAAATCTTGTTGTTTTGTTTCATAACGCATTAGCTTTTGTTTTTGTCTTCACATTTCCAAGATAGCTACTTAAGCAATAAGGCCGAGGGGGTGTGCTATATGGCCAATGTACCACGGCTAAGGGCTTTTCTTATGCACGACGCAACGCGGAGTGCCTGGACACAGCCCTTAGCCGTGGTATATTGGCCATATATCACAAACCCCCGAGGTGCCTTATTGCTATTATAAACTGGTTACCAACATAATTAGAGCAGTTAAAATACATGTTCTGTCATACCCACGGTACACGGTCTGATATACCACGGCAGTCAGCCAATCATCATTCAGGTCTCAAACAACCCAGTTTATAATAGAATACAACCAACGGAATGTGCTCTGTGTGGGTGCCCACGGAGTTCCCCATTGACACCTCCTGCTAAATGTGAGCTGGATTAACATGCCAATGTGTCTTATTAAGTATGTGCAATGCGCACCCGGTTTCTAGGTTTTATTGCCATTTAGATGAGGGCTGAAGTTGCACATTAGCACGACCAGAACGTGTTATTTGAGTACCATGGTTTAGGTTGTAAACACCACAAATGACCTGTGTAAGCCTAATAGGCTACGCAATACGATTAATCACATCTCGCACCACCTTGGATAGGAGCGCAGCTACCTAGAACCGATCTGTCGATGGATATTGTAACTCAAAAACACGACATTGAAATCAAAGTTTTCAACAGACAATTATTTGCATAAAAATGAAAGACAGCCAGCCATGTATCTAATGTTGAATTGCAGGCATGCCGTTTTGGACAGTATGATCTTTTGGGGAAAACCATGAATTGAAAATGACCAATAATATTTCCCATGCAACATAAATAATGACCAAATACTACATCCTCTTGGCAACGAATAGCCTAATTGTTAAACTTGTCCAAAAAATGATATAAAAAAAGGTCAAAATAATAATTAAATCATGGAAATAAAATACAAGTTGGCCATGGTCACACATTTTTAGGTTTATGTGGAAGTTTGGTAGTTATTGGATTAGTGGTGTCGTTTTGATAGAATATTTTTGGCTATCCCATTGCAGTGACTAGGGCTATACTAATCTGATTACATTTATACATGGGGTGATTGCAACATGAGAAATGGAATCTACCAACACAAATCCATAACCCCACTTGGATATTTATATCGAAGATAGGCTACCCTATTGCATGCTGTCTGTGCTCATTTTAATGCTTGCATTTGAGACAATGTCTCTATAATCACTATTAGGCCACCAAAGATAAAACAACAATTACCTGTAATTTATGTCAAAGCGATACTTTGGGATTTTGACAATGAAGCCCTTTATCTACTTCCCCAGAGTCAGATGGATGAACTCGTGGATACTATGTTTATGTCTCTATGTCCAGAATGAACGAAGTTATAGGTAGTTTTGAGAGCCAATGCTAACTAGCGTTAGCGCAATGACTGGAAGTCTATGGCTATCTACTAGCATTAGCTCTTGAAACTACCTCTAACTTCCTTCATACTGGACACAGAGACATAGACATGGTATCCACAAGTTAATCTGACTCTGGGGAAGTGGATAGAGGTTCCCATTACCAAAATCCCAAAGTATCAGTTTAAAGGAAACTGTCATTCTTTAGCATGAATGTAGCATATTCATCATTGTACGTTTACTGACCCTTGAACTCAATCTCCTCTTGTCTATTGATGCACCTATATGCCATATTTTCCCGGATTCTCCTGGCTCCAAAACCAGTTAATAATGACTGTAGAGGCCCAAAATTGTCAAATTAGATAAAATATTATTGTAAAGTCAGCAGTGCGATTTCAGCATGTAAATCTTGGTGGGGCAAAAAAATAAAATAAGTGGGATGTATGCCAGCAAAGCCACTACACAACACTAAACAATACATTAATTGCACTATAATGGTGACAAACGGTGCCCACAAACGACCTACATAAAGCTGTCCCAACAGCAGTCCCAACATCTTACCACTGCTACACCTGGCTGTCAGCAGAGCCTTGTCTGGCAGCAAAACAGTTCATTCAGCCTAATTTACTGCCTTTAAAAAACATAGCTGATATGGCTGACTTGCTTAAACAAATGTGGTTTCTAATTGAGATGTACAAACTATGGCATAAGGGTATGACAAGCGGATAAGAGGCAATCCATAATTTCGATTAAGACTTTAATGAGTGAGCTAAGACGGACGTAGTCAATATTTGTATTTATAATATAATATTTGTTCAGCACTTTTGAAATGAACAGAGACAAAAAAATAATTAAAAAAAATAAAACAGAGACAGAATTCAGAACATGGGCCATTCTTACAGTGTTCTCCCTGTACACAAAGTCAGAACTGTAGGATAAATAAAGGGGGCATATAAGTAAACAATGAAAGCTCTTACATTACTCGATGACATTTCTCTAAACAGGTTATAGGCTACAGTAGAACAGTCAGAACAGTAGGCGAAATTAAGAGAAGTAAATAGACCAAATTATTAGGGTGAGGCACACTAACATCTTACTACACAACATACACTTCGTATTACATTCTTAGCTACAGTATAGATATCTTCCTGGCATATTACATAATTTATGCAGCAGCATACAATACATTTTTAGACTCACATTGTTGTGCTGTGCTCACTTGAACAGGAAGGTGGTGCGGCGGTCCTTCGTAGGCTAATTTTGTCATCAACTTCTGTCATTCTCTGGATTTATGGTGCTTTCAAAATAACTGGGAACTCTGAAAAAAACAAGGTCGAATCATGATGATGTCATTGATCTTCAGGCCTTGGCTCTTGAAAGAGGCCGGATTTACAATTCCTAGTTGGATGACCGTTCAAAACGTAGAAGGCCAGCATCCCGGAGTCGCCTCTTCACTGTTGACGTTAAGACTGGTGTTTTGTGGGTACTATTTAATGAAGCTGCCAGTTGAGGACTTGTGAGGCATCTGTTTCTCAAACTAGACACTCTAATGTTCTTGTCCTCTTGCTCAGTTGTGCACCGGGGCCTCCCACACCTTTTCCTATTCTGGTTAGAGACAGTTTGCACTGTTCTGTGAAGGGAGTAGTACACAGCGTTGTACGAGATCTTCAGTTTCTTGGCAATTTCTCGCATGGAATAGCCTTCGTTTCTCAGAACAAGAATAGACTGACGAGTTTCAGAAGAAAGTGCTTTGTTTCTGGCCATTTTGAGCCTGTAATCGGATCCACAAATGCTGATGCTCCAGATACTCAACTTGTCTAAAGAAGGCCAGTTTTATTGCTTCTTTAATCAGAAACAACAGTTTTCAGCTGTGCTAACAAAATTGCAAAAGGGTTTTCTAATGATCAATTAGACTTTTAAAATGATAAACTTGGATTAGCTAACATAACGTGCCATTGGAACACAGGAGTGATGGTTGCTGATAATGGGCCTCTGTACGCCTATGTAGATATTCCATAAAATATCTGCAGTTTCCAGCTACAATAGTCATTTACAACATTAACAATGTCTACACTGTATTTCTGATCAATTTGATGTTATTTTGATGGACAAAAAAATTAGCCTTTCTTTCAAAAACAAGGACATTTCTAAGTGACCCCAAACTTTTCAACGGTAGTGTATATATATATTTTTTACATTGTTAGTAAACTGATATGTGACATGTATTAATGCCAAAATAACATGCAAAACAGGCGAGCCCCTCCTCTCACATTTTTTATTAGAATTTTGTTTTGCAAGGAATGTGGGGCTCAAAACAGGTGAATGACAGATCGCCACTAAAAGTCAGACATGGCTAACATTTTAATTTTCAAGGCTGCATGTTTCAATGTAAATCAAATGAGTATTATTTTCAACGTTTGATGAGCTTGAGATCCTGATCTGCATTTTGGCAAAAATATGGATGAACATCAGGGTGAAAACATAGATAGGCTTAGCCTATGCATTTTGATTAAAATGTTTTCAAATAAAGACTAATAAATGCCCTTACATCCTGTATAACCACAAACTCACTTCCATGACAACAAACATGGGTCATTTTGTGGAAGGGCTATCAGAACAAGTTTACAAATAAAAAAACATTTATGATGCCTTGTGTAGGCATTTCAAAGACACAAAAATGAATTTGAACTCCTGGAAAGAGATCGGGGACGTATTGGTGATAAATGCTTTATAAACAAACACAAACTCCTGTATAAACAGGAACTCACTTCCTTAACAACGATAGATAATTTTGTGTAAAGGCTATCAGAACAAGTTTACAAATCAAAAAACATCTTTATGATACCTTTTGTAGGCATTTCAAAGACACAACAATTTGTTTAATCTCCTGGAAAGAGATCGGGAAGGTAATGGAGATAGATGTGGTAAAGAACTCAATGGAGTTAAATAAACTTAAAAAGAAAAAAAAGAATGCAGACCATAGGATAGAAAGATGCTGGATTGGCTCACATTGAACAAATTTCATCTAACAGTGGATATTTGTCAAATCCGTCATGATTGATGTATTGTATCAGGCCCACAACGACATTACTAAAATCCGATTTGGATATATTTGGCTGTTTTTGCTGCGTAACATTTAGAAGTTTTTCAGATTTAAAAATGACTGCTAAATGCTAACTCCCATTCATATAAGCTGGTAGCATAGCTAGCATACAGAAATAGGTGTTGGTAGTCAATGTAGTTTTTAACTGTAATGCAGTTGATTGATGACATGAACATGTATTGGGGTTGACATCCATACAAGCATTATACTCCTATTTCTACCTCAACATTGGGTGAGCTCTTATGTCAAGCACCAGGAAACGGACTCCACATCTCAGAAGAGGTAAGGTCTTGTCTTTTCGTTTAGCTAGTTGTTTGTAATTAGCTGGATGGCTATCAAGATTAGCCCTGAATCACTACGAGTGGTGCGGTGCAGACCAATTTATTGGATGTGTAGGACAGCGCTCCTAAGCACAAGAAGTATGAGTTCTTCGACTTCTGTACAGCCACTGCAATGTCAGATTGACCATGAGGAGCCTAAGGCTAGTAATGCAGTGTCCTTCAAAGCAAAAGAGAGGACTGTTAGTTTGGTCAGGGTTGTAATCTTTACTTCAAACAGTTCCATTTCGCGACGAAAAAACTAGTGTTTCTATTGGACAGGTTGAGCAAACGGAGGGACCTACCTTAAATCTGTCCAATAGAAACGTGAGTAGCAACTGTTTGAAATAATGACTACATTTAAAATGTAAATTGTTTAGCAGATGCTCTTATCCAGAATGCCTTACAGTACCAATTAGGGTTTGCTCAAGGGCAGAGAGACAGATTTTTCACCTAGTTGAATCAGTTACTGATCCATTGCGCTTAACCACCAGGCTGGCTACCTAGCCGCCCCAGGTTTAAGTAAGGCGGTAGTTGTGATTAAGGAGAGTGAGGACAGGTGTGGAGGCTGATTAGCAATGAGCTGATGCTTGTTGAGGAGCTCTGTTCAAGTCAACTAGTTAAAGTGTTGCAAACAGGCATGGAGGCTGATTGTCAATTTGTAGCAGCTGGTGCTTGTTGAGTTGCTATCGAGCTGCGTTCAAGGCAACTAGTTAACTGTTGCTTTCAAGTCTGGCCCTCTCCTGAATTTTTGTTAATTCTGAACACCATTCAATGATCCATTCAACACCCATGTGTATGTCTTCTATGGCCTTTGTCATTAACCAATAATTATACTCTATTCAGTTCCATATAACTTCACTGGCTCTGTACTTTTACAAATTCCTTTAGGCTATAAATACTAATGAAATCTCTGCTTAATTAGATTTTGCTGGTACACTTGCAGTTATGGCTGAACTTTCCCACGAGAGCGGCTGATTGAATGGCTCTCCAGTCCGTATGGAAGCGGGAAAACATTCTGCAGAACCGGGGAGATCATTTCCATAATTACCCCTGTCTATCAGCCCTAACGACCTTCTGCAACAATAAAAAAAATCTATTGTTAATTCCATCTCATACTGCTGACATGCAAGAGATTCCTATCTTTTACATGTTTGAGGGGTTCACAAGATAACAAGTGTAGGCCTGCTTCTTTTTCTTCTTTCTCCCCCATTTTCAGCTCCAAAGAGCAGTCGATTCAATTAGTCCCGACACTTCACAGCCAGGGTCGAGGCTGGGGCTGCTGACGGAGGGTATAGGCAATGAAAGAGATCCACTTGTGCCTCCCCATCCACGCCTCATCCCCTATATGGACCTAAGTTGGATAATTTATGGGCCTGGGAGATTTTTTTTAAAGATGGATCTTCATAGCAATCCATATTCCTGTTGCGTTTTAAATGGTGGGATAGAAAATGAAGTACAGAATAAAAAAGATCACAAGTCCCACCTCGCACGTAATTATGCATAAGTCCCAAATGGCACCCTATTCCCTATTTAGTGCACTAGTTTTGAATAAGGCCCATAGCAGAAAGTAGGCTTACTGCACTGAGGCTGCAGATGTTTCCCTTTCATAACACACAGCACATTGGCCAGTGTTAATTAGTGTTGCTTTTTCAGTGTAACATTTCTAGTGTTGATTCAGGTGTTAAATTATCACTCAGTGGTGTAAAATAACCGCAGTGTTGGTGTTAATAACCAGAGTGGAATCAAAACCACGCCCATCATTGTCATATTTCCCAGCGAACTCTATTGTAGGTTGGTTTTTAAAATAGTTTGTTACTGTTTACTGTCTATCCTGCTGCCTAGTCACTTTATCCCTACCTACAGTGCATTTGGAACATATTCAGACACCTTAACTTATTCCACATTTTGTTACTTTAAAGTCTTATTCTAAAATGGATTAGATTGACGAGGGAAAAAAAACAATCTACACACAATACACCATAATGACAAAGCAAAAACAGGTTTTTAGAAATGTTACCAAATGTATAAACAAAAAAAAATGGAAATATGGCATTTACACAAGTATTGAGACCCTTTATTCAGTACTTTGTTGAAGCACCTTTGGCCGCGATTACAGCCTCAAGTCTTCTTGAGTATGACGCTACAAGCTTGGCACACCTGTATTTGGGGAGTTTTTCCCATTCTTCTCTGCAGATCCTCAAAAGCTCTGTCAGGTTGGATGGGGAGCATCGCTGCACAGCTATTTTCAGGTCTCTCCAGAGATGTTCGATCGGGTTCAAGTCCGGCATCTGGCTGGGCCACTCAAGGACATTCAGAGACTTGTCCCGAAGCCACTCCAGCGTTGTCTTGGCTGTGTACTTAGGGTCATTGTCCTGTTGGAAGGTGAACCTTGGTCCCAGTCTGAGGTCCTGAGTGCCCTGGAGCAAGTTTTCATCAAGGATCTTTCTGTACTTTGCTCCGTTCATCTTTCCCTTTCCTGACTAGTCTCCCAGTCCCTACTTCTGAAAAACATCCCCACAGCATGATGCTGTCACCACCATGCTTCACCGTAGGGATGGTGCCATGTTTTCTCCAGACGTGATGCTTGGCATTCAGGTCAAAGAGTTCAATCTTGGTTTCATTCTGAGAGTCTTTAGGTGCCTTTTGGCAAACTCCCAGCGGGCTGTCATGTGCCATTTTACTGAGGAGTGGCTTCCGTCTGGCCACTCTACCATAAAGGCCAGATTTGTGCAGTGCTGCAGAGAGTATTGTCCTTCTGGAAGGTTTTCCCATCTCCACAGAGGAACTGGAGCTCTGTCAGAGTGACCATCGTGACCCCCGATAGCTCAGTTTAGCCTGGTGGCCAGCTCTAGGAAGAGTCTTGGTGGTCCCAAACTTCTTCCATTTAAGAATGAAGGAGGCCACTGTGTTCTTGGGGACCTTCAATGCTGCAGGGATGTTTTGGTACCCTTCCCCAGATCTGTGCCTCGGCACAGTCCTGTTTTGGAGCTCTACGGACAATTCCTTCAACCTCATTGTTTGGTTTTTGCTCTGACATGCACTGTCAACTGTGGGACCTTATATTGACAGGTGTATGCCTTTCCAAATCATGTCCAATCAATTTAATTTATCTACAATCAAGTTGTAGAAACATCTCAAGGATGATCAATGGAAACAGGATGTACCTGAGCTCAATTTCTAGTTTCATAGCAAAGGGTCTAAATACTTATGTAAATAAGGTTGTTTTTTTTATTGTATTTTAAAAAATTTGCCCCAAAATTAAAAAAAAAAATGTTTTCGCTTTGACATTATGGGGTGTTGTGTGTAGATTGATTTTAGAATAAGGCTGTAATGTAACAAAATGTGGAAAAAGTCAAGGGGTCTGAATACTTTCCGAATGCACTGTGTATGTACATATCTATCTCAATTACCTCGTACCTCTGCACATCTACTCAGTACTGGTACCCTTGTATATACAGTAGCCAAGTTATCATTACTCATTGTGTATTTATTCTTTGTGTTATTATTTTTCTATTATTTCAAAAAAAAATTCTCTGTATTGTTGGGAAGGGCCAGTAAGTAAGCATTTCATTGTTAGCACATAGATTAAGTAAGGGAAAAACACCGACGTTCTGTACATTACCTTGGAAATAATAGACGACGCAGCGGGGCGAGGAGGACCCGAGTTAATTTTTGTACAGAACGGGGGCATTTATCCCACTTATGCTCCTGAGTGGAGCAGCGGTCTAAGGCACTGCATCTCAGTGCAAGAGACGTCACTGCAGTCCCTGGTTCGAATCCAGGCTGCATCACATCCGGCCATTTGGGAGTCCCATAGGGCGGCGCACAATTCGCTCAGCGTCGTCTGGGGTAGGCCGTCATTGTAAATAAGAATTTGTTCTTAACGGACTTGCCTAGTTAAATAAAGGTTTAAAAAAAACACTGTTGCCAAAGAAAACAATACTAAAGCACACATTTACTGACAGAAATATAAGCAAAATCGTTATTTTCATTGTTATAAGCGAATTCATACTTTCTCATCTTTTGGTTGCTAGAGACGCAACCCAGTTGTTCGTTCGATTAGTTCGATATTTATGGACGTGACCCAGTCATTTGTTCTTTATGTTCCGTTGCCATGTTCAGTGGCAATGTTTTTATCCCTTGCAAGCTAGCTAGCTAGCCAACTAGCTAATGTTACGGCTACACAGTCACAACCTCTGCAGCCAGAACCCCAAAAAACGTATTTTCTCAAATTTTGTGCACAAAGTTCTTTACATTCATGTTAGTGAGCATTTCTCCTTTGCCAATATAATCCATCCACCTGGCATATCAATAAGCTAATTAAATAGCATTATCATTACACTAGTGCACCTTGAGCTGGGGACAAAAGGCCACTCTAAAATGTGCAGTTTCACACAACCAATGCCACAGATGTCTCAAGTTTTGAGGGAGTGTGCAATTGGCATGCTGACTGCAGGAATGTCCACCAGAGCTGTTGCCAGAGAATTTAATATTAATTTCTCTACCATAAGCCGCCTCCAACGTAGTTTTAGAGAATTTGGCAGTACGTCCAACCGGCCTCACAACCGCAGACCACATGTAAGCATGCCAGCCCAGGACCTCCACATCTGGCTTCTATCACGTTTCAGGTATGACCCAGATGCAGACAGTGTCGAAGAAACAAATGTGTATTTCTTATACAGGAGCAGGCAAACGACAGGTCAAAGGCAGGCAGGGGTCAGTAATCCAGAGAGGGTGCAAAGGGTCCAGAACGGCATGCAGTCTCTGGGTCAGGGCAGGCAGGGGTCAATAATCCAGTGAGGTGGGGCAAGGTATAGAACGACAGGCAGGCTCAGGTCGGGCAGAATGGTCAAAACCGTGTAGGACTCAGAGACAGGAGCAAGAAACAGACAGGAGCAGGGGAACAAACACTGGTTGGTTTCACAAACAAAACAAACTGGCAACAGACAAACAGAACACAGGTCTAAATACACAGGGGATAATGGGCGACACCTGGAAGGGGGTGGAGACAAGCACAAAGACAGATGAAACAGATCAGGGTGTGACAGCTTCTTCACCTGCGGGATTGTCTGAGACCAGCTACCCGGACAGTTGATGAAACTGAGGAGTATTTATGTCTGTAATAAAGCCCTTTTGTGGTGAAAAACTAATTCTGATTGGCTGGGACTGGCTCCCCAGTGGGTGGGCCTATGCCCTCCCAGGCCCACCCATGGTTGCACCCCTGCCCAGTCATGTGAAATCCATAGATTAGGGCATAATTTATTTATTTCAAATGACTGATTTCCTTATATGAACTGGAACTTAATAAAATCGTTGAAATTGGTAAAATCGTTGACATTTTTGTTAAGTATAGTTTGTTGCTAGCAAACCTGCCAATATGATAACCAAATAAAAAAGACCAGTTGCTGAAAACCGCTGGTTAAACTAGAAACATGGGTGGATTTGAGAGCATAGCACCACTTGCATCATGACTGCAACAGTAGGGACTAGAGAAATTCATTTTCATCACTCACCACGTTAGGTCATCAGATGCTCCTAAAAAAAAAATCTGAAAAGACAAATACACTACATGACCAAATGTATGTGGACATCTGCTTGTCGAACATCATGGCCATTAAAAATCATGGCCATTAATATGGAGTTGGTTCCCCCTTTGCTGCTATAACAGCCTTCACTCTTCTGGTAAGGCGTTCCACTAGATGTTGGAACACTTATTTCCATTCAGTCACAAGAGCATTAGTGATGTCGGGCACTGATTTTGGGTGATTTGGCCTGACTCACAGTTGGCATTCCAATTCATCCCAAAAGTGAATGGACCTCGCTTTGTGCATGGGGGCATTGTCATGCTGAAACAGGAAAGGGCCTTTCCCAAACTGTTGCCACAAAGTTGGAAACACAGAATCATCTAGAATTTATTTGTATGCTGTAACATTAAGATATCCCTAAGGGGTCTTGCCCAAACTATGAAAAACAGCCCCAGACCATTATTCCTCCTCCACCAAACTTTACAGTTGGTATTATGCATTCAGGCAAGCAGTGTTCTTCTGGCATTCGTCAAACCCAGATTCTTTTGTGAGTGATTCGGCACTCCATAGAGCGCATTTCGACTGCTCCAGAGTACAATGACGGCGAGCTGTACACCCCTCCAGCCGATGCTTGGCATTGCGCATGGTGATCTTAGGCTTGTGTGCGGCTGATTGGCCGTGGAAACCCATTTCACGAAGCTCCCGACTAACTATTCTTGTGCTGACGTTGCTTCCAGAGGTAGTTTGGAACTCGGTAGGACAGACAATTTTTATTCTTATTTTTTTTCACCCACCTTTATTTAACCAGGTAGGCCAGTTGAGAACAAGTTATCATTTACAACTGCGACCTGGCCAAGATAAAGCAAAGCAGTGCGACAAAAACAACACAGTTACACATAAACAAACTTACAGTCGATAACACAATAGAAAATAAAGATTTTTCTATTTATGTACAATGGAGAAGAATAGGGAGGTAGGCAATAAATAGGCCATAGAGGGAAAATAATTACAATTTAACATTAATACTGGAGTGATTGATGTGCAGATGATGATGTACAAGTAGAGATACTGGGGTGCAAAAGAGCAAGAGGGTAAGTAATAATATGGTGATGAGGTAGATGGGTGTGCTATTTACAGATTGGCTGTGTACAGGTCCAGTGATCGGTAAGCTGCTCTGACAGCTGATGCTTAAAGTTAGAGAGGGAGATATAAGACTCCAGCTTCAGAGATTTTTGCAATTCATTCCAGTCATTGACAGCAGAGAACTAGAAGGAAAGGCTGCCAAAGGAAGTGTTGGCTTTAGGGATGACCAGTGCAATATACCTGCTGGAGCGCGTGCTACGGGTGGGTGTTGCTATGGTGACCAGTGAGCTGAGATAAGGCGGGGCTTTACCTAGCAAAGACTTATAGGTGACCTGGAGCCAGTGGGTTTGGGGACGGATATGTAGCGAGGGCCAGCCAACGAGAGCATACAGGTCGCAGTGGTGGGTTGTATATGGGGCTTTGGTGACAAAACAAATGGCATTGTGATAGACTACATCCAGTTTGCTGAGTAGAGTGTTGGTGGCTATTTTGTAAGTGACATCGCCGAAGTCAAGGATCGGTAGGATAATCAGTTTTACGAGGGTATGTTTGGCAGCATGAGTGAAGGAGGCTTTGTTGCGAAATAGGAAGCCGATTCTAGATTTAATTTTGGATTGGAGATGCTTAATGTGAGTCTGGAAGGAGAGTTTACAGTCTAACCAGACACCTAGGTATTTGTAGTTGTTCACATATTCTAGGTCAGAACCGTTCAGAGTAGTGATGCTAGTCGGGCGGGAGGGTGCGGACAGCAATCGGTTGAAGAGCATGCACTTAGTTTTACTAGCATTTAAAAGCAGTTGGAGGCCACGGAAGGAGTGTTGTCTGGCGTTGAGCTCGTTTGGAGGTTTGTTAGCACAGTGTCCAAAGAAGGGCCAGATGTATACAGAATGGTGTCATCTGCATAGAGGTGGGTCAGAGAATCACCAGCAGCAAGAGCGACATCATTGATATATGCAGAGAAAAGAGTCGGCCCAAGAATTGAACCCTGTGGCACCTCCATAGAGACTGCCAGAGGTCCGGACAACAGGCCCTCCAATTTGACACACTGAACTCTATCTGAGAAGTAGTTGGTGAACCAGGCGAGGCAGTCATTTGAGAAGCCAAGGCTATTGAGTCTGCCGATAAGAATGCGTCAAAAGCCTTGGCCAGGTCAGTGAAGACGGCTGCACAGTACTGTCTTTAATTGATGGCGGTTATGATATCGTTTAGGACCTTGAGCGCGGCTGAGGTGCACCCATGACCAGCTCGGAAACCAGATTGCTTAGTGGGCAAGTTGCTGCAGGGGGTGCTGAGATGTTGGCCAGGGTAGGGGTAGCCAGGTGGAAAGCATGGCCAGCCGTAGAAAAAGGCTTATTGAAATTATCGATAATCGTGGATTTGTCGGTGGTGACAATGTTTCCTATCCTCAGTGCAGTGGGCAGCTGGGAGAGGGTGCTCTTATTCTCCATGGACTTTACAGTGTCCCAAAACTTTTTGGAATTAGTGCTACAGGAAGCAAATTTCTGTTTGAAAAAGCTAGCCTTAGCTTTCCTAACTGACTGAGTATATTGGTTCCTGACTTCCCTGAAAAGTTGAATATCGCGCGGGCTATTCGATGTTATTGCAGAACGCCACAGGATGTTTTTGTGCTGGTCAAGGGCAGTCAAGTCTGGTGTGAATCAAGGGCTATATCTGTTCTTAGTTTTTTTTTTTAAATGAATGGGGCATGCTTATTTAAGATGGAGAGGAAAGCACTTTAGAAGAGCAACCAGGCATCCTCTACTGATGGGATGAGGTCAATATCCTTCCAGGATAACCGGGCCAGGTCAATTAGAAAGGCCTGCTCGCTGAAGTGTTTTAGGGAGCGTTTGACAGTGATGAGGGGTGGTCGTTTGACTGCGGACCCATGACACATGCAGGCAATGAGGCAGTGATCGCTGAGATCCTAGTTGAAGACAGCAGAGGTGTATTTAGAGGGCAAGTTGGTCAGGATGATATCTAAGAGGGTGCCCATAGTTACGGATTTAGGGTTGTACCTGGTAGGTTCCTTGATAATTTGTGTGAGATTGAGGGCATCATGCTTAGATTGTAGGACGGCTGGGGTGTTAAGCATGTCCCAGTTTAGGTCACCTAACAGTACAAACTCTGAAGATAGATGGGGGGCAATCAATTCACATATGGTGTCCAGGGCACAGCTGGGGGCTGAAGGGGGACTATAACAAGTGACAACGGTGAGAGACTTGTTTCTGGAAAGGTGGATTTTTAAAAGTAGAAGCTCGAATTGTTTGGGCACAGACCTGGATAGTATGACAGAACTCTGCAGGCTAACTCTGCAGTAGATTGCAACTACGCCCCCTTTGGCAGTTCTATCTTGTCGGAAAATGTTATAGTTAGGGATGGAAATGTCAGGATTTGAAGGGTGGCCTTCCTAAGCCAGGATTCAGACACGGCTAGAACATCCGGGTTGGCGGAGTGTGCTAAAGCAGTGAATAAAACAAACTTAGGGAGGAGGCTTCTAATGTTAATATGCATGAAACCAATGCATTTACGGTTACAGAAGTCAACAAATGAGAGCACCTGGGGAATGGGAGTGATGCTGGGGGCTGCAGGGCCTGGGTTAACCTCTACATCACCAGAGGAACAGAGGAGGAGTAGGATAAGAGTACGGCTAAAGGCTAAAAGAACTGGTCATCTAGTGCGTTCGGAACAGAGAGTAAAAGGAGCCGATTTCTGGGCGTAGATTCAAGGCATAATGTACAGACAAGGGTATGGTAGGATGTGAGTACAGTGGAGGTAAGCCTAGGCTTTGAGTGACGAAGAGAGAGGTTTTGTCTCTAGAGGCACCATTTAAGCCAGGTGAGGTCACCGCATGTGTGGGGAGTGGAACAAAAGGGCTAGCTAAGGCATATTGAGCAGGGCTGGAGGCTCTACAGTGATAAAGACAAAAGTCACTAACCAAAACAGCAATAGACAAGGCATATTGACATTAGGGAGAGGCATGTGTAGCCGAGTGATCATAGTGTCCAGTGAGTAGCTAGGGCGAGCTAGAGGCACGGCGATTCAGATAGCTAGCAGGCCGGGGCTAGCAGGCGGGCCTCAGGGGGACGTCACAACGGGAGAGCCTGTTGAAACCCCCTCGGACGGTTACGTTGGCAGACCAGTCGTGATGGATCGGCGGGGCTCCGTGTCGGCAGCAAAGGGACCAGGCCAATTGGCAAAAAGAGGTACTGAAGCCCAGAAATTGTCTGATGGATCTCTTCGGCTAGCCGGGAGATGGACCTAGCTCCAGGCTAACTTGTGCTTGCTTCGGGACAGAGACGTTTGCCAGGAGTAGCCGCTCGGATAGCAGCTAGCTAGCTTCGATGATCTGGAGTAAAGGTACAGAGCTTGCGGTAGGAATCCGGAGATGTGGTAGAGAAAAAGCTACTTCTACTAGCTAGTAGCTAATTAGCTGGCTACCTATGCGAGTCAGGGTTCTCAACTCTGACATACTTAAAAAACAAGTACAGAAACAGACTCAATGCTTACCATGCTTGTTAAAAACTTCAACCTGTGTGATTTGATCAATCCGTTTATTCCAGTTGAGAATAAACACATATTTATTGTATTTTAACAGCAACAGTTCCAACTTAGACTTTTTTTTCAACAATACTTTCTACAGTACAGTAGGCCTGATCATTTTTCATCTGCACTGTTACTTTGGGTTGCACTATCAAAAACTGAGCCTGGGTTTTCTGTTCTAAATCTGTGTGATGTGATCAATCAGTTTTTTCCAGTTCAAAATGAAAATGATTTATTATATTTTAACAGCAACAGTTCCAACCTAGACAGATATGTAAGTGTTTATAATGTGGAAAAATAAATATGAATAGCTATTTATATGGGTATTTCATTTCATTGTTATTTGTTCTTGTCTATATTGCATTTGTTTTAGGCATAACGTGACGGTGCCACATTGAGAGTCACTGAGCTCTTTAGTAAGGCCCTTCTTCTACCAATGTTTGTCTATGGAGATTGCATGGCGGTGTGCTCGATTTTATACACCTGTCAGCAACGGGTGTGGCTGAAATAGCCAAATCCACTAATTTGAAGGCATGTCCACATACTTTTGTATGTATCATGTAAATGCTAACTAGCTAGCTATGATTCCCTCGTTGGACCTTCGTTTACATTGTATCCAATTTCGGTTTGTGTGGTTGTCGGTTTAGCTTTTCTGTAGCTTATTGTGTCATGATTGCGAAGTGTCCCGATATTTTTTCCAATATCCATTCTAGAATGCCCTTCTAGCCAATCAGAAACGAGCATTCACCAATGCTGTGGTATAATTCATCTTATGCTAATTGTAATAGTCTAGACCATCAAGCCAGTTGCATGAACACAGAAATTGGTTTATAGAACAGCACATGAATAGAACACAGGAATTAGTTATAAGAAATGCACAAACATTAAAATTCCCATTTACACCGATTTCAGAGCACTCTCGTCTGTGTGGCAGAGCACAGAATAATTGGTGAATTTACAAATGCACAACACACCCTGAATATGACAGTAAACGGTGTCAGTAAACGTCAGCAAATAAAGTAATTCAATTGTTGCCAGCAGCACAGTTAGTCACTAACCTCAAGATAACATGTAAATAGCAATACATGCTAGGGCGAGTAAAATTATCAGAATGAGGTGTTCTCTCATTTGTGTCTGGAAGTAGCTAGAAAGCTAGCCAACTTCAGCCAGTTAGCTTGGGTGCTTGACTGCCGTTGTGAGGAATGCTCAGATCAACCATGCTCCTCGGCCAGAGCGTCCAGTGTCAATAGTGCAATGTGTGCTCGGCGAGCGGAACACTCGGCGAGCGACCCAGAGCGCACTGATACACCGGAGGCAATTTATAAACACACCCCTTAGTTGTCAATCTAATGTATTTGGCATTGATCAAATAGGCGGGCAGGAAAGTTGCCACTCAGTTGTCAAAACGTTGTTTGGAAGAAGCATGCATTGGCAGGCAAGCTGCAGGACGAGCAGGCCACAATATTCCCCATCGTTTATCAGTGCAATTTTGACGGCCAACTAGCTGAAAAAGTTTGAGAGGGTTTATCTAATGTTCCCTCATTTAGATTTAAGCTCATCTGCCTAGCATTAGTTGTTGATGTGCATAACTGAGGGAGAGAGAGCCTACCTTTTCATGGTTGTTTGATCAAAGGACTAAAGTTCCCAAGTGTAAGAGGACTCCTGTGGCATTTACATATTTGCAGAAATCCATTCTGGTGTATTTTGTGGCTTTTGGCGAATGTGTTCAAATGATCTAAAGTTGCGCTGTTGCTAGTGCCTGTAAACACAGTCCAGTTAAGTGAATGGTGGCAGGGCCGTTTGGCAAATGGCTTCTTTGCATAAAGGCCTACTCTAGCTCTGATTGGCTACGGCGCACCGGTCTGTGTAGACTCTGGTCCTTGACAAGAGTTGTTTTTATTCGGTTTTATTTACTGCAGTGTCTATTAATTGATCAAATGCAAGACCTCTTTCCCACTCTACATTGCTATAGAATTTTCACAAATGCCTTACTCTACGTCATTCCCAAAATTTCTATGAAAACATAAGAAGGACCATATCTAAATGCTTGGTTGTCAGAATTTTTTTTTTTAAATGTGTCATATTCTTCCTGGGGGTGTATATGAAGACATTCTAATACGATTTCATGTTGCTAAAATGCTGTCAGTTTAAGTTACCCAGGGGGGCTAATTACCCCATGTTACCCAAACATTAGTAATCTCCAAAAAATATATATTAGGTGACATTTTATTCATTTATTTTGTCTGACTTTTTATGTTTAGCTCATATAATTTAAAAGTATGCATTAACGTGTCTGCAATAGAATGTGGCAAAAAACGATTGTAGACAATAAGTTCATGTCTAAAGCTTATTTTACATTGGTGGGGGAAAGCCAAGATGGAGGCATGGTGGCTTTAACACAGCACCCCCCCCCCTATCTGTCATTTATTGTGTATTTAAATCATTGGTGCCACCCACCTGCATCTACCACTGAAGACAGAACCTCACCCGGAAAGCTGTGCATGTCAGTGTGTTAGACAGCCAAATCTTAAGATTTGGGCAAATCGACCTTAGAATGGCATTTCTATTTATATGTTAGTTCTGGTTAGACAGCTGAAGTTGTACTCTACACAAAACTGCTTTTGATTTGTTCGGTAAAGTGTAGGCATACTGCTTTCATAAGCATATCAACAGCATAAAATGTTTTGTCTTTTGTAACATGAACACATCCATAGATTTTCTTTTGCTGATGTACAGTTGTAACTGAGTCAGGTTTGTAGGCCTCCTTACTCACACACACTTTTTAGGTTCTATAGGATTGAGGTCAGGGCTTTGTGATGGCCACTCCAATACCTTGACTTTGTTGTCCCTAAGCCATTTTATGCTTGGGGTCATTGTCCACTGGGAGACCCATTTGTGACCAAGCTTTAACTTCCTGACTGATGTCTTGAGATGTTGCTTCAATATATCCACATAATTTTCCTTCCTCATGACGTCATCTATTTTGTGAAGTGCACCAGTCCTTCTTGCATGGTCATGATGGCCAAACAGTTCTATTTTTGTTTCATCAGACCAGAGGACATTTCTCCAAAAAGTACAATCTTTGTCCCCATGTGCAGTTGCAAACCGAAGTCTGGCTTTTTTATGGCGGTTTTGGAGCAGTGGCTTCTTCCTTGCTGAGCGGCCTTTCAGGTTATGTCGATATAGGACTCGTTTTACTGTGGATATAGATACTTTTGTACCCATTTCCTCCAGCATCTTCACAAGGTCCTTTGCTGTTGTTCTGGGATTGATTTGCACTTATCGCACCAAAGTACGTTCATCTCTAGGAGACAGAATGCGTCTCCTTCCTGAGCGGTATGACGGTGTCACGTCCTGACCAGTAAAAGGGGTTATTTGTTATTGTAGTTTGGTCAGGGCGTGGCAGGGGGTGTTTGTTTTGTGTGGTTTGGGTATTTTGGTTTATGTTCTACATTTTCTATGTGTTTATCTAGTTTTTCTATTTCTATGTTGGGGTTTTGGTAGGACCTCCGATAAGAGTCAGCTGGTTGTCGTTGCCTCTAATTGGAGGCCATATTTAGTTAGGTTAGTTTTCTCTTGTGTTTTGTGGGTGGTTGTTTCCAGTATAGTCTGTGCACCTTATTGGACTGTTTTCGTCGTTTGTTTTGTTTAAGTGGTTTTCCTTCAATAAATAAGAAGATGATAAATATACCCGCTGCATTTTGGTCCACTCCTGTTGACGACCGTAACAGACGGCTGCGTGGTCCTATGGGGTTTATACTTGCGTACTATTGTTTGCACAGATGAACGTGGTACCTTCAGGCGTTTGGAAATTGCTCCCAAGGATGAACTAGACTTGTGGAGGTCTACAAATGTTTTTCTGAGGTCTTGGCTGATTTTGTTCGATTTTTCCCATGATGTCAAGCAAAGAGGCACTGAGTTTGAAGGTAGGCCTTGAAATACATCCACATGTACACCTCCAATTGACTGAAATTATGTCAATTAGCCTATCAGAAGCTTCTAAAGCCATGACATTCTTTTCTGGAATTTTCCAAGCTGTTTAAAGGCACAGTCAACTTAGTGTATGTAAACTTCTGACCCACTGGAATTGTGATACAGTGAAATAATCTGTCTGTAAACAATTGTTGGAAAAATGACTTGTGTCATGCACAAAGTAGATGTCCTAACCGACTAGCCAAAACTATAGTTTGTTAACAAGACATTTGTGAAGTGGTTGAAAAACAAGTTTTAATGACTCCGACCTAAGTGTATGTAAACTTCCCACTTCAACTGTAGCTACACTTAAGCTGGGCGATGTTTGTGCAATGTTCACATGTAGCCCACATTAGTTCTGTGATTTGTCTCCATGGGAAGATCTAACAATGGACATAAGAAGAGACGAGACAAAACTAGCCAGTTGTAGTGCAGTTGAGTGACTCAAGACCGGGCATTCAAATCGCATTTGAACATTGAAACTAAGTTGCCAGTTACTTTCGTAGCAATGTGTTGTAGAATGAGTGTCTTATGAAACACATTCTGGACACTGGCTCTTGCTATCTTGCCATAACTGATTTGACAGATAAATATCAGCTAGATAGGACAGCCAGCTGCAGTTATCACCAAGCTTTGCTAGATAGCTACTGTCAGCTTGGCTAAACAAAGTATTCACTGACCATCTTTAGATGGCGAGTCAGTCAGGAGAGAAGTCCTCATCTTCACAACGTTGTTCTCTCCATAGCAAAGCTAGCTTAGCTTACTTCACTGTTCTCAATACTGCCCTTGTTTGTTGTGATTGAATGGCAAAGACACACACACATCAAACCCCCCCCCCCCCCCCCCAAGACAACTCTTGTTTACCTTAAGTCATGGCTGCTAGCACTTCTTAATGAACATAGATGAAAAATGAGGCCTAATCAGGAAGTGCAGTCGCCCTTTTAATGAATACAACAATCATGTCTCTATCACTAGCAAATGTAACCGGTGTGAAATGGCTAGCTAATTAGCGGGGTGCACGCTAATAGCGTTTCAAATCGGTGACGTCACTCGCTCTGAGACCTTGAAGTAGTTGTTTCCCTTGCTCTGCAAGGCTTTTGTGGAGCGATAGGTAACGATGCTTCGTGGGAGGCAGTTGTTGATGTGTGCTACTGGTTCAAGGAGAGGGATAGAAGAAAAACTATTACACAAACAGTCATGGGTGGAACTGGTAGCTCTAAAATTCACTCGAAAGGCACCCAGGGAAATATGCAAATAAGGCTCAACACCTTATTTGCATAAAACAAGGTGTTGAGTGTGTGATTCTTCAAAGAGCCATCCCATGTAAGGTTCTTCAGAGAACCTAGAATGGTTCCCCTATGGTATCGCTCTGAAGAACCTTTATTTGTTTCCCCGCTTCAACCTACATTTTTAAGTGTAGGGAATAGGGCGCCATTTGGGAGGCACACTAATGGTTCCACCAGTCAGTGTGCCGTCCGGAGGGCTGCCTTTGATTCCACGGAGAGGGTGAGCACCCTCGGTTTAGTCCAGTGTCTCATCAACACATTAAGGGGTTTCAGCACTGAGGATGTATTTAAAAATGGGCTCTCTGTGACTGTTACTTTTGGGGCTATGTGAACGGTGTACTTGTCCACCACAAGATCATAGCAGATGTTGTCTGTTTTAATAGAGGAGGTTACATGGATGGTTACATTTGAATGAGTCAGTTTGCATGAAAGTGAGAGGCGGTTCGTTGTTTTTCAATTATGAATATGTTAGAGTGACTACAATGTTCAGTGTTTGAGTTTTTGGACCAAAATACAATTCTTCCTTTTTGCATATGAATGGGTTTCAAGATGTACTGTTAGCCTACTGCATGGGCATATCTATGGCTTTTATTGTTTTGCAAAATCTTTTCAAATGGGGTTCTAGTCATTGCCTTTTTCCACCTCAAACAATATGACAGTGTCAATGTATGCATCTTTTCCTTCAGATTTTCCAGCAGTTTCACATTACTCAGGGGAGAACACTCTTTGCATTTAAAGGCATGCTATAGGTAAAGGACAAGTTACACTTTTTGTTCTAAAAGGATATCATGATACAATGATTACCTTTATAATAATTCCTGGTTGTCTTAGATATAAGTTAGCAATTTTGTATATCCGTTATTTGTGACCATTATTTGTTATAAACCATTTTTTTTTAAACATAAGCACACTGAAGCCTCTCAGCCTGTATGTTATCAAGGCATGTGGCCACAAATATGATGGCTCTGCTCTCTGTGCTTGACGAGTAATAGTATCTGACAGTCTCACATTGGATATAGTGAGCCTTCCCTGTGGCTCAGTTGGTAGAGCATGGTGTGTGCAACATCAGGGTTGTGGGTTCAATTCCCACGGGGGGCAGTACAACAACAAAAAATGTATGCATTCACTACTGTAAGTCGCTCTGGATAAGAGCGTCTGCTAAATGACTAAAATGTATAGTTCTGCCACTCACTTAGTTAACTCAACATCAGCAGCATTGCAAAAGGAGAGTGAGAGAATTGAAAGATACAGATTAAATACCACTCTCAGCTTTACTGAATTAGCCAGGTAGGACAATGATGCTAATTTATTGTAGATTCCTTTTTAAAGATATTGACATTTGATAATTGGTAGCCTGAGATTGATTTCTCCAGGGAGCTGTGCTCTCTCTCTCTCTAGACATGATCATTGGAATAAGATCTCTGGCTTTATTCAGCGAGAGAGGAGGCAGCGGGAGAGTTATATTGCTACATGAAAATATGTGTTCATGCATATATTGAGATATACAAAACATTAAGAACACCTTCCTAATATTGACTTGCACCCCCCCCCCCCCCCCCCCCTTCCTTAGCCTGTCACACAATATTATTCAGTTACAAGATTGTAATTGATTGAGGTTAGGTGAGGGTTGTGGTGATGCCGATCTACTGTTGTAGTTCAGTTTAAGAGTCTTTATTGATTCAGGTAATGGAGATGATACATAGCAGAGAATGATTGACAGTTGTTGACTTGAGACTTGTATATCCTACCAACGGGACTTTAAACTGTAATATCTTATGTTTCACTGAGTCGTGACTGAACGACGACATTAAGAACATACAGCTGGTGGGTTATACACTATTGGCAGGACAGAACAGCAGCCTCTGGTAAGACACGGGGTGGGGGCCTATGCATATTTGTAAACAATAGCTGGTGCACAATATCTAAGGAAGTCTCAGGATTCTGCACCATCGAGAGCATCCTGACAGGTTGCATCACTGCTTGGTATGGCAACTGCTCGGCCTCAGACCGCAAGGCACTACAGAGGGTAGTGCGTAGGGCCCAGTACATCACTGGGGCCAAGCTTCCTGCCATCCAGGACCTCCATACCAGGCGGTGTCAGAGGAAAGCCCTAAAAATTGCCAAAGACTCCAGCAACCCTAGTCATAGACTGTTCGCTCTGCTACCGCATGGCAAGTGGCAACCGGGGAGCCAAGTCCAATAGGTTCTTCTAAACAGCTTCTTCCCCCAAGCCATAAGACTTCTGAACATGTAATCAATGGCTACCTAGACTATTTGCATTGCCCCCCCACCCCCCCCCCCGGCCACACTGCTGCTACTGTTATTATCTATGCATAGCCACTTTAATAACTCTACCTACATGTACATAATTACCTCGACACCGGTGCAGCCCGCACATTGACTCCTGTACCCCCTGTATATAGCCCCGCTATTGTTATTTACTGCTGCTTTTTATTTTTTTTTCTTCTCAAAACTGCATTGTTGCTTAAGGGCTTGTAAGTAAGCATTTCACTGTAAGGTCTACTACACCTGTTGTATTTGGCTCATGTGACAAAATTTGATTTGACTGTAGCTTATTCCTGCCCATACCGCCACCATTGGGCACTCTGTTCACAACGTTGACATCAGCAAACTGCTGGCCCACACAATGCTATACACGCTGTCTGCCACCTTCCCGGTACAGTTGAAACTGGAATTTATCCGTGAAGAGCACACTTCTCCAGCGTACTAGTGGCCATCTAAGGTGAGTATTTGCCCACTGAAGTCGTGTATATACAAACGCCGAACTGCTGTCAGGTCAAGACCCTGGTGAGGACGACGAGCACACAGATGAGCTTCCCTAAGAATTTTTTTCTGACAGTTAGTGCAGAAATTCTTCAGTTGTGCAAATCCACAGTTTCATCAGCTGTCCGGGTGGCTGGTCTGACGATCCCACAGGTGAAGAAGCCGGATAGGTCCTGGGTGGAGGTCCGTGGTCTGCGCTTATGAGGCCAGTTGGACATATTACCAAATTCTTTCAAACGACATTGGAGGCGGCTTATGGTAGAGAAGTTAACATTACATTCTCTGGCAACAGCTCTGGTGGACATCCCTACAGTCAGCATGCCAATTGCACGCCCCTTCAAAACTTGAGACAAATGTGGCATTGTTTGTGTGACAAAACTGCACGTTTTAGAGTGGCCTTTTATTTTCCCCAGCACAAGGTGCACCTGTGTAATGATCATGTGATTTAATCAACTTCTTGATATGCCACACCTGTGAGGTGGATGGATTATCTTGGCAAAGGAGAAATGCTCACTAACAGGGATGTAAACAAGTTTGTGCCAAAAATGTGAGAAAAATAAGCTTTTTGTGCTTATTGAACATTTCTGGGATTTTTTATTTCAGCTCATGAAACATGGGACTAACACTTTACATGTTGCGTTTTATATATTTGTTCAGTATAAATTGGTTATGCATAAATAGAGCAGCAGTTAATCAAAGAAAGGAGGTGCAGTAGCATGCGGCATGGTAGGCCGAAGCTATAGCAGGCTAATTTATCAATGGCTGCATGGCAAGCAAACAAACAATATAAAGCTAATAAAAGTAACAAGCATAGCCATAAAGCTGGCCTAGTTAGCATAACAAAGGCAATGCACAAACAGTGCTACAATTATTAACGTGACCATTAACACTACAAGTACTAAAGAGAACAAATCAAGGGACTCAAAATGGCTGTTTGACTGAGCCGTTAGTATTTCACAGCCATTAGTGGCTGATATCAACTATAGCCTACAAAAATAATGGTGAGGGAGTTCTCTCCTTATCCTCTTTTATAAGATAAAAAGTTTGTATTCACATTTTAATGACGCATAGTGGTTATTTGTGATAGTGATGTTATGTTTGATACCGGAGCTCCGAGGCATGCATCAAAATCGCTAAGCAGCTGACTTTGAAGCAGTGTGCTGATGCGTGTATCACTTGATAAGAAGTATGTCAATGATGTCCGAAGCTTTGTTTGATCACTTGGTTTTTCAAACCGTGTGTTGCAAAATGCGAGATCCCACTGATTTCGCCGTGGTTCCGTGGAACATTCAAGGACGTGAGGGTATGAATTCAGTTTATTTAGTATAGTATAAGTTTCTGCCTTAACATCCTAAACAATGCCATAGATTCAGTTTTTCAAAAATAGTCAACTTGAAGGCAAAAAGCAAAGCCTGATGTTCTATTTGATTATAGGATTACTTTATCCTATCCTAGGTATTCCTTAAAGAGGTGGGGTTTCAGGTGAAAGCGCAGAAGCCTTCAGAAAGGCTTGGTTTCCCATCATTCGTTTGTGAGAGTTGTTTGTCGTGCTCTGCTTTGTCTGGGTGAAGGACCCGGATTGAAAGGAGGCGCCCTCGAACCTGTCCGTATAAATACCTTGCCATAAAGTTATATAGCGGGCACAAGTGCTCTCCGTCCTCACATGACCATAGAGATGGTAGAGGGCACACCTGCCACAAATGCCCTCCCCCGCATCCACGTCACTGATAGTGGAGGCTGGTGAGGGGAGGATGGCTCATAATAATGGTGGGAACGGAGTGTAATCGCTGGCATGAATAGTATCAAATACATGAAAACCATCTATTTGATACCATTCCATTCACTCCATTATCATGAGCCATCCTTCCCTCAGCAGCCTCCACTTTTCACCGAGCAGGGAATTCTGTACAGATGAAAAAACAACTGTCACACCCTGATCTGTTTCACCTGTCTTTGCTTGTCTCCACCACCCTCCAGGAGTCGCCCATCTCATTATCCCCAGTGTATTTATACCTGTGTTCTGTTTCTGTTGCCAGTTCATTTTGTTTTGTTGAGCTTACCAGTGTTTTTTCCTGTGCTCCTTTCTGTCTCTAGTTCCTGGTTTCTAGCTTTCCCGGTTTTTGATCATTCTGCCTGCCCTGAGCCTACCTGTCGTTCTGTACCTTTCGGACTCTGCTCTGGACTACTGACCTCTGCCTGCCCTTGACCTGCCATTTGCCTGCCCCCCTGTTTTTGTAATAAACCTTTGTTATTTCGAAGCTGTCTGCATCTGGGTCTTCTCCTGAGCCTTGACACCAACTGTCAGTATCTTTTGGCTTTACCAGTAGAATTCATCAACAATCAGACAACCAATAATACATATCCATATGGTGGCTTGCTCTTCTCGTACAATCATAAATGTGCTTGGCATAGGAAATGATCCTCTTTTGATATGATATTCGACTTGAAGTCCTGAGTATTTATGATTAGAGCAAGCCACTATCTGGGTAGGTATTATTGGTTGTCTGCCAGTTGGTTTTTAATTCCCTCCTCGGTGACGTGGATGCGGGGGAGGGTATTCATGGAAGGTATGCTCTCCACCCATCTCTATAGTCACGTAAGGAGGGAGGGCACTCGTGGCAGGTGTGCCCTCTATATAACTCTATGGCAAGGTATTTGTATTGGTAGGTTCGAGGATAGCTCATTTAAATCCAGATCCTTCACCCAGACAGCTGAGTAGTTGAGCACGACAAATAACAACCTGTATACGTAAATGTGAGTACAAGTGTTTTATCTTATTTTAGAGGATAAGAATAGGACTCCATCATTGTTTGTGTCTTGTATGGTTGAGATCGGCCACTAATGGCTTAGTCAAACAGCCTTTTTGAGTCTCGATCTGTTCACTTATGTACCTGTAGTGTTAATGGACACGTTAATAATTGTAAAACTTTTTGTGCATTGCCTTTGTTATAATAACTAGGCCTGCTTTAAGGCCATGCTTAATACTATTGTTAGCTTTGTACTGATTGTTTGCTTGCCATGCTACCATTGCTAAATTGCCCCGCTATAGCTTCAGCATACCATTCTATTGCACCCCCTTCTGGCCATTAATTGTTAATTGCTATATTTAGGCTTTACTTTACCCATTTATATGCTTATTTCATTTGCATATTGCCATTTATTATTGCCACTTACAGCGGTTAATGCATGCTCTTTGCTGTTATTGCCGTTATTATTTGCACCTTTCTGTGTCTCCTTTCAGAAACTCCATACAATGCCAACCAAGTCTCAGTTCAAGATGAGCCACATGTCAACTGTCAATCATTCCCAGCCAGGTATCATTACCTGAATCTATAAAGACTCTGAACTGCATCGCTGCCTCCGCCTGCTCTTTAACTGGAGTTCCACAGTCGATGGGCATCACCATAACCCTCACCTAAACCTCAATCAGTTACACAATATTGTTCAGTTACAAGATTGCAACAGGCTAGGAACCAAAGTTTTGTTCACTGTTTCCCTGGGCACCCTTATTAGGGGAAGACATGCAGGCAATGTGTATGCTCATGTTCAGGTGAGCGCTTTGTACCTGGAAGGTCGTTTGTGTATAAGCTATTGTTGGTGTTGGTTTATTTCTGTGAGCAACCATGCTGTCTTGAAGAAATGTTTGGGGTGTGGTCGATTTGTTCTGAATGGTATCTGTTGAGTTAGACCATCATTGAGTTTATTCATTTGACAATATAAAAGATGCTGATTAATGTAAAGCCACTGCAATGTCATTTTGTTTTCAGTTTGTTTGTAAGAGGCTTTGCTGGTTTTGAGATGCAGGCAGTTTATTAGCAGTGCCCTCCGATAAGTTGACTGTCTTTAAGTAAAGTAATTTTGTATTTCTAAAATATCTAATGTTTATGTAAGTGCAGTGGTTAACTGTTTATTTTCTACCATCAGAAGTAATATTGATTGTCACTGTTTTTGGTCATCTGGTGAACTTTGCCAACTGAATCTCTGTGAAATCACTGTTGTATTTCAGAAAGCTATCTAGTGGAAGTAACAGGCCGTTAAGAATTTGTTCTTAACTGACTTGCCTAGTTAAATAAAAGGTTTAGACATTTAAAAAAAAAAATCATTTAATGTACTCTTGTTAATGTGTCAAACAAGCAAACCTAATCCCCTGAGCTTTAAACGTTGGTTGTTGTCCTGCCTCTGTACTGTTTCCATTTAATGGGCTTAGAACCTATAACGTTTCAGATGTTACAATTGTAATAAAGCATTTTATATTTTTGCCAAGGTGTTGTCTAGTCCATTGCATTGCTCAAAACTGTTGACCCAACTCAATAGGTGGCCTGTCACGAACCTGTCTTAGTTTAGGTGTTCCCCTCATTAAACAGTAACTGTCGGTGTTACTACAATATATTAAAGCCATGTCTGCAAAAACACTGCAGTAAATACTACAGTATATTAGTTATGTAGAAGGAAGATTGTTCAAGCAACACTTCTCCCAGTACTTGATTATGGTCTACATACATGCAGCAGCCTCTGCTTTAAAACCTTTAGATTCAGTTTCATCACTCAGCACTGTTTTATCACAGGGGACAATGTTCATACACATCACTGCATTTTGTCTAGTTCTGTTGGCTGGGAGGCTCTGACTACCAGAAGGGTCCAGCATTGGCTACTTTTTGTATATAAAGCGGTTCTTCAGGCTCCACCACTACCTTGGCTCACACAACTGGAGATCCAGCCATTTTCAGACCCGCTTTCTGGACTGGATGGTTCTGGAGGTCCCGCGGGTCTCCACTGACCTGGGGGAACAATGCTGTTTTTATGTCCCAAGCTCATGGAATAGTCTTCAGGCCACCTTGGAAATTAGACTTGCTGGTCTCCATTGAAAAGTTTAGATCGAGTATAAGGGAGGTGATATGTAAGAGTTAATTTTTGATCTTGTATTTATTTTATTGATATTATTTATTGTATGTTAATGTTCACAGGGCAAATTAGACCCTGGTCTCAATGGTGACCCACCCTGTATAAGTAGAACAATTATGTCAACAAAAAACACTACAGTGAATACTATAGTATACTACTGTCATGCCCTCAAACACACTACAGTGAATGCTATAGGATACTACAGTCACGTCTGCAAAAACACTACAGTGAATACTATAGGATACTACAGTAAAGTCTGCAAAAATACAGTGAAAAATATAGCATAGACATATTAATCATAGTTTATTTAGACCATAATATACTATAGTATTTTTTTCATGTGGGTTAGCTGTAAATGTGTAACATGTTTGATTTCTAAATGCATTGTATCCACATTTGTGGTTGTATTGTGTTTTTAAATAGCCAAATCAAATCAATTAATCAAGGGATACTACAGTGTGGATTATAGTATTCTACAGTATACTACAAAAATCTATAGTAAGTGCTCCACGATCGAGGGGGGACCTCAGAGGAAATACCCAACATGAGCTTCCCAAGGACAGCATGTTCAAATCAAAACAGCATCAACAAAGCTAACAGCTAGCAGTAAAGCTAGATAGCAGTCCAATCGATCTAGAAATTCTAACGTTGAAGGATACTACAGTGTGTAGTATAGTATTGTACACAGTATACTACAATATTCAATAGTAAGCAGTACATGATCAAGGGATACTACAGTGTGTAGTATAGTATTCAACAGTATACTACAACATTCTATAGTAAGCACTACGCGATTGAGTGATACTACAGTATCTCCATATACTACACAATTCTAAAGTAAGCGCTCATAATCGAGGGATACTACAATATGTAGTAAAGTATTGTCCAGTATACTACAAAATTCTAAAGTAGGCACTACATGATCGACAGATACTACAGTGTGGAGTACAGGATTCTACAACATTCTGTAATTAGTACTACACATAATCGAGGGATACTGCAGTGTGTCGTATAGTATACTACATTTTACTACAGAATTATATAGTAAGTACTACAGTATTTTATAGTAAACTGTAGTATTTTTTTATGTGGGGCAACATGAAAGCGTATCTCAGATAATGCTAGAGGTTTGTAAGTTAGAAGTACTATGGGTAGGGTTTCCCTGTATACATACCAGAACTTCGGTTCGGTAATAAACCTCCATTTGCACGAAGTTCACTGTGACGTGCAGTCTGTTGGTCACAACAGGTAATAGATACAGTATAAACACACTGACAACACAAAGGATGTCCATGGAATGTACACCAATGAGGATATCCTCTCATGGAAAATATTTTTTTTTATAGATGAAGGCATGGTGATTTATGATTATCATACAGTATCTTTGAAAGGCGTTGAAGTTGGTTATCAGATTGCTATTTATCAGGTGGCATAATGCTAAGGAAATTGTGTAAGATTGCAATGAACTCAAACATACGCAGCTGAGCCTATACATATAAAATCTGTACAAATGCACATCTCTTAGACGGATCTTTTCGTCCCTGTTGTGTCAAAAGTTTGTTCAGTGCAACTTTGTAAATGATGACAGTCTGTAAATAAACATGTTATCAGGTGTGCTGTTTTCACTGAGTAAGAGGCCTCTGGTCAAACTGCAGAATCAGAATCAGAATTTGTCTTATTTAAACACATGACAAAATCATCAAAGCGCGGTGTCAAATTGTCAATTGGCAGCCTCTTTTCCCCATATCCCCTGTAATCTCTTACAACTCAACAGAGTGAACCTGCTAACCAGCTGTGTCCATGTGATGGGACTTGAGAGAGGGAGCCCAGAACAGCAAACTCAATTATCATGTAAGAATTCTGCATGAAAACAATCTATACGAGAAATTAGAGGTATTCCTGTCAGATGACTTGCGTTAGTGGGGTAATCTCATTTGGAACAACTGACCCCCTTCTTTGAATGTTATCAAATGTTTACAAAGTGCTTTATGTGTCTAAATTCAATCAGAAAATTTGTGTGTCCGCCCGGCGTCATGCAGCACCCAGTGTTGTACCCTCGGGTGCCTTGATGTTACTGGGGACCGAATACGAGCCTAAACAATTTGTTTGTGTGACATACCAGGGTTTGAATCCGGGGACACCTATGTGCCACAAGACTGTTTTAACCCAATGAGCTAAATCCCAGACATTAGTTTGGAGACTTACCATCAAGCTGCATTATATATATTATTTCTGTCATAAGCATGGACTAATAATAATGAGCATAATTACAATAGACACTGAGGGCACAAAACATTAAGAACACCGACTCTTTCCATGCCATAGACTGACCAGGTGAATCCAGGTGAAAGCTATGATACCTTATTGATGTACCTTGTTAAATCAAATCAAATCAAAATCAAATCAAATGTATTTATATAGCCCTTCTTACATCAGCTGATATCCCAAAGTGCTGTACAGAACCCAGCCTAAAACCTCAAACAGCAAGCAATGCAGGTGTAGAAGCACGGTGGCTAGGAAAAACTCCCTAGAAGGGCCAAAACCTAGGAAGAAACCTAGAGAGGAACCAGGCTATGATGGGTGGCCAGTCCTCTTCTGGCTGTGCCGGGTGGAGATTATAACAGAACATGGCCAAGATGTTCAAATGTTCATAAATGACCAGCATGGTCAAATAATAATAATCACAGTAGTTGTCGAGGGTGCAACAAGTCAGCGCCTCAAGAGCAGATGTCAGTTGGTTTTTCATAGCCGATCATTGAGAGTATCTCTACTGCTCCTGCTGTCTCTAGAGAGTTGAAAACAGCAGGTCTGGGACAGGTAGCACGTCCGGTGAACAGGTCAGGGTTCCATAGCCGCAGGCAGAACAGTTGAAACTGGAGCAGCAGCACGGCCAAGTGGACTGGGGACAGCAAGGAGTCATCATGCCAGGTAGTCCTGAGGAATGGTCCTAGGGCTCAGGTCCTTCGAGAGAGAGAAAGAAAGAAAGAAAGAGAGAATTAGAGAGAGCATACTTAAATTTACACAGGACACCGGATAAGACAGGAGAAATACTCCAGATATAACAGACTGACCCTAGCCCCCCAACACATAAACTACTGCAGCATAAATACTGGAGGCTGAGACAGGAGGGGTCAGGAGACACTGTGGCCCCATCCGATGATACCCCCGGACAGGGCCAAACAGGCAGGATATAACCCCACCCACTTTGCCAAAGCACAGCCCCCACACCACTAGAGGAATATCTTCAACCACCAACTTACCATCCTGAGACAAGGCCGAGTATAGCCCACAAAGATCTCGGCCACGGCACAACCCAAGGGGGGGCGCCAACCCAGACAGGAAGACCACGTCAGTGACTCAACCCACTCAAGTGACGGAACCCTCCTAGGGATGACATGGAAGAGCACCAGTAAGCCAGTGACTCAGCCCCTGTAATAGTGTTAGAGACAGAGAATCCCAGTGGAGAGAGGGGAACCGACCAGGCAGAGACAGCAAGGGTGGTTCGTTGCTCCAGAGCCTTTCCGTTCACCTTCACACTCCTGGGCCAGACTACACTCAATCATAGGACCTACTGAAGAGATGAGTCTTCAGTAAAGACTTAAAGGTTGAGACCGAGTCTGCGTCTCTCACATGGGTAGGCAGACCATTCCATAAAAATGGAGCTCTATAGGAGAAAGCCCTACCTCCAGCTGTTTGCTTAGAAATTTTAGGGACAATTAGGAGGCCTGCGTCTTGTGACCGTAGCGTACGTGTAGGTATGTACGGCAGGACCAAATTGGAAAGATAGGTAGGAGCAAGCCCATGTAATGCTTTGTAGGTTAGCAGTAAAACCTTGAAATCAGCCCTTGCCTTAACAGGAAGCCAGCGTAGGGAGGCTAGCACTGGAGTAATATGATACAAAAAAATTGGTTCTAGTCAGGATTCTAGCAGCCATATTTAGCACTAACTGAAGTTTATTTAGTGCTTTATCCGGGTAGCCGGAAAGTAGAGCATTGCAGTAGTCCAACCTAGAAGTAACAAAAGCATGGATTCATTTTTCTGCATCATTTTTTGGACAGAAAGTTTCTAATTTTTCAATGTTACGTAGATGGAAAAAAGCTGTCCTTGAAACAGTCTTGATATGTTCTTCAAAAGAGAGATCAGTGTCCAGAGTAACGCCGAGGTCCTTCACAGTTTTATTTGAGACGACTGTACAATCATCAAGATTAATTGTCAGATTCAACAGAAGATCTCTTTGTTTCTTGGGACCTAGAACAAGCATCTCTGTTTTGTCCGAGTTTAAAAGTAGAAAGTTTGCAGCCATCCACTTCCTTATGTCTGAAACACAGGCTTCTAGCGAGGCCAATTTTGGGGCTTCACCATGTTTCATTGAAATGTGCAGCTGTGTGTCATCCGCATAGCAGTGAAATTTAACATTATGTTTTCGAATGACATCCCCAAGAGGTAAAATATATAGTGAAAACAAGTGGTCCTAAAACGGAACCTTGAAGAACACCAAAATTTACAGTAGATTTGTCAGAGGACAATCCATTCACAGAGACAAACTGATATCTTTCCGACAGATAAGATCTAAACCAGGCCAGAACTTGTCCGTGTAGACCAATTTGGGTTTCCAATCTCTCCAAAAGAATGTGGTGATCGATGGTATCAAAAGCAGCACTAAGGTCTAGGAGCATGAGGACAGAAGCAGAGCCTCGGTCTGACGCCATTAAAAGGTAATTTACCGCCTTCACAAGTGCAGTCTCAGTGCTATGATGGGGTCTAAAACCAGACTGGAGCGTTTCGTATACATTGTTTGTCTTCAGGAAGGCAGTGAGTTGCTGCGCAACAGCTTTTTCAATTTTTTTTGAGAGGAATGGAAGATTCGATATAGGCCGATAGTTTTTTATATTTTCTGGGTCAAGGTTTGGCTTTTTCAAGAGAGGCTTTATTACTGCCACTTTTAGTGAGTTTGGTACACATCCGGAGAATAGAGAGCCATTTATTATGTTCAACATAGGAGGGCCAAGCACAGGAAGCAGCTCTTTCAGTAGTTTAGTTGGAATAGGGTCCAGTATGCATCTTGAAGGTTTAGAGGCCATGATTATTTTCATCATTGTGTCAAGTGATATAGTACTAAAACACTTTAGTGTCTCCCTTGATCCTAGGTCCTGGCAGAGTTGTGCAGACTCAGGACATCAGAGCTTTCGAGGAATACTCAGATTTAAAGCGGAGTCCGTAATTTGCTTTCTAATGATCATGATCTTTTCCTCAAAGAAGTTCATGAATTTATTACTGCTGAAGTGAAAGCCATCCTCTCTTGGGGAATGCTACTTTTTAGATAACTTTGCGACAGTATCAAAAATACATTTCGGAGTGTTCTTATTTTCCTCAATTCAGTTGGAAAAATAGGATGATCGTGCAGCAGTGAGGGCTCTTCGATACTGCACGGCACTGTCTTTCCAAGCTAGTCGGAAGTCTTCCAGGTTGGTATGGCACCATTTCCGTTCCAATTTTCTGGAAGCTTGCTTCAGAGCTCGTGTATTTTCTGTATACCAGGGAGCTAGTTTCTTATGACAAATGTTTTTAGTTTTTAGGGGTGCAACTGCATCTAGGTTATTGCGCAAGGTTAAATTGAGTTCCTCAGTTAGGTGGTTATGTCATAAATGTTGAAGCCGTGTTGAATGGACCAAACTGCAGGCGGAATGAGGATACTCATCTTTTAATGTAAAGAATAATAAATTAAAGCAAAGTATACACAGGAAAACAATAAACACACCCGGCAGGCTAACAGGCTTACTACAAACAAAAGTACTAGCAGTGTTAGCACAACCACCCACAAACCCAAGTGACAAACATACTCCTAAATATATGACTCCCAATCAGGAACAATGATCCCCAGCTGTTCCTGATCAGGAGTCACAAGACTATCACAGAAACAGACATACTAGACAACACATACAGACTTCTTCTGCCACGTCCTGACCAAAATACTACACCACTACTCCCTCTGCTGGTCAGGACGTGACAGGTTAACTGATTTTTGTCCTCTGACGTCCTTGGGTAGGCAGAGGGAGTCTGGAAGGGCATCAAGGAATCTTTGGGTTGTCTGAGAATTTATAGCACGACTTTTGATGCTCCTTGGTTGGGGTCTGAGCAGATTATTTGTTGCGATTGCAAATGTAATAAAATGGTGGTCCCATAGTCCAGGATTATGAGGAAAAACATTAAGATCCACAACATTTATTCCATGGGACAAAACTAGGTCCAGAGTATGACTGTGGCAGTGAGTAGGTCCAGAGACATGTTGGACAAAACCCACTGAGTCGATGATCGCTCCAGGACGCTGTATATGGTCCAGGAGGCCTGTAAACAGTAGCTATAAAAAGTGATTGAGTAGGCTGCATAGATTTCATGACTAGAAGCTCAAAAGACGAAAACGTCAGGGTTTTTTTGTAAATTGAAATTTGCTATCGTAAATGTTAGCAACACCTCCGCCTTTGCAGGATGCACGGGGGATATGGTCACTAGTGTAACCAGGAGGTGAGGCCTGGTTACACTTTGATCAGTGTAGATAAAGGGGCAGAGATAGGTTAAAGAAGGATGTTTAAGCCTTGAGACTATTAAGACATGGATTGTGTATGTGTGCCATACAGAGGGTGAATGGGCAAGACAAAAGATTTAAGTGCCTTTGAATGAGGTATGGTAGTATGTGCAAGGTGCACCGGTTTGAGGGTGTCAAGAACTGCAACGCTGTTGGGTTTTTCACGCTCAACAGTTTCTCGTTCATATCAAGAATGGTCTACCACCCAAAGGACATCCAGAAAACTTTCACAACTGTGGGAAGGATTGGAGTCAACATGGGCCAGCATCCCTGTGGAACGCCTTTGACACCTTGTAGAGTCAATGCCCCTACGAATTGAGGCTCTTCTGAGGGCAAAGGGGGAAGGGGTTCCTAATATGTTGTACACTCAGTGTAGATACACATGAAGATGCAAGACCTTTCTCTCATACTTTTCCACAATTCCTCTCCACATATGACATCTTCCTACTTTTGTGTTCGTATCTACCTGGTATAAACTTCTGTTGTTTCTTACAATGTCCTACAGTTGCACGTCTAGTAGGCCCGTGTTTTGCTGCGTCCTCCTGCAAGGGGCCTTCAAACTTTAGGAATCTCACAAAGGCTCCATTCTTCTCTGTGTTGCTTTTCTTTATCACCCAGCCTCAGGGAACGGCAGAGCCCTCAAACCCCTGTATTGTCTGAGAAAAACCACATATTACATTTGCTCTGCATAAGCCATTTCACTTAGCTGTGCTGCTGGAATTCTTAGCTGGGTCATTCATCTATGTACATGGTTTGGATACACATCTGAGACAAAGCAAGCCAGTGAAGGATAACATTGAGGAAGTTACATACATTTCAAGTTTGGTAGCCTTTGTCATTCCTCTTCTCTTATTTATGCCTTGGTGTTGTGATGGGGATGTTGATAGGATTTCTTGAAGAGAGAGAAAGGGAATGTTTGTGACATTTGCTCTGAGCGATATCTGGATTTCTGCCAGTATCTGTAATGTTTTGAAGCTCATTAGGAATTCGGGGCTTTTCCATCAGGAATGTCAATTGAATGGAGCGGAAACCAAGAGGCTTTTATATCCACTGTAACAATTAACAATGAATAAGAAAACCCATTTTTAAAAACTCACCATGAGCCCAGCCATTCACTGATCACACCGTTTTGTCTCTTATATTGATGCTAACTTATTATTCAGAGAAATATTTGAGTACAGTGGCCAGATAAATAAAACCAAAGCATGGATTATGTCTTACCTTGTTCTTAGACTGCTTACAGGGTAAGGAAACCAACATGTCATTTTGGTGAACTGCCCCTTTAATTTGGACCTATTTGCAAAACGACAGCCTAATTCTTTGGGTCCCCACAGCAATTCTATAGTAGCTGTTAACTTATTTCCCTTTAATCTATGACTCACAGTTATCGTCAAGAACAAGAAGAGTCCTCGTCCCTGATTTAGTACATTAGGCGCTCTGTAAACATTTTATTTATTTTAAAGAAGGGTCCAGTTGTCTCAAATTGCATTTATTGAAACCATAGTCATCTGACAGGAATTCTTTCGGTTAATACCCAGGATAGATTGTTGTCCAAGAACAATTCTTCTGATACAATCTAATTCGGTTATTCCGATGGGAAGATAGCTGAGAGGTGAGTTGTTTTTATTTGTTTTAGCCATAACAAAATATCCTCTGATAATGGTCAACTGTTATGTTTAGATGTAGGCCTAACAAGTCATTGCCTTTTCTCCTGACATAGGCCTATTAAAGCTAGAGTCCTTAATTGAAACAATAACGAATCGGAAAACCCACCTCTGTTTTTGGTAAAAAGCTGAGGGATGGGCCTGGAGAAATGTAACCACTGTCAAATTCATAGAAAGATCTATGGATGCCAGGACTGATCATCCATGGTATCACAATTCTAGTTTTAACCTTGTTTTGAGGCTAAACAGTGTTTTTAAAATGTACATTGTTTATAAAGATAGGAGAAAACAAGCTTATATTTTGGGTTCTGATGGGGTAAGACAGTTGAACTTAGCTGAGGCATTTCTAAGTTATATTCTTCAAGAATCAATGGGTATATATTATTTATGCAAAAATGTAGTGCACAAATGTATGTAGCAATTATGGATTCTAGTTTTTTGTAACATGAGACCCTTTTAATTTATTTAGCTAGGCAAGTCATTTAAGAACAAATTCTTATTTGCAATGGCAGCCTACTCCGGCCAAGCCCTAACAGCGCTGGGCCAATTGTGCAGGTTAGGCCGGATGTGATACAGCCTGGAATCGAACCAGGGTCTGTAGTGACGCCTCTAGCGCTGAGCTGCAGTGCCTTAGACCGCTGCGCCACTCGGGAGCCCCACTTTTTTTATCACTAGCCAACCAATCATAACTTCATTAAGCCCAACTGAGGTTAGCTCTGTGTAACTCCACGTAACTCAGTGGAGTCTATCAGAGGATACTGCTACAAGGACATTTACGTAAGTAATCCCAATCAGAAACCCCATTGGAAGTTTACGTAGGTTTAGGGGCCAGTTTGTGGGCCAATTTGTAATGTTACAGTAAATCTCCAACCGTACAGCAAGGTCAAGAAACCAGAGATGCACCAGATATCTAATAGACATCCAATGCAGTCATCAAAAGTAATGATAGCCTCAGTAAATAATGAAGGAGACGCGTCTCTTATTCCGCGGTTGCATCTCAAATGGCACCCTACTCTCTTTCTAGTGCACTACTTTGGACCATAACCTCGTAGTGCACTACATAGGGAATATGGCGAGATTTGGGACGCATCCCAAGAGACAGTCGTACAGTCTCTCCCCAAGCGTAATCCTCCGACCCCATCTCGTAGCTCTTGTCTGCCCAGCCTGCGTGTCCTTGGCCTAGCATCTGTTTGGCAGCCACGCAGAGTCACACAGAGTCAACCAGAGTCTAAAGTTCACCCTGCCTCCTGAGTGGTTTACCGCGTCTGCTAGGTTGGATTGCTGCCTTTCCGTATGCTTGGTGTCATGGCCTGCTCTGCCACTGCACCCCAGGGGTCCTGGCTGCTACTGAACCCCGCCTGTTTCTCTCTCTGTGTGTGTAGCCTGCCCAACCTGCCCAAAACTCTGCCTGTAACACACTCTGTCTGGCTGTAGTGTGTATTTCTTTCTCTTATCCAAACAGCACTTGCCCTGCTGTGTGTAAGTGTGTGTCTGTACTGTAACGTATGTGTCTAGGGGTGTGCATTCATATCTCTAGTATGTATGCACATCCATTCGCCATGCTCCAGGGACAGAAGCAGACACGCAGACAGGCAGGACAGGCAGGACAGGCAGCTCACCAGTGTATTCTAGGCTCCTTACTCACCCCCCACGTCAGGAGGGTGACAGGCTTCTGGTTTCACAGTAAAATTAGGATGACATCGATCGAGTCACAAAGGTCACCGCACCACACCCTAACTGTCCCCACTGTCCCCACAATACACACTGCAGCATGTGGATCTTATTCATAGAGCGTCTTAGATTAGAAGTGCTGGATTGAATTGCTTTTATTTTACTCCTGCGCCTCTTTTATGCTCTTGTTGTTTTTTCCCGTTAACGTTACGACTACAGAAATGTTTGTAATGACCTGTCAAACACACCGCGGTAATGGCTGAAATGGGCACAATCTATAAATATGCAAAAGCTTCGCTAGGGTTTAATGCACCGTCTCCACGGTTACATCACAAGAACGAGAAGAGAGATATCTTTATTTTGATGGTTGTCCATTTTTTTTTTGTGGATTTGAAAAAAGTTCTTTTTTAATACAGTTAAAACGTTTTCAAATTAGATGTGCTGAAATGAAAGCAACTTCCGAAGATGAACACTCGGATTATAGTGATATTATGTCTGATCTCACAAACAATGTAAAGTATGTTTAGATAGGTGTAATCTAGAGCCAAGCCTGTTGGTTTTTAATCCGAGGGCATCCTGCTATTGACACACTTGTTTAATTATGCAAGAGAAAGTGACAACAACAGTAATTAATGAGGCAGTCTAGACAGCGCAGGTGAGTGCGGGTAGGGTAGACAGAGCAAGTTTTTGGTGGTTGCAGCCTTGTACGTTCATTTATTAACATGTGCAAATAACACCCACTGTGTTTATACAGAGGCACACATAATGTCCTTCATTTTAACACAACATTTTACAAGAATACCCGACACAACAAGAAAATGTATATGTAAGTGCATAAATGAAGGTGAAATTTTACAATAAATGTAATACCTGAATTCCCAGCAGAATCCCTGAACTATAAAAATTCAAAAGTTTGGAATGTCTTCATCCATTGTTCAACTGTTGCATTTATTAGAATTGTTTTTAAAACCTTTAAGCAATTTCGATGACTGTTACTAGAGACACTTTATGAATACCAGCCCTGATAGAGATCAAGAGGACGCATAATTGATGCTGTTATATTTTCTAGCAGAAGGCCAATCAGAGCCACCGTTACTGCATCAAAACTGTTATACTATTGGTCAACCAAAAACAACCAGGAACTACAGGACAACAGAGCAGAGTACGGCTGAGGTTGAGTTGTGTAGCATTGGAGACTGTTGGCGCTGGCGGTGAGTTTTGGCCTCTCCCTGGTAGAATCATTTGTTATCGACGGTGAAGGTCTCTTGTTTCCCGGTCCCTGGCAGGGCCAAATTAAGAGGTACACTCAAGGTGGATGAGTGTTGGGCAAATGAGGGATTGGAGGACAGGCCAGATTTTTCCAGTTTTTTTTTTGTTCTTCTTTCTTTCCACTGTTTCTTTAACTGCAGGATGTCAGACAGATGAGCCCAGAGGAAAATATTATTTGTTTTTCTTCAGTGTTTGTTTAGTTTTTTCCTCCTAGGTGTCGTGTACTTTCAAAGGAAATTGAAATAACATCAGGAAAGGGAGAATAAGGCTACTGTTAGTGAAATACTTGGAAATGCCAGTAAACTGTGCTTTGAAATATATTTAATATACTCAAAATATCCCTAGTATGTAGTGGAGCAGGTTGAGTTCCTTGGTGTCCACATCACCAACAAACTAACATGGTCCAAGCACACCAAGACAGTCTTGAAGAGGGCACGACAAAACCTATTCCCCCTCAGGAGACTGAAAAGATTTGGCATGGGTCCTCAGATCCTCTAAAGGTTCTACAGCTGCACCATCGAGAGCATCCTGACTGGTTGCATCACTGTCTGGTATGGCAACTGCTCGGTCTCCAACCGCAAGGCACTACAGAGGGTAGTGCGTACGGCTCAGTACATCACTGGGGCCAAGCTTCCTGCCATCCAGGACCTCTGTACCAGTCGGTGTCAGAGGAAGGCCCTAAAAATTGTCAAAGACTCCAGCCACCCTAGTCATAGACTGTTCTCTCTGCTACCACACAGCAAGCGGTACCGGAGCGCCAAGTCTAGATCCAAGAGGCTTCTAAACAGCTTCTACCCCCAAGCCATAAGATTCCTGAACATCTAATCAAATGGCTACACAGACTATTTGCATTTCCTCCCCTATTTTACACCACTGCTACTCTCTGTTGTTATTATCTATGCATAGTCACTTTAATAACTCTACCTACATGTACATATTACCTCAATTACCTCGCCTAACCGGTGCCCCCGCACATTGACTCTGAACCAGTACCCCGCTGTATATAGTCTCGCTATTGTTATTTTACTGCTGCTCTTTAATTACTTGTTACTTTTATTTCTTATTCTTATTCATATTTTTTTTTAATTGCCTTGTTGGTTAGGAGCTAGTAAGTAAGCATTTCACTGTAAGCTCCACACCTGTTATATTCGGCACATGTGACTAATACAATTTGATTTGATTTGATTGGATTTGTAAACATCCTTGATTTAGAATTTGAACTGGGTAAAGCAGAGGGAAAAAGCTGGCTAGGGATCTATCCGACAGCAAGAGAGAGCAACACAATTTGTGAGTGTTTGAGAGAGACAGAGAGGAACAGAGGAAGAGAGGGCGAAGAATTAGAGAACATTTCTGCAGAGAGAGAGATAAGAAGAAGAGAGAACGGTAGTAGGCGTCAGTTGCCACCAACAATGTGACAAGTGTAGAACAACTTCCTGCCTGTGTTTACTGGCTGTGATGGAGCTGGATGCCCTGAGGAGCCTATAGGATCGCTAACTGGGGCCCGAGCAGTGGACAGCCCAGAAGATCTCAAGTGTTATTACATACACCCGGGAAGAACTATTGGATATTATCAAAGCAATGTCAACTTACCAACATTACGACCAGGAATACGACTTTCCCGAAGCAAATCCTTTGTTCGCACCACCAGGCCGACCCAAAACAACGTCGCCGCAAAAGAGCTAGACAGAGCGGCCTCCTGGTCAGACTTCGGAGGCGTGCATACCACCCACCGCTTCTGAGTATATTACTCGCCAATGTCCAATCTCTAGATAACAAGGTAATCGAAATTAGGGCAAGGGTTGCTTTCCAGAGAGACATCAGGGACAGTAACATACTCTGTTTCACGGAAACATGGCTCTCTCGGGATATGTTGTCGGAGTCAGTACAGCCACCGGGATTCTTTATGCATCACGCCAACAGAAATAAACATCTCTCTGGGAAGAACAAGGGTGGGGGTGTATGCTTCATGATTAATGATTCATGGTGTAGTCATAACAACATACAGGAACTCAAGTCCTTTTGTTCACCTGACCTAGAATTCCTCACAATCAAATGCCGACCATATTATCTCCCAACAGAATTCTCGTAGGTTATTGTCACAGCAGTATATGTCCCCCCTCAAGCCGATACCACGATGGCCCTCAAGGAACTTCACTGGACTCTATGCAAACTGGAAACCATATTTCCTGAGGCTGCATTTATTGTAGCTGGGGATTTTAACAAAGCAAATTTGAGAACAAGGCTACCCTAAATTCTATCAGCATATTGATTGTAGCACTCGTGCGGGCAATACACTGGATCACTGCTACTCTAACTTCCGCGATGCATACAAGGCCCTCCCCCGCACTCCCTTCTGCAAATCTGACCATGACTCCATTTTGCTCCTCCCGTCCTATAGGCAGACACTCAAACTGGATGTACCTGTGACGAGAACTATTCAACGCTGGTCTGACCAATCGAAATCCACGCTTCAAGATTGTTTTGATCACGCGGACTGGGAAATGTTCCGGGTTTCCTCAGAGAATAATATCGATTTATACACTGATTTGCTGAGTGAGTTTATAAGGAAGTTCATTGGATATGTTGTACCCACTGTGACTATTAAAACCTACCCTAACCAGAAACCATGGATAGATGGTTGCATTTGCGCAAAACTGAAAGCATGAACCACTGCATTTAACCATGGAAAGATCACTGGGAATAGTTATTCCCTCCGCAAGGCAATCAAACAAGTGAAATGTTGGTATAGGGACAAAGTGGAGTCGCAATTCAATGGCTCAGACATGAGACATATGTGGGAGGGTCTACATGTAATCACGGACTACAGGCAATCACGGACTACAAAAAGAAAACCAGCCACGTCACGGACACGATGTCTTGCTTCCAGACAAACGAAACACCTTCTTTGCCCGCTTTGAGGATAATACAGTGCCACCGATGCGGCCCACTACCAAGGACTGCGGGCCCTCCCTCTCCTTCTCCATGGCCGACGTGAGTAAGATATTTAAACGTGTTAACCCTCGCAAGGCTGCCGGCCCAGACGGCATCCCTAGCCGCATCCTCAGATCATGCGCAGACCAGCTGGCTGGTGTGTTTACGCACATATTCGATCTCTCACTATCCCAGTCTGCTGTCCCCACATGCTTCAAGATGGCCACCATTGTTCCTGTACCCAAGAAGGCAAAGGTAAGTGAACTAAATGGCTATCACCCCGTAGCACTCGCCTCTGTCATCATGAAGTGCTTTCAGAGACTAGTCAAGGATCATATCATCTCCACCTTACCTGCCACGCTAGACCCACTTCAATTAGCATACCGCCCCAATAGGTCCACAGATGATGCAATCGCCATCACACTGCACACTGCCCTATCCCATCTGGACAAGAGGAATACCATTGACTACAGCTCAGCATTCAACACCATAGTACCCTCCAAGCTCATCATTAAGCTTCTGACCCGGGGTTGAGCAATTGGGTTCTGGACTTCCTAACGGGCCGACCCCAGGTGGTGAAGGTAGGAAACAACATCTCCACTTCGCTGATCCTCAACACTGGGGCCCCACAAGGGTGCGTGCTCAGCCCCCTCCTGTACTTCCTGTTCACCCATGACTGCGTGGCCAACCACGCCTCCAACTCAATCATTAAGTTTGCAGACGACACAACAGTAGTGGGCTTGATTACCAACAATGACGAGACAGACTACAAGGAGGAGGTGAGGACACACAGAGTGTGGTGTCAGGAAAACAACCTCTCACTCAATGTTACAAAATAAAGGAGATGATCGTGGACTTCAGGAAACAACAGAGGGAGCATCCCCCTATCCACATCGATGGGACAGCAGTGGAGGAGGTGGAAAGTTTTAAGGTCCTCTGCGTATACATCACGGACAAACTGGAATGGTCAGCCCACACAGACAGTTGTGGTGAAGAAGGCGCAACACACAGACAGTGTGGTGAAGAAGGCACAACAGAAATTTGGCTTGTCACCTAAAACCCCCACAAACTTTTATAGATGCACAATTGAGAGCATCCTGTTGGGCTGTATCACCGCCTGGTACGGCAACTGCACCGCCCACAACCTTAAGTCTCTCCAGAGGTTGGTGCTGTCTGCACAACGCATCACTGGGGGCAAACTTCCTGTCCTCCAGGACACCTACAGCACCCGATGTCACAGGAAGGCCAAAAAGATCATCAAGGACAACAACCACCCGAGCCACTGCCTGTTCACCATCCAGAAGGCGAGGTCAGTACAGGTGCATCAAAGCTGGGACCGAGAGACTGAAAAACAGCTTCTATCTCAAGGCCATCAGACTGTTAAACAGCCATCACTAACACAGAGAGGCTGTTGCCTACAGTACATACAGACTTGAAATCATTGGCCACTTTAATAAATGGATCAATTGTCACTTTAATAATGCCACTTTAATAATGTTTACATATCTTGCATTACTCCTCTCATATGCATATACTGTATATTTATAACATCTATTGCATCTTGCATGTGCCGCTCGGTCATCGCTCATCTATATATTTATATGTATATTTTCTTATTCCATCCCTTTACTTAGATCTGTGTGTATCAGGTAGTTCACATTGATCTGCCACATTTGTTACTTGATTTCAGACAAATGTAATAGAATAGGTTGAACGAACCAAAAGCATCATTTTCAATCATTCCAATCAGTAAAAGCTCTTCAGATGAGCAACATCACCATCACACATTTACAGAGTGTACAAGATCACCACAGGGTGATAGAGAGAAAGAGAGCAAAAATGAAGACGCCATGTCTTAGAGAGCGCTAACTATGACCAATCCACATTCAATTTGATAATCAATCAGCTGTGAAATTAAATGTAAGTGTGCACATAGACTCTACATTTAAATATCCAGATCAGGCTACTCCATAAACCTATACAAAGCAGAATACAATTTCTATTGAATAGAGATTCAAGATTGAACTTTTTTTCTTCTAGATTTTGTCCTCCAGAGAGCTTGCTTTACAACAGCAATCATCTAGTTTCCAGTAAAAAGCTATGTTTTGGTCAGAAAAAGTGTCCTGTTTTGCTTCGATGACTGTATTTGTGTTGTTGTCCCCCGAAGTCTCAGTAACAGTGGTCAGAAGTCTCATGTGACAGAAGTGTTGTTGCGGTGAGGGATGACTGACTCACAGACATAAGATGTCATGCTATAGAATTACAGCAGTGAGTGAGTGACTCCCCTACATACAATGCGGAGAGGGAGTTAGGGGGGCTGTGTGTCACCCACCACACTTGTGAGAGTGTGGTTTCCCTTGCATGGCAAACCCTTATTTTACATTTTACACCCCCCCCCCCCCCCCCCCCCCGTCATCTTCATCACCACCACCCTCTCCCCAAGATCTCCATCAGATAATAGCCAATTAAATGACTTTGGTCGGAGCCAAAATGGCACTTAAAGGAGTCTCTGCACGGGTTGTTACAGTGTTTTTCTGGCTATTTATCCATGAATGGCGGATCCTTAGCATTTGGTGGCATTTGGTGGTATCTGTATCATGGGTTAAGTGCAGGTCATTTGTATGTTAATGACTCGTTGGCACGTAGTTAAGGTATGTGAATGTCTCAACGCCTCAGTGGAGCAGCAGCAGAGCTGTCGAGGAGGGCTGACAGCAGCGTGACGTTAGACACGGCCATAGAGATAGGTAGAACAACAAGTAACAGCGTTTTAACGCTGTGATGGGTGATTTGTAGGTGTCCAGTGATCTGATCGTTTGTTCCCGTACTGTTGCCACTACTAAAACTCGTAGTATTCTGTATTTTATCAGTACGTGTCTGTTTTAGCTATTGGTTATTCTGTAAAAAGGAATACGAGATTTGCCATGACGTTAGAACATTGCTACATGATTACCTAACAAAACTAAAAGCGTGCAATACAACACAAAATATGCCCTTGTTTTTAATCCTAAACAATTCCCCGATGCAATGAAACAGAATGTATAGGCCCGTTACAACAATGCACCTGAAACTCTCCTCCCTTATGCCTATAGCATTTCCTATAAAGAGATGCAGGAAGTTATGTACGTTATGTTCTATGAAAATGTTTAGGGTATTAGCATACACAGCCGTAATTAGAACATAATTACAGAAACCTCGCTACCTTGGCGCCTCTACTCTACTCTGTCTATCAGCCTCCCCTTGTTAAGCTGGCTAAAACAGGTTTATGAAACGAGCATTGGAACCGAGTGGGGCATTAATTGTTATCATTGCCTTGGAAAGCAAATAGGCTGCTTCTCAAATGGCACCTTATTCCCTTTGTAGCGCGCTACTTTTTTAACCAGGGCCCATAGAGCTCTGGTCAAAAGTAGTGCACTACGTAGGGAAGAGGGTGCCATTTGGGAGGAAGACTCTGTGTTAAAAGAGAGGAGAGGAACCTGGACAAATGACTGCTGAAAATGAGAGTGTGGAAAATTGGAGAGGGATTAGCGTGGACGATAATGAAGCAATTAAAGGGAAAGCGCTGAGCACTCAGGTGCCTTTACCCAGGCAGCCGCTCCTACTCCAGCTGCTTTCAGAGCGCTCTAACGCAAATATATCCCCACCGGTGAAGGGAGGCAACAGTAATGTATCACTCATAAAGGGAGGCAGGAGGAGAGGAGAAGAGGCAACACAACACACCACAAATATCATGCTGCTCCCGTAACAGTTTGTCTGCACGAGGAATTGCTGAAAAGTGTGTTTTCTTACCCGAGAATGATAATACCTAGGTTCATCCTCTCTATGCTAACCCGATTAGGGGAAGAAATGAATGGAAGGAGGAGGGTAAAGAGGAACAGGATAAGGGAAGGGGAAAGAGGCAGGGGTGATTGGAAGGGGAGAGAGACAGGGGGAGGCAGGGGGAGAGAAGGGAGGAAGGGGAGAAAGTCCTTGTCTTCTCTCCGGTGATGTGAGACATCCTGGTTGGGGGTAATAAAGACCCTCTCAAAGTCAACAGTTCAGAAAGTCCTTTGTCCTCCTAAAAGAGTCTTTAATTTTTAACGCAAACTTGCACTTAGGTATGCATGAACTTTGGTACAATCCAGAGACATGTGTATAATAGGATGTAATGGATGACGGTCATGTGTTCAGTAATGATGTCAGCCCTCTGCAGCCCAGCGCCGCCTGGTTCTCTGATAGAGGAGGGCCTAATGTAAATTTAATTTGGACTGATGTATGGTGGGGATGTGAGTGGGGTGTGTGAGTGAGAAAGGGGTGGTGTGGGGGGGTAGGGGCTGAAGGGCTGAAGGGTTGGGGCAACGAGGGTAGAGGTAACGGAGGGACGGGGGGACAGGGGAGGAGGTAGAGGGGGACGGGGGGAGTTAGAGGGGGACGTCTCTGTGAAGTGTCTCTGCGGGGGGAGCAGCTGGATTGGGGATCTGACACTCTGCCAACAATCCTGTCTGCTTAACCAGGATTAATGACGGTGTCCCAGTGTCCGCCCCCCTGTACCCCTACACTCACACACACACACACACACACACACACACACACACACACACACACACACACACACACACACACACACACACACACACACACACACACACACACACACACACACACACACACACACCCCTGCCATGCCACGTTTACCCCTGACAATGTGGAGGGGAGGGAAGGTTGCTTTTGGTTTCCAATGAGATCAAAAACCTGAATGGGGGTGGCTAAACGCATGCCTTTTCACAGACCGTCCACCCCCACCCCTCAGACCACCCTTGCCTCACTTCTAATGAAGTGGATGAATGCTAAATCAATGTTTTTAGTGGTGCTCATCACCCTCTTTACCCCCCCCCCCCTTTCAATGATTTGTGGCAGATTGAGAGATTATTGATAGCCATGACTATGGCTATCAGGGGGTTTACCCCTAGTCTTAATACCGCTGGGAGTTTGATCGAGCACGAGATCAGAGCATGTTAGGAGATACTGTGTTACAGACTCAAATTGGGATTTTATACAGAAAATGCAAAACGTGTTGTAGAACCATTATTGAGACATTCCACAGATGCAATGTGTGACAATGAGAAGGTTTGAAGCCGCTACGTCACCTTTTTCTGGAGATGAGGTCCTCTGAAAAATATCACGCACTACATCAACAATCTATAATAACACAGGTTCTTTACTGACAGCGGTGTAACGTGGAAATAACATGCAGAGAATGAAGTTGCAAGTTGAAGTCTTTTTATTTCCTGCAGCAACAATTAATGTCGTTTCAGTAGATTTGTATGGTCACACATAATAATCAATATCGGAGCGCTCCGCATAGAAATATACCACCATCTTCTGGCCCTGTCGCTCATACAACCATTCTGGCACAATTATTAGCGTATAATACTAACAAGACAAGAGCACACAAACAAAGTGCATTGTTGAGGGAGTTGTTCCGCGGGGAAAAGGAGAGCAGATACTGGCTGAAGTGCACACACTTGCTAAGAACATAAGCTACTTACAATTGGGCAACAACACTTGGATTTGGATTAAAGGACACATTCACCACTTTTGTCCTCCCCAGGCCCACCAACCTGATATTTTATAAGAGACCGCAACCCCCCCCCCCCCCCCCCCCAATCACAGTTAGGCGACGCAAGTCACAATTTTTTTTACAAAAATCCACTCTGAACCTTTGTTTATCTCACTTGTGATCTATATCCTATCTCTCCTATCTCCTTTATCTCCATCTTAGACTTACAGCGACCCTGGAGGTATGACACACGGCTCCCCACACCCTCGACCCAGACTAGAGTTTCAGTTTTATTATCCTTTCTTTGTGTTTAACTAAGCATCGAATGAACACTGAGCTAATTCCAAAATTCCCTCTGTCATCATCATCACCATGATATCTCTCCAGCTCAGCTCAGAGTCCATAATAAATGCGTCCGGGGGAAGACGAGTGCGGGACGAATTAATAGTGAATGGTATTCATCAGGCAGGCGAGGAAACGCTGCGGCCAAGATCCAATTATATACATTCATTAAGTGATAATGATATCATGGTCTTTTAACTGGGAAGAAAAGAGCGTAATTGAATAATAACAGTTGTACCACTGAGGGAGGGGGCCGGGGGGAGGGGGGGGGGGGGGGGGCAGTGGGAGGGGCCTCCATCCCCGACACAGTGACCCCTGGGGGGAGAAAGAGAGAAGGGAGGATTGATGGAATTCTATTACACCCTGATAGATTTATTATGAAGGCCTGAGTGCACTCGGCACGCCACTTTGTCACTCAGACTAATCAGCAGGCTAAGGCTGCATGGGAGGGAGGGAGGGAGGGAGGGCACCGTGGCTGGCTCACCTCCCTTTTTGTATGTGGTGGGTGTGGGTCTCCCTCCCTCTGTCTCCCGCTGTGTCTCTCTCTTTCTCTCCCCCAACCCCCACCTCTCCACAAAGACAAAGTTAGGGGCGTCTGACATGACGGCAGACGTGGCGGGCCTGTCGAGCCCAGTCATGACCCGACACAAATGGGCCAGCTGAGCACCCTGACCCGCGGGGTGAGCCCTCATTTGTTTATTAATGGCAACACCATAAGGGTGTGTGTCACTGGGACCAACAGCCTGTGTGTGGCAGCCCCACAGCCCCAGTCCGGGGAAAATCATTTGTAAACACTTAGGAAGAGGAGATGAGAGGAAATCTCGTTCCCCTTCGGTTGACATTATGTGTGTGTGTGTTGGGTTGGCAGGCTGGCAGGAGGTAGTGTAGGTACACTGACAGACATACACCCACACAAACGAACAGGGTCAGACACACACACACACACACACACACACACACACACACACACACACACACACACACACACACACACACACACACACACACCTCCGGCCAATGTGCATACACAGGGACATTAGCAAGTGTGAACATTTGAATAACTGTAGTTTACTGTAGATATCATGCTAATACAGGTATCTTATCCTGTGGGGATGCAATGTTGATGCAGTATGATAAATTAAGTTTCAGCTACTTAATCATAATTTGGAATGGAACAAACAGCTTAAGTGATGTTTAAATTGAAATTTTTCCATGAAAACACCATCAAACATTCGCTGAAATTGAAAGTTTTCTACAAATGTTGTTTCTTAAATGCAACATTGTTGATAAATAAACCCTCTGAAAAATAGACTTGTCAAACCCTATTTTGTATCAAAAACAGTATCAATCATTATACAATTATACAGACCTGAAATCTTTGTGTGGATGTGTGTCTGTCAGTATGTGTGTCTGTGTCAATATGAGTGTATGTGTGTGTGTGTCGGTGTGTATGGGGACAGGGGAGTCTGCGTGGGTTTGATCCCCCGTGTTAGCCTGGATTAGTGAGACAGACTGGAGGAGAGTAGAGGAAGCTCATTATCAAGACAACAACACTCCTCCCCATAGACTCTCTCTGTTGTCTGTTTACTTATTGTCTATCCCACACGCTCACTTGAAGGGTACAAGATAACATTACCCCCCCCCTCCTCCCCCTCCTGTGTCGTCATGCACCTCTCTCTCTCTCTCTCTCTCTCTCTCTCTCAGAAGAGTGGGTGACATACATACTAACAGGTCCTTAAGCCCTGAGTTAGGGTGTGGGAGTGGGAGTGTATGTGTGTATGTGTTTTCAAGTTGACTTAGTCCTATGAATGGGATACACATGGTATACACCGTCCAACGAAATGCTTACCTGCATGTGTGCTTTGTGCGTGTGTGTGTTGATCTCCTTGATCTCTCAGTGTATCACGCCTTATAATCTCTTTAGTTTAACAAGATAGCGACTAGGGTTCCTGAGCCATCGGCATCATCACTGTTGATCTCTTCAGCAGATCCATCTCTTCTGCTGTAGGAAGTCTCTCTAGCTAGCGCCTCATGACAGTACAGGGCCTGGTGGGTCTGTAAGGGATTATCCAACGTGTCCACTGTTTGATGTGTGCCTGCAATCAATGACAGCCCTCTTTTTCCCAACCTCCTTTCAGCACCTCCTGTTGTGGTCGGAGAGACAGAGAGAGAGAGAGCGCGTTTCCAGACCCACTGTTTAGACACGCTCGGCTTTGATACAAACTCGTGTTTGTTTTCTGCCAGGCCTCCCATCCTGGATGCAATATAGTTGGATAAATATTTTGCAGCTTCATAGGCATAAATAATTGATTTATGTTTCACAACCAAGCACGACAGCCAGTTCACACGGTCTGGCGGTGCTTTGGTTGGAACCGGCATGTAACGGAGAAACGTAAAGAGGAGAATAATGTTTATCCCGGTATTGCAATTAGCTGGGGAAAACATGCAGCCTACGTGTGTTTGTTCCCTGGCAGGACTGGGGTGAATTAAAGAGCCATTGTGAACAAGCACAACTCTGGCTTTTGTTTACATGTGGCGAAGCGGGGCGATAAACATGCTCGCTCAGTGCTGCACAGGCAGAATTGTTATATGAGAATGTGAGTCAGTCGTCAGTCAGACTCCCAACAGCAGCCCTAATGACAGGCAGACAGATGGACAGACAGCCACTCAGCTGGGAGACTTGACACACAATAGGGTCAATAAGGTATGTCAAATCAAATCAAATTTTATTTGTCGCATTCGCCGAATACAACAGGTGAAATGCTCACTTTACAAGCCCTTAACCAACAATGCAGTTTTAAGAAAAATAAGTGATAAGAAAGTGTTTACTAAAATAAACTGAAGTTAAAAAAAATGTAAATAAGAAAAAGAGCAACAATAAAATAACAGTAGCGAGGCTCTACACAGGGGGTAACGGTACAGAGTCAATGTGGAGGCTCTACACAGGGGGTAACGGTACAGAGTCAATGTGGAGGCTCTACACATGGGGGAAACGGTACAGAGTCAATGTGGAGGCTCTACACAGGGGGTAACGGTACAGAGTCAATGTGGAGGCTCTACACAGGGGGTAACGGTACAGAGTCAATGTGGAGGCTCTACACAGGGGGTAACGGTACAGAGTCAATGTGCGGGGGCACAGGTTAGTGGTGGTAATTCAGGTAATATGTACAGTCGTGGCCAAAAGTTTTGAGAATGACACAAATATTAATTTTCACAAAGTTTGCTTCTTCAGTGTCTTTAGATATTTTTGTCAGATGTTACTATGGAATACTGAAGTATAATTACAAGCATTTCATAAGTGGCAAAGGCTTTTTATTGACAATTACATGAAGTTGATGCAAAGAGTGAATATTTGCAGTGTTGACCCTTCTTTTTCAAGACCTCTGCAATCCGTCCTGGCATGCTGTCAATTAACTTCTGGGCCACATCCTGACTGATGGCAGCCCATTCTTTCATAATCAATGCTTGGAGTTTGTCAGAATTTGTGGGTTTTTGTTTCTCCACCCGCCTCTTGAGGATTGACCACAAGTTCTCAATGGGATTAAGGTCTGGGGAGTTTCCTGGCCGTGGACCCAAAATATTGATGTTTTGTTCCCCCGAGCCACTTAGTTATCACTTTTGCCTTATGGAAAGGTGCTCCATCATGCTGTAAAAGGAATTGTTCGTCACCAAACTGTTCCTTAATGGTTGGGAGAAGTTGCTCTCTAAGGATGTGTTGGTACCATTATTTATTCATGACTGTGTTCTTAGGAAAAATTGTGAGTGAGCCCACTCCCTTAGCTGAGAAGCAACCCCACACGTGAATGGTCTCAGGATGCTTTACTGTTGGCATGACACAGGACTGATTGGTAGCGCTCACCTTGTCTCCTCCGGACAAGCTTTTCTTCGGATGCCCCAAACAATCGGAAAGGGGATTCATCAGAGAAAATGACTTTACCCCAGTCCTCAGCAGTCCAATCCCTGTATCTTTTGCAGAATATCAGTCTGTCCCTGATATTTTTCCTGGAGAGAAGTGGCTTCTTTGCTGCCCTTCTTGACACCAGGCTATCCTCCAAAAGTCTTCGCCTCACTGTGCGTGAAGATGCACTCACACCTGCCTGCTGCCATTCCTGAGCAAGCTCTGTACTGGTGGTGCCCCGATCCCGCAGCTAAATCAACTTTAGGAGACAGTCCTGGTGCTTGCTGGACTTGTTAACGAGAGAATCACTGACATGATGTCAGCTGGTCCTTTTGTGGCAGGGCTGAAATGCAGTGGAAATGTTTTTTGGGGATTCAGTTCATTTGCATGGCAAAGAGGGACTTTGCAATTAATTGCAATTCATCTGATCACTCTTCATAACATTCTGGAGTATATGCAAATTGCCATCATACAAACTGAGGCAGCAGACTTTGTGAAAATGTATATTTGTGTCATTCTCAAAACTTTTGGCCACGACTGTACAGGACATGTAGGTAGAGGTAAAGTGACTATGCATAGATAATTAACAGAGTGTAGCAGCAGCGTAAAAATGGGGAGGGGGGAGTCAAAACAAATAATCTGCGTAGCCATTTGATCAGCTCTGCAGGAGTCTTATGGCTTGGGGGAAGAAGCTTTTAAAAAGCCTCTAGGACCTAGACTTGGCGCTCCGGTACTGTATGCTGTGTGGTAGCAGAGAGAGCAGTTTATGACTAGAGTGGCTGGAGTCTTTGGCAATTTTTAGGGCTTTCCTCTGACAGCGCCTGGTATAGAGGTCCTGGATGGCAGGAAGCTTGGCTCCAGTTATGTACTGGGCCGTACACACTACCCGCTGTAGTGCCTTGCTGTCTGAGGCCGAGCAGTTGCCATACCAGGCGGTGATGCAACCCAGTCAGGATGCTCTCGATGGTGCAGCTGTAGAACCTTTTGAGTATCTGAGGACCCATGCCAAATCTTTTCAGTCTCCTGAGGGGGAATAGGCATTGTCGTGCCCTCTTCACAACTGTCTTGGTGTGCTTGGACCATGATAGTTTGTTGGTGATGTGGACACCAAGGAACTTGAAGCTCTCAACCTACTCTACTACAGCCCCATCGATGAGAATGGGGGAGTGCTCTGCCCTCCTTTTTCTGTAGTCCACGATCATCTCATTTGTCTTGATCATGTTAAGGGATAGGTTATTATCCTGGCACCACACTGCCAGGTCTCTGACCTCCTCCCTATAGGCTGTCTCATCGATGTCGGTGATCAGGCCTACCCCTGTTGTGTCGTCGGAAAACTTAATGAGGGTGTTGGAGTCGTGCTTGGCCATGCAGTCATGGGTAAACAGGGATTGCAGGAGGGGACTGAGCACGCACCCCTGAGGGCCTCCCCCTGTTGAGGATCAGTGTGGCAGACATGTTGTTAGCTACCCTGGTGGGTTGATGTGAGCCATGACCAGCCTTTCAAAGCACTTCATGGCTACAGACGTGAGTGCTAAGGGTTGTTGGTCACTTAGGCAGGTTACCTTGGTGTTATTGGGCACAGGGACTATGGTGGTCTGCTTGAAACATGTTGGTATTACAGATTCGGTCAGGGACAGGTTGAAAATGTCAGTGAAGACACTTTCCAGTTGGTCAGCGCGTGCTCGGAGTACATGTCCTGGTAATCCGTCTGGCCCTGCGGCCTTGTGAATGTTGACCTTTTTAAAGGTTGGCTACGGAGAGCATGATCACACAGTCGTCCGGAAGAGCTGGTGCTCTCATGCATGCTTCAGTGTTGCTTGCCTCGAAGCGAGCATAGAAGTCATTTAGCTCGTCTGGTAGGCTCGTCTTACTGGGCACCGTGCGGCTGTGCTTCTCTTTGTAGTCCATAATAGTTTTCAAGCCCTGCCACATCCGACAAGCGTCGTAGTCTTGATCGGAGCTCATCCAGTTTATTATCCAATGATTGTGCGTTGGCTAATAGGACTGATGGTAGAGGCGGATAACCCTCCCCAATATCTACATCTCTTCTTCATGCGAATGACGGGGATTTGGGCCTTGTCCGGTGTCTGAAGTAAATCCTTTGTGTCAGACTCGTTGAAGAAAAAAATCTTCGTCCAGGTGAGTAACTGCTGTCCTGATATCCAGAAGCTATTTTCAGTCATAAGAGATGGTGGCAGAAACAGTAACAGAAACAAATAATGCAACAAAAAAAACACACACAACAGCACAATTGGTTAGGAGCCGGTAAAACGGCAGTCATCTCCTCTGCCGCCATTCACATCTCTCATGATGTGACTCTGTCTGTGTGTCTGTCTATCTGTCGCTCCCTGTTTCTCTCTGTCCAAGTATCGCATGTCTCACTCTCTCTCTGTCTTTTTCTCTCCTACACACACACCTCAACACCCACCCCCAGCCACACACACCTACTTTAACCAAGTCTCCTCTCATTTAGTTCCTTCATGACGGTCATAGATTAATAGACCTCCGCCGATCCTGACTGAATTACTGATGACTGATCTCTTCTCTGTGTGACAGCCTCGTCTCTACCATCCCCAGGTCCATCCTCTCCTCCTTTCAACCTCACAGCCTCAGGTTATAGCTTATACACAGGGCCTAACCTCCTCTCATCCTCTCATTCATTCTCTACAGAGCCCCAGGTAATGGATTCATTCTCCACAGGGCCTGACCTGGTTGTGAAACATCCTGTCCTGAGGGTAGAGACCCAGATAGTAAAACAGTAACCTCAGTGTTCATCCTTCCTGAGGTGATGAGGGCTTAATTTACCCCCCTGTCCTTTCTCTCTCTCCGTTACCGCCCCTCTCTCCGTTACACCCCACCCCCAGGCCTGGCCTGAGCCCTGCCAGCCTGCAGTGTGTAACGCACCCTTGGGCCAATGTGTTACTCACCCCCTCCAGTCTGCCTTAACTTGTGACCCATCAGGCCACCAGGCTGGATCTCCCAGGGGCCCCCTGATCAGGACTGGAGGGGCTGCTGGGGGAGCCACATGATCCAGCGGGAACCAGAAGGGCTGCCTGCAGGGGCCAGGGGACACCGCCTGGAACACCCAGCGTGCCGACTGGGGGCCACTGAGATAGGGTTTTGATTAATCAGACATGCCTATGGGGCTTAAGACCCCTATTAGGACTTCATTAGGATTGGATAGGCAGCTCATGCTAGGCGGCTATGGATGGACTACTACAGTGCCACTCGCTGAATCTTGTGTAGGGGAGAGTGGGGTAAGTTGAGCCATTTTATACATTCAGAATCACTCCGTCAAGGAAAATATTGTATTTTTTCTAACAAAGATATCTACATGTATTTCAGGATATATACTGTTTTAAAAACATAGCTTGACCAAAGAAAATGGTCAGGTTAAGTTAAACCGCCTACAAATGTCTGTACTGAATGAAATATTACCACTACCTCCCAAACACAATTCAACACAATCACAATTGCTTTTTTTCTTTTAATAATTTAAAGCATATTTGAACACAGACTTGACACATTTCAAAAACTTTGAAAGTACTTTTAACATAGGTCAGGCTCTGTTATTACCTCATATCCCAGCGATAATGCTTTGCATTATGCTTGGGAAGAAAATGCTTACATTTTCTCAACTTGCCATTGGCTCAACTTACCCCAAGGCAAAACATTTGACTATATTAGACCACACAGATACAAGGATGCACTTTCACGCTAGGTTGAGGACCTCATATTGAAGGTTATAGAGACCCAAACTGATGTATAGAACCATCTTAAAATGATCAAATCAAATCAAATTTATTTATATAGCCCTTCTTACATCAGCTGATATCTCAAAGTGCTGTACAGAAACCCAGCCTAAAACCCCAAACAGCAAGCAATGCAGGTGTAGAAGCACGGTGGCTAGGAAAAACTCCCTAGAAAGGCCAAAACCTAGGAAGAAACCTAGAGAGGAACCAGGCTATGAGGGGTGGCCAGTCCTCTTCTGGCTGTTTAGATTGAAACCTAAATTAAATTAATTGGATTTAACTTGCTTACCAATTTTTCCATGTGATTTCTTCATTCACAGACTCCATGACATGATGACCTCTTCCTAAATATTTGGTCAAATTCTTAATTTTGTGTATGGTTTTCTAGAAACAAGGGTGGCTCAACTAACCCCTTTGGTTCAACTTACCCCACTCTCCCCTACTTGTAATGTAAAGAAAATGTCCTTAGTGGAGGTTTCTGTATCACAGCTACATTTCATCAGCAGCGTTTTATCACAGGTATATGTCCATCTCTTACATCCCTCCGTACGCCTATGGTTAGGTAATTTGATCCCCCACCTCCCCTACCTCCCCCCGTTATCACCCCACAATGTGCCCTGGGCTGTGGGCTCCCTGGCTGGCCTGGCTCCAGTGACTAGTGGGTTTGCTCCCTGCCTTCATCCCCACCACTCATCTCCCTATCTCTTTAATGTCATTTAGCTGCAGTGTGGCGGGCGCCTCGCTCAGCCATTAATCCTTTTCCAAATGCCATAACATTTCCTAAAAAGCCCCTGCTTCTTAAAGCCGATAATTAGAATGTCTATTTAAAGTTCAACACTCCCTCGCCGTTATCAATTAAAAGACGTTTAAAGGCGATCGGTAGTACTCCACACACACAGATGCATACAAAGCTCTCCCTCATCCTCCATTTGGCAAATCTGACCATAACTCTATCCTCCTGATTCCTGCTTACAAGCAAAACTCAAACAGGAAGTACCAGTGACTCGCTCAATACGGAAGTGGTCCGATGAAGCGGATGCTAAGCTCCAGAATGGTTTCACTAGCACAGACTGGAATATGTTCCGGGATTCATCCGATGGCATTGAGGAATTTACCCCAGTCACCAGCTTCATTAATAAGTGCATCGACAACGTCGTCCCCACAGTGACCGTACGTACATATCGCAACCAGAAGCCATGAATTACAAGCAACATCCGCACTGAGCTATAGGCTAGAGCTGCCGCTTTCAATGAGCTGGACTATAATCCGGAAGCTTATGAGAAATCCCGCTATGCCCTCCGATGAACCATCAAACAGGCAAAGTGTCAATAGAGGACCAAGATCGAATCCTAGTACACTGGTTCTGACACCAGCCGGATGTGGCAGAGCTTGCAAACTATCATGGATTACAAAGGGAAACCCAGCCACGAGCTGTCCAGTGACGCAAGACTACCAATGCGAGCTAAATACCTTATATGCACGCTTCGAGGCTAGCAACCCTGAACTATGCATGAGAGCACCAGCTATTCCAGATGACCGTGTGATCATGCTCTCCGTAGCTGATGTGAGTAAGACCTTTAAACAGGTTAACATTCATAAGACCGCAGGGCCAGACGGATTACCAGGACGCATACTCAGAGCATGTGCTAAGCAGCTGGCAATTGTCTTCACTGAATTTTTCAACCTCTCCCTGACCCAGTCTGTAATACCAACATGTTTCAAGCAGACCACCATAGTCCCTGTGCCGAAAGAATTCCAAGGTAACCTGTTTAAATTACTATCACCCTGTAGCACTCACATCTGTAGCCATCAAAGGCTGGTCATGGCTCACATTAATACCATCATCCCAGACACCCCGAACCCACTCCAATTCGCATACCGCCCCAACAAATCAACAGATGACGCAATCTCTATTGCACTCCACACTTCTCTTTCCCACCTGGACAAAAGGAACACCTATGTGAGAATGCTGTTCATTGACTACAGCTCATTGTGCCCTCCAAGCTCATCACTACACCAGGGATTATAACACCTGGATCCTGGACATCCTGACAGGCCACCCCCAAGGGGTGAGGATAGGCAACAACACATCTGCCATGCTGACCCTCAACATTGGGCCCCTCAATGGTGTGTGCTTAGTCCCCTTCTGTACTCCCTGTTCGCCGATGACTGCATGGCTGCACACGACTCCAACACCATCATTGAGTTTGTAAATGTCACGATGGTGGTAGGCCTGATCATTGACGACAATGAGGCAGCCTACAAGGAGGAGGTCAGAGACGTGGCAGTGTGGTGCTGGGACAACAACCTCTCCATCAACGTCAGCAAGATTGTGGACTACAGGAAACGGAGGGCCGAACACTCCCCCATCCATATCGACCCGTCTGTTTTGGAACAGGTCGAGTGCTTCAAGTTCCTCGGTGTCCACCAGTGGAGGCTCCTCAGAGGAGGAAGGGGAGTACCATCCTCCTCAGCGAATTTAATACAAATGTAAATTCTAAAACATTAAAAAAATTATCCTTTTTAGATAAAACTATAAAAATATAATCACGTCACCAAACAATTGATTAAGGAACTATTATGGTCCACACACATCAACACAGACGTGAAGAGGGCACGACAATGCCTCTTGCCCCGCAGGAGGCTGAAAAGATTCCCTCAGATTCTCAAAGAGTTCTATAGCTGCAACATTGAGATGATCTTAACTGGCTGCATCATCGCTTGGTATGGCAATTGTTCAGCATTGGACCCCAAGGCATTACAGAAGGTAGTGCGTATGGCCCAGTACATCATTGGGGCCTAGCTCCCTCACATCCAGGACCTCTATACCAGGTGGTGTCAGAGGAAGGCCATAAAAAAAGCCACACAAGTCATAGACTGTTCTCGCTGTTACCGTAAGGCAAGCTGTACCGACGCTTATATCCTGGAACCAACAGGACCCTGAAAAGCTTCTACCCCCAAGTTATAAGACTGCTAAATAATTAGTTCAATAGTTAACCAACTAAAAATCAAAAGAAATCAGTCAAGACCTCAGAAAAGAAATTGTAGATACTTTTGTACCTTGTTCATCCTTTTTTCGGAGGTCTTGGCTGATTTATTTTGATTTTCCCATGATGTCAAGCAAAGAGGCACTGAGTTTGAAGGTAGGCCTTGAAATGCATCCACAGATACACCTCCAGTTGACTCAAATTTTCTGAAATTTTCCAAGCTGTTTAAAGGCACAGTCAACTTAGTGTATGTAAACTTGTGACCCGCTGGAATTGTGATAAGTGACATCTGTCTGTAAACAATTGTTGGAAAAATTACTTGTGTCATGCACAAAGTAGATGTCCTAACCGACTTGCCAAAACTATAGTTTGTTAACACAAAGTTTGTGGAGTGGTTGAAAAACGAGTTTCAATGACTTCAACTGTATATACCACACTTGCGCGAAGAAACCGATTCGGAACGATTGGTTGTTTCTCCTCTGCATACAAAGAGTTAAATGCTGGTTAGTTTGTTAGCTAACTGTTTTACTCTGTGTATCAGATATAGTGATGTTGTAAGAGATGGAAGCTATTGTTGACAGTCAACCAAATATATTTCAGTTTAAATTGAGAATTTGGGGCATTGATTGTAAGAGCGTTTAATCTAGACAGGAGTATGATATCAAGTAAGATGGAAAAATATTACTTAAGAGTGAAAGGAAATATCATATTTGTGACAGCATTATTTGGGATTTGATTTCATCAAGGTTTGAGAATGATGATGCGTTAGTGTCATACAGGAAGATTTTCCAAAGGAAGCCCAAACCTTATTGTTGGGAACATACCATCTGGCTCTCATAGGGGTTCTCACACATCTATCTTACTGCCTGGGACAACACTAGAGGAGCCTCTCTTGGAGAGAGAACCAACCAGGGCTTGCTGGCAATAAGACTGATTAACAATAAATTATGGATAGCGTTAGTAAATCATTATATTTGTCTGACGATGTGATTCTGAATATTGTATGTCTTGTCTAGGCTGTGAACATGTGGCAAGTGATTAAGTTTTTATATTTTTTATATTAATAGATTTTGTATATTTTTACCATTAGTATGGCCCTGGATTAACTTTTATGTTTGATCACGATCCCACCTTCAAATTTAGAGAAGTTTTTAAACAGAGTTGCATGTGTTGATGTATGTGTTTTCATATGTGTATACTGTATTTGTGAGTTTATCTATGTGTGTATATCAGTGTTCCCAGTATTACAGGTACTGTACAGTGTACAAATTCTTAATATTCATGGCAGCTTCATTAAATAGTACCCACAAAACACCAGTCTCAACGTCAACAGTGAAGAGGCAACTCCGGGATGCTGGCCTTCTAGGCAGAGTTCCTCTGTCCAGTGTCTGTGTTCTTTTGCCCATCTTAATCTTTTCTTTTTATTGGCCAGTCTGAGATATGACTTTTTCTTTGCAACTCTGCCTAGAAGGCCAGCATCCCGGAGTCGCCTCTTCACTGTTGACGTTGAGACTTGTGTTTTGCAGGTGCTATTTAATGAAGCTGCCAGTTAAGGACTTGTGAGGCATCTGTTTCTCAAACTAGACACTCTAATGTACTTGTCTTCTTGCTCAGTTGTGCACCAGGGCCTCCCACTCCTCTTTCTTTTGTGGTTAGAGTCAGTTTGCGCTGTTCTGTGAAGGGAGTAGTACACAGTGTTGTATGAGATCTTCAGTTTCTTGGCAATTTCTCGCATGAAATAGCCTTCATTTCTCAGAACAAGAATAGACTGACGAGTTTCAGAAGAAAGTGCTTTGTTTCTGGCCATTTTGAGCCTGTAATTGAACCCACAAATGCTGATGCTCCAGATACTCAACTAATCTAAAGAAGGACAGTTTTATTGCTTCTTTAATTAGAACAACAGTTTTCAGCTGTGCTAACATAATTGCAAAAGGGTTTTCTAATGATCAATTAGCCTTTTAAAATAATAAACTTGGATTAGCTAACACAACGTGCCATTGGAACACAGGAGTGATGGTTGCTGATAATGGGCCTCTGTATGCCTATGTAGATATTCCATAAAATATCTGCAGTTTCCAGTAACAATAGTCATTTACAACATTAACGATGTCTACTCTGTATTTCTGATCAATTTGATGTTATTTTAATGGACAAAAACGGTATTTTCTTTAAAAAACAAGGATATTTCTAAGTGATCCCAAACTTTTAAACGGTAGTGTATATGTACTTGGAATATATCGTTTTTCAAGAGGTAACATTCAAAAATTATGTGAGAACGTCTTTAAGGTTGCCTATAAAATAATGTTTATAGTATTAATACACAACTGCACTTTGTCATATATTTTCTCAAAATGTTGGACATATTTTAAGAACCTGGATCATTTTAAATTTAAGAAAACCATTTTGAGGGGCATTGCACTGTACACCACCTGAAAACACATTCATTTCAATATAATTGAATATTCATGTTTGGACATACAAAATGACCATCATTGGGTTGTTCAGATTCACTTAGATCTGGAGGTGTTCCCTCTAATAAAACATTTATATCCAGGGGAAAGTTCCAGCCACAAAAGCACTTTGACACCAGGGGCTCTTTTGAAGTTACCCCCAAGTGTCAGGCTCCTTCTGAGTGGGGCCATTGTCCTACAGACCCCCCCCCCCCCCCCTACATTCCCTCCCTCTCCATGGGTCCTACACAGTGCTAAGTCTCACAGTGGTAGCAGCTAGCAGTGACTTTAAAAGCTTTCCCATGAAAGGGCTAGTTTGACCCCTGC